>NC_056749.1:190529925-190779925 GCF_019279795.1 Protopterus annectens | reverse complement strand
CCTGGACTCTGGAATCCTCCCTGACTCTTTCAGTGACCACCAGCCTGCCTTCATCCACCGAGCAACCCAGTCTCCTCCCCTCCAGCACCAATACCTACATACACACAACCTAATGAACTTCAATCCTCTAACCTTCTCTAATACCCTTAAACAAACTAACTGGAACAATCTTAAGACTTTACCACTTGACAGCCCCGTCAAGGCCTTTAACTCTACTTTCCTAAATGTACTTAATTCCCATGCACCACCTCGAACTATAAGAATCAAATCCAAATCTGCATCATGGTTAACTAGGGAAACCAAAAATCTTATGCAACAGAGAGATAAATGCTGGAAATTATCTCAGCACAATAAACAACCAGAGACCCTAATTCAATATAAGCAACTCCACAACCTTACTAAAAGACATATCCAAAGACTAAAAACCCTATTTTATGACTCTCCAAGCCAACCACTCTAAAAACCCCAAACAATTCTGGAAGTCCATTAATTCACTTCTTAACCCAGGCATCAAAAATAATCCCTGCCTTGACACTACGAAGTCCGACCCAGAAATTGTCACTCTTTTCAACTCCTCTTTTATTAATTCTATAGCTGAACTAAATGAGTCCTTCCCTATTAACCCATCCTCTAAGTTCAGCCACTCTACCCCAGCCTCCAAACCCAACCCTCCCCCAACTTTTCAACTCAATCCAGTCTCTACCTCATATATAAAAAAAACTTCTCAGCAAACTGAAACCTTGCTCTACTGCCCCAGGTAACATTCCATCTAAATTCTTACAAATTGCCGCAGATGGAATCGCCCTCCCCATTAGCATCCTAATCAACAGATCCATACAGGAACCATACGTCCCAAAGCTGTGGCGTGCTGCCTTTATACACCCTCTCCATAAAGGAGGTAGAAATAACAATACCTCAAACTTTCGCCCCATAGCCACCCTCTCCCCAATTTCAAAAATACTGGAAAAATGCGTTCACATTCAGCTAATGCTTTTCCTTACCGAAAACCACCTCCTCTCTCACACCCAACATGGTTTCCATCCTGGCCATAGCACTATAACTGCTCTACTTTCATTCATTGATATAGTCAGTCGTGCCAGTGACACTGGTAAAATAGTATCAACAGTCCTACTCGATCTCTCAAAGGCCTTTGACACTGTCTCCCATACTCACCACCTTAGCCACCTAGCTAACCTCAACCTCTCACACAATACACTATCCTGGTTCTCAAGTTACCTTTCCAATAGATCTCAAGCTGTAAAATGGAGGAAAGGCACCTCTAACTTCCTTCCTACCCCCACTGGAGTTCCCCAAGGTTCCATTCTTGGCCCCTTGCTTTTCAATATCTTTATCAACGACTTCCACTCTGCCATCCCAAACACTAAAATCGTACAATACGCTAATGACTCCACTTTAATCTGCTGTGCCACTGAGAATTGGATGCTCCAAAACCACCCATCTCTAAATGCTAACAAATCTAAAATACTACTCTTCCCCCCATCAAAATCCTTCCCTCTTGACAAACAGTCCTTCCAAATTAGAAGCCACAACAACTCGACCACAGAAATTGTTCCCTATACCAAACTCCTTGGGGTCACTATAGATGAAAACCTAAAATTTGACACACATATTCAACTTAACATCAAGAAAACACATCAAAAACTAGGCCTGTTATATAGAAACATCCACTATCTCTCTCCTTCTTCTACACAAACCCTCGCCACTACCTATCTTCTTCCCTTACTAATGTATGGTGCCCCTCTATTAACTAATGTATCTGCCTCCATCTCCTCAAAAATGGAAAGCTGTTATAATAAAATTTCAAAATTCGCCATCAAAACCAAACACTCCACCCACCATTGCTCTGCATTCCACTCACTAAACTGGCTAGAACTTCCCAACCTTCTAGACTACCTCCAACTTACCACTGCCCACAGGCTATTATTTAACCCCTCTAAATGTCCTGCACTAGCCAACATCCTACAAGCATACACTCCTAGTAGGCCACTTAGATCTGCTCACCTAAACCTACTCACTGTCTACAAACCAAAGCGACCTGTCGGGCA
This sequence comes from Protopterus annectens, assembly GCF_019279795.1. NCBI lineage: Eukaryota > Metazoa > Chordata > Ceratodontiformes > Protopteridae > Protopterus > Protopterus annectens. The sequence goes on along the minus strand of NC_056749.1, from coordinate 190,777,859 downwards.
ATACCTCTTATCTTTTTCCTTAGCCAAAAAGTGGAACTCTCTCTCTCCTTCTTTACGAATGACAGAAAATTCTGACAACTTCAAAACTCTACTCCATTCCTACTTGTTCTCTAGGTGGAAGTGCAACTGCACTTTCCCTGCCTAGATTTTTACTCCGCACACACTAACTGTATTTCTACACCATTTCCTACCATCAACTTTGTTCCTGAATTTACTTTGTCTACTGTTGTCTTGTGTATATATGTAAGCATTGTAAATAGTTTGCTCTCCCTTTATTCCCCTCCCTAACATTTATACTTGTTCTACCACTCTGCCATAACAAGACTCAGACTCTATGTAACCTTTTTAACCAACCAGGTCAATATATTACTCATGTCACTATATGACTCGTATGTCAATATGTCAATATACAACTCATAGGTTATGTAAATACTATACCTCTTAATGTCTCTATATCACAATCTACCAGTATTCTTATCACTTAGGCTGACTGTTGCATCTTTATGTATCTGTATCTTTGAACCTTAATTTTAATTTTATCTTTTGTATTTTCTTTTGTTTTATCTTTTATATTATTATGTAATGTGGAGCTTTTCTCCCCGGGCCTCCAATGAAAATGGGCTCCTGAGCCCAGTGGACCTCCCCACTCATCAAACTGAAATAAATAAATAAAATAAATTCTCTTTAGCTAAGGCTCTCTAATTATTTTTAACTAGTGTATTTCTTTATATTTCTGTAAATAATTCTCTTTGAATATCATGTCTGCTTAGATAGTATGACTTTGTAACTACTTTTCTCTCGTGTATTTTTGTCGTACATTTTTTTTCTCTAATAATTATGCATTATAAACTTTTAAATGTTACTGTGGAGCGTTTCTCCCCGGGCCTCTGCTGAAAATGGAAATATATCCAGTTGGACTAGCCTGGTTAACAAATGTAAAATAAAAATAAATAAATACAAATAAAATAAATATATACACACATTTACATATATATATATATATATATATATATATATATATAGGAAAGTGACAAGATGCCTGAGGAATGGAAAAAAAGTGTTTTGGTACCAATTTTTAAGAATAAGGGTGATGTGCAGAGCTGTACTAACTACAGAGGGATAAAATTGATCAGTCACAGCTTGAAGTTATGGGAAAGAGTAGTGGAAGCTAGCTTAAGAAGGGAGGTGATTAGTGATCAGCAGTATGGTTTAATGCCAGTAAATAGCATTACAGATGTGATGTTTGCTCTGAGAGTGTTGATGGAGAAGTACAGAGAAGGTCAGAACTGCACTGTGTCTTTGTGGACTTAGATAAAGCATATGACAGGGTGCCTAGAGAGGAGTTGTGGTATTGTATGAGGAAGTCGGGAGTGTCAGAGAAGTATGTAAGAGTGGTACAGGATATGTACAAGGTTAGTGTGACAGCGGTGACGTCTGAGGTGGGAGTGACGGATGCATTTAAGGTGGAGGTGGGATTACATCAAGCATCAGCTCTGAGCCCTTTCTTATTTGCAATGGTAATGTACAGGTTGGCAGATGAGATCAGACAGGAGTCCTCGTGGACTGTGATGTTTGCAGATGACATTGTGATCTGTTGTGAGAGTAGGGAACAGGTGGAGGAGACCCTGGAGAGGTGGAGATATGCTGTAGAGAGAAGAGGAATGAAGGTCAGCAGGACTAAGACAGAAAATATGTGTGTGAATGAGAGGGAGGATAGAGGAATAGTGAGGATGAGTGGATGAGGTGGATGAGTTTAAATACTTGGGATCAACAGTTTAGAGTAATGGTGAGTGTGGAAGAGAGGTGAAGAAGAGAGTACAGGCAGGAAGGAGTGGGTGGAGAAGAGTGTCAGGAGTGATTTGTGGCAGACGAGTACCAGTAAGTGTGAAAGGGAAGGTCTACAAGAGGGTAGTGAGATCGGCTAAATTATATGGGTTGGAGACAGTGGCATTGACAAAAAGCAGGAGTTAGTGCTTGACATGGCAGAGTTGAAGCTGTATGTTAAGATTTGCACTGGGTGTGACGAGGGTAGACAGGATTAGGAATAAGTATATTAGAGGGTCAGCCCAGGTTGGAAGGTTTGGAGACAAAGCCAGAGAGGCACGATTACATTGGTTTGGACATGTGCTGAGGAGGGATGCGGAGTATATTGGGAAAAAGATGCTAAGGCTGAAGCTACCAAGTAACAGGAAAAGAGGAAGGCCTAAGATAAGGTTTATGGATGTGGTGAGAGAGGACTTGCAGGTGGTTGGTGTGACAGAGCAAGATGCAGAGGACAGGAAGAAATGGAAACAGGTGATCTGCTGTGGCGACCCCTAACGGGAACAGCCGAAAGAAGAAAATGATGATGATATATATATATGTGTATATATATATATATATATTTATATATATATATGTATACCCACACACACACACACATATATATATATATATATATATATATATATATATATATACACACATATATATATATAAAATGTAACCACTTAAACCGTGAAATTCAAACTACCAAAAACTACACTCAACATACATCACACACATACACACACTGTCCCCCAGAACACAAACACAAAAACCTAACCTACAGACAAGCAGTGGGGCTGCGCCCCTCACACCCCCCTACTTATATATTCAAAGTCCAAGGTCAGACTACATACACAAACACACAAAATACCACCACACACCTACATTCTCCTCGCACACAGACATCACAGTCACAACACACACTTGCAGAAAAAACCCTAACCAACACATTTATAGGTTCATAGGTTCATAGGTTTATACTAGGCTATCTGCCCTAAGGCATTTATAAGCCTAGCCCAAATTATTGTGGCTTACGCCACCCCTTATATGAAAAAATACTGTGCCCATTAGTTTGTTGTGCCTCTGTCCAGCAGTGACACAGAGATGATTCCTGGGGTAAACCTACGATCTCCCATCCACAGGTCTAGATTTCTCTTGAACAGAGTCAGCGAGGTGCTCTGCCTCACATGGACCGGGATTTTATTCCACAGCATAGGGAGTCTCTGAGTGATAAATCTATCCCTCCAGCACGCCCTATTTATATCCGTGCTAAGGTTTAAGTCGCTTGCTCTAGTGGTTTTGGTGGATTTGGATTTTTGAGGTGGAGCATGTCCATTAATTCCGGGTTGGACATGGCCTTGTATGTCAGGCACATGTCACCTCTGAGCAGACGGTATGCGACTGAATAGAGCTGGAGTTTCTTCAATCTGGCAGCATATGACAGATTTTGGAGTCCCTTTATCCTTTTGGTGAGGAACTTTTGGGGTCTCTCCAATTGCTGCAGATGTCGGGTGAGATACATCCCGAATGGGGCATTGTACTCGATCATTGGTCTGATAAGTGAAGAGTACAGGGAACAATGACCTCACTAGATCTGGATGTGAATCCCTTCATGATCAGGTGGGCAATGTAGAAGGTCTTTCTAACCACTTTAGCAATGTGAGTGTCAAAAGAAAGGCCACTGTCAACCTGGGTCCCCAGGTCCCTGATAACCTCTTCTGTGCTTAGTGGATTGCCACCTATATGGTAGCTTGGGGTTACCTTGTTTTTCCCGAAGGGTATGACTATACATTTTTGGCGTTAACTTCAGGCCATGGCTCTGGCACCAGCTATCTGTTTCCGTGAGTCCCTTCTGAAGGATATCCGTGTCCGATGCACTTTCCACTATGGCGCCCAGTTTGCAGTCGCCTGCAAACTTTGTCAGCCAAAGTCCTCCCATGTTGGCCTGTACTTCTGAGAAGTAGATGCCAAACAATAGGGGCCAAGGACCGAGCCCTGTGGGACACCACTTGTGACCGGCTTGGAGTCTGACACAGCGCCAGCAACTCTAACCCTGTGGGTTCTGTCCTTAAGCCAGTTTGCAACCCATCTTGTGACATATGGGTTTACATTTAAGCTGGTAAGTTTTTCTACAATACCCGAGTGGGGTATTGTGTCGAAAGCCTTTGCAAGGTCAAGGTAGGCTGTATGGACTGCCTTTCCTCATCAATGGCCTTGGTGACTGTTTCGAAGAAGGCAACCAAGTTCAAAAGGCATGATCTTCCCTTGACAAAGCCAAACTGGGTCGGGTCCAATGTCTGCAAGTCCCCTATATCTTTGTTTATGAGCTCCATTATGATCCTCTCCATAGCTTTGCAGACTAGACTTGTTAAGCTTATGGGGCGGTAATTACCAGGGTCCGTAGAGGCACCGCCTTTGTGGAGTGGGACCACAGTTGCCGTACGCCACTCCTTGGGCACGTATCCTGTGGTAAGGCTGAGATTAAACAGCTGCCTTATGTGCGGGTTTAATTCCTCATTTAGCTCGTGTAGCACACAGCCGGGGGGACACCATCCGGTCCCATTGATGCTGTGTTTTTAGCTTTAGAGAGAGCAGCTTTCACCTGCGCATTTGAGATGTCCAGGAGGCTACACTCGGCTGGGATAGTTATCTCTCCTTTAGGGGAGAGGGGTGAAGTTTGCACTGAACCTGTCTGCCAGTATGTTGGCAATGTCTGTGGGTTCAGTGATTTTTGTATCATTTTGGACTAATTCTGAGCATATCTGGGAGTTTCCACCCAGGTTCCTAACATAGCTGAAAAAGGCCTTATGATTGTCCTTTGAATCCATGGCAATTTTTCTCTCAAAATTGGCCTTAGTTGATTTTATGAGTGCTCGTATTTTTTTACTAATAATGATCGGGGTGACTTCCCTTTTATGGATTTTGCTCCATCATGTAATAGCTTTCTCCTCTTATTGTAAAGTTTGTTAATGGCTGGGGTCCACCAGACTGGACGTTTGCCCTTTGTGGAAAGAGTCTTGGTTTTATTTGGGATTGCCTGATCCATGCAGTCCTGGAGGTGTTCATAGAAGGCATTTGTAAGGGCTTCCGCAGCTTGGGTTGTGGTTTCCTCTGGCTCAGGGGCCTTGAAGGATACCACACCAGTCTTGAGTAGTGTGAAGTCTGCTTTAGAGAAGTTCTTCACTATGGTCTTTTTTGCTTGGGGTGGGGGCGGGATGTGGATTTCCAGTGAGATTAGTTTATGATCAGATCTCACCAATGAGGGATATACTTCCGGTGTGGAGCATTTTGTCCCCATGTTTGTGACAATGAGATCTAGTATATTTTCTCCTCTCGTGGGAACAGTGACTAGCTGTTCCATGGCATTTGAATTTATGAACTCCAGGAACCGTTGGGCAAGAAAGTTAGGGCTTGAGTAATGTTCCCAGTCTATATTCGGGTAGTTGAAATCACCCAATATGATGGTGTTTGGAGATACATTTATACCCTCCAGTGTTTCAGGAAGGCTGTGTGGGGTTCCTGAGTTTGAGAGGGTGGCCTGTAGCATGCTACAATTTGTAGAGCAGTTTTGCCTATGGTTAGTTGCACCTGGATGGTTTCCGAAGCTTCGTGCGTTGCCACAAACCTGGAGGTGTGAGTATCCTTTATGAATATGGATACACCCCCACCTTTTGTGGTGTGGTCCGGGTTTTGGGGCCGGAACGCATGATATGAGGTAAAACCTAATAGTGCCGGGGTGCTCTCAGGAGCCTTGAACCAGGTTTCAGTTACAGCACAGACATCGATGTTCTCCATACTGAGAAGGGCCTCGAGTGCGTGCATTTTGAGATTTAGACTTCTGGCATTGAGCAGCATTACCCTCAGTTTCTTCCCATTTTTGTTTTCTAGGGTGGTAGGTTTAGAATTTGAGCCTTGCCTAAAAAAGGCACTATGGGGGTGGCAAGAGCCTTAGCCAATATCCGGAATCCCAGGGGTGACAGGTGCAAGCCGTCCCTTGCGAAGCAGCGTGGCTTGTCAAGCATGTCATCCCAGGCAGACAGACACTGGATCCCCTTTGAATGACACCAGACATTAAGCCAATTGTTAAAGCTGATCATCTTGTCTCTATATTGTGGCATCATTCTTGGTGAAGGAAGGATACTGCTCAGGGTTAGGGTCATACCTGCCTATTTAAACATAGATACTTACCTGACCTTCAACCATATCACACCACCATAAGTGCGAATATCAAACTCCCCATGATCGGGATTTTGAAATTCGCGCTTCTGGTCTTTCGGTAATTAGGGGTTTCGGCAATATAGTCTTGAAAGTTTGAAATTCAGTATTTCAAACTTTCGAGATTATGTAGTGATTATATAAATATATATATATATATATATATATATATATAGGTTCATAGGTTCATAGGTTCATAGGTTCATACTAGGCTATCTGCCCAAGGGCATTTATAAGCCTAGCCCATAGTTATGTGGCTTTCGCCACCCCTTTAGTTTGAATAAAAACTATGCCTATCATTTTGCTGTGCCTCTGTCAAGCAGTGACGCTGAAGTAATCCCTGGGGTATATCTGCAATCTCCCATCCATTGGTCAAGATTCCTCTTGAACAAGACCAGAGAGGTGCTCTGCCTCACATGTACCGGGATTTTGTTCCACAGCATAGGGAGTCTCTGGGTGATGAATCTGTCCCTCCAGCACGTTCTATTTATAACCGTGTCAAGGTTTAAGTCTCCGCCCTTGTGGTTCTGAGGGATCTAGATTTTTGAGGTGAAGCATATTCATCAAATCTGGGTTTGACATGGCCTTATATGTCAGGCACAGGTCACCTCTGAGCAAGCGGTATGAGACTGAATAGAGCTGGAGTTCTTTCAGTCGGGCAGCATAAGACATATTTTTGAGACCCTTTATCCTTTTGGTGAGGAACTTTTGGGGCCTTTCAAGCTGCAGCAGGTGTCTGGTCAGATACATTCGAACGGGCATTGTACTCAATCATAGGTCTAATAAGTGATGAGTACAGGGGACGATGACCTCCCTTGATCTAGATGTGAATCCTTCATGATCAGGTGGGTGATATAGAAGGTTTTCCTAACTACTTTAGCAACATGAGTGTCAAACGAAGGCTACTGTCAACCTGGGTCCCCAGATCTCTGATGACTTTTTCTGTGCTCAGTGGATTGCCACCTATATGGTAGCTAGGGGTAGCCTTGTTTTTCCCAAAGGGTATGACTATGCATTTTTGGCGTTAACTTCAGGCCATGGCTCTGGCACCAGTTATCCATTTCTGTGAGGCCGTTCTGGAGGATATCTGTGTCAGATGTGTTTTCGACTATGGCCCAGTTTGCAGTCATCTGCAAACTTTGTCAGCCATAACCCTCCTGTGTTTGCTTGTACTTCAGAAAAGTAGATGCCGAACAAGAGTGGACCCAGGACTGAGCCCTGTGGGACACCACTTGTGACAGGCTTTGAGTCTGACATGGCTCCAGCAACTCTGACCCTGTGGGTTCTGTCACTTAGCCAGTTTGCAACCCATCTTGTGATGTATGGGTTTACATTCAAGCTGATGAGTTTTTCGATGATACCTGAGTGGGGTATTGTGTCGAAGGCCTTTGCCAGGTCGAGGTAGGCTGTATGGACTGCCTTTCCTCATCAATGGCCTTGGTGACTGTCTCGAAAAAGTCAACCAAGTTTAAGAGGCAGGATCTGCCTTTGACAAAGCCAAACTGAGTTGGATCCAAAGTCTGCAAGTTCCCTATGTCTTTATTTATGAGTTCCATTATGATCCTCTCCATGGCTTTGCAGATAAGGCTTGTCAAGCTAATGGGGCGGTAATTTCCAGGGTCTGTGGAGGCACCGCCCTTATGAAGTGGGACCACAGTCGCCGTGCGCCACTCCTTGGGTACGTATCCTGAGGTGAGGCTAAGATTAAACAGCTGTCCTAACTGTGGGTTTAATTCCTCATTGAGTTCATGAAGCACACAGCCGGGGACACCATCCGTCCCATGGATGCTGTGTTTTTGCCTTAGTGAGGGCAGTTCTCACCTGGGCGTTGGAGATGTTTGGGGGCTACAATCCTCTGGAATAGATATCTCTCCTTTGGGGGAGGGGAGAAGTTTGCACTGAACCTGTCAGCCAGTATGTTGGCAATGTGTGTAGGTTCAGTAATTTTCACATCATTTTGAACTAATTCTGAGCATATCTGGGAGTTTCCTCCTAGGTTTCTAACATAGCTAAAGAAGGCCTTATGATTCTCTTTAGAGTCCTTGGCGATTTTTCTCTCAAAATTTGCCTTGGATGATTTTATGAGAGCTCTTAGTTTTTTACTTATAATGATCAAAGGTGTCTTACCTTTCAAGGATTTTGCTCTATCTTGTAGTAGCTTCCTCCTTTTGTTGTTTTATATACACACACACACACACACACACACACACACACACACACACACAGACATGTACAAGAGTGCACTACAGTGGGGAAAAGGGCACATCCCCAGTCCCACTGTACCATGATCTCAGTGAAAATGGTCAGTGAACTAAACTGTCGATCACGTGGTCTTGACTATTTCTGTTTTGACAATTTAAGCCATTGACCACCTGACGTACACCCATTGTTTCCCATCTTCCACCTGATTTTCATTCTTATTTCCAACAAAAAACAAACCTTTAAAACAATGCACATGGTAACAAAATATAACTTGCAGTCTAGCTACAAGATCAAGAAATGTATCCCTGTTTCAGTCAGTCATCATGTGTTCCTGTACTTTCTGTCATTATAAAAACATCAGTATACAACAGCACCGCTGTAACAAGAAATCAACAAATAATGTATAGACAGGCGGAAAACTTGGGGAGAACTGAAACATAATTGCTGCAAATGTAATATTATAGCTTAATGTAACACAATGCGCTGAAAACATATCCATGTTATTTTCACTTTACACACACACATCCTGTCCCCCAAAATGCTGAAAGCAAGATATATGCCCTTACACTAAAATGTAGTGGCAAATCTACAGTAAATGTGGTCATTTAAAATAATACAATATAAAATGCGTTTGTCTCTGTATACATACGTGTGTAAAAGTAACCATTCTCCCTAATAGGAAGTAACATTAACAATAATCCCCAGAAAATGACCAACCAGATAATGAGAGTCCGGAAATAAATTAGACATCACAGAAAAGGACGCAGCATGAAACAAGAAACATCAACATTAGCAAACCTCCTCAAAATGGCCAGTCACAATGTCAATGAAATATCGCACCAAAAACATGAATTTTCATTGAGTGTTGCAATGCATTCTTCTCTTCAGAAAGATTCTGATAAAAATAGGTATTCTATCTTCTTGTATAGTCACACTTGCATGCCTGGTAATATTAATATGAATAATAGTGGAAATCTTGTATTTCCCTTATCAGCAAAGTCAAGTCTAAGTTTTTTTTTTTCTTTAAGAGTCAAAACTCAAGCAAAAAATCTATCCCTTTGTGGGTTTTTTTAGGGGGTGCATTTTGGTTATATCAAGCTGCTGCACATCTTTAGGGAGGGGAAACAAGTAATGGTCCACTAATATCTGAATTGGTCTGTACACAGTGATAGGACAAGTAGGATAGAGGGACAGTTGTTACAGCAAGTGCCATTTTTGTAAAAGTCATTTTGGGAGAACTCTTACAGACCCAATGAAGATTATCTACTAAAATGTTTATGTGCCTTAAAACCTCTGAGAATTTTTGATCGTGGTTGCTTATAAGAAGGTATTTCAACATAGGAACTGATTTGGATATGGACAGGACTTTCTCAAGCGAACAAAGACTTCCATGTAATGTGTGCTCACAGTGTCTTCCTAAAATGACCAAAATGTTTGTGATGTTTGTTTCTGTCAGCAATACCTAGTGCTACATTGTACCTCTATCTGATCATGGCTACGTTTGTATACAGGTTAATAATGGTGGCACTCCCACCACTTCTGTCATGAAACTATACCCTTTAATTTCAAAAGTTATATCAGACAGAACTCAACGGCAGGATGAAATACACAAGTTTTGGAGTTGTCAGACTGTTTGTCTTATTCCAACAGGAGTCACAGCTGAGAAAAATTCAGACTTCTTATAAAGACTACTGCATATGCTATCAAGCTAGGTCAGTGGAACATCAATATATATAATTACTCCACCAACAAATAATCCAAGTTAAAGAAACAAACATGTTACCTGCAGAGCAAATGTAAATACCGCCTTCTCTGCTGACAATAGTTAAAATGTAAAGGAATATAGAAATCTAAAATATAAATGGACAGGACAGAAAGACAGAAGATTCAGTTATGAACACAAAATATTATGCCTCCATAACTGTTATTCCACAAGATCAGGAAATGGAAATCAGAGGTATACATTAATGCACAGTATGATAAGCAAGGAAAGATTATAAGGGTTACACTAAACATTTTTCTACACTTCCTATAGTAATCTGTATAATTCACATGATGCTATACCCCTGGAAATTGACACTTTTGAGTAAACTGTAAGTGTGTTTTAAGTTAGTCTCACTAAACACAGACAGTTCAACAAACCTATTACTATGACAGAAATTTTGGTGGATCTCAAAGTCCTGCCACTGGGAAATGGTTAGTACCCAATTGCTAACCATTAGTCTATATAAGAGCTTTAAAGGCAATTCAGGAGTTTCACTGGTGTATTTGCTCAACTATGCAATTACAGTACAACACACATCCTTTGTTTTTCAGTCAATTTTACTATTCCTCAAAGGTGGTCATAATCCAATGTTGTGTACCAATCATCATCCCATTTTTCAGAACCAAATAGAAATTAAAACTTATGCCAAAATACAGGAGAAGCAGCTTGACCTCCCCCCCATACTGGGCTTCCTACAAGGCTATCAAAGTGGTCCTGTCCTTATAAATACAGGACTCTAGCTCAGTGGCACTCAGCTAGGGATCACAAAACATCAGCCACCACTGCTGTGTCTTGATCCACAGAAAGCATTTGTATCTTCATCTTGAAACTCTGAGTTCTTATGGAGTTCATGGACTTTCACCATACCAGCTCTTTTATGCCAACTCCAGAACATGTTCACTGTAATTTTTTCTTGCTATTGAAACATTAGCTTATCAACTCAAATAATACAATAATAAGCATAGTTTTATCATTTCCCCTTCATGCTCAATTATGTCATGTTAATTTTCAGAAAATGAGGTTATATGGATTTTCTTATCCTTCCCCAAATTTTAGGTATATTAGATATCTTTGGAAAAATCTAGGGGCTCTGCACCAATCGCAGAAAAATAGTTTCCAAGTACCTCATATATTTCCAAAATCTCCCTACTGTCATAAGTGAAAATCAATATGACGTGAAGTCACATGCAAGGGGATTAGGCTGACAAGATTCTGTAACCAAATAATGGGATATACTCGTAAATCATTTCTTACTATTTTTTCATGCGACTTTAAGAATTGAAAGACCAACACATTTCTCCCCTGGCCAGTGTAATAAAATGGCATGCTAACCAAATTTCTTATTTCTAGTTAGGCATTTCCCTCTATTACGTAACTCTGAATTCCCAACCAAGGTTCAAATGATCGGTTCTTGCTTTGATTATGGTAGTTGTATGTCTGGAGCTTCTAGGGGGAAGTATGCATCCCCACTAAAACCTGGAAGCTTAGCTTTATGTAACTTTCACTTGTATTCCTTGGCAGCCCCTATCTGCCAAATTGCAATCCAAAACCAATCTCTCTGAACATGTTAGAGCAGTAAAACAAATTAATGAACTTAAGAGTCCAAAACAAAGTGAGAAAGGAGATTCTTCTGATAGGGACACTGGAATTAGGTTTACAGAGAATAGTCAAGAAGTTGCTGGAATGTACTGGAAAAAATGGAAAAGGAACCAAGGTGTTTCGAGTAAATAATCAGAGAGTGAAAGATAACCAAATGGGAAGAAGCCAAGAATTCATTTGGACTGCAGGTTAGAAAGTGCCTTCCCTTATCAAGGATGTAAAGAGAAATGAACAAGGAACCCTAAGTGAAAGACTAGCACTGGTGGAATATTTAACTGAATCTAGAACAGAAACTGTTGTTAAAAAGGGATAATAAAACAGGGCATATAAAAATGCATGCTAACTATTGCAATCAAGCAGAGGAAGTTAGAAAAAATTGGAAAGAGAAACTGGATAAGCAATTTACAAAGAAGAAATTGGAGGATATATGCATAACTCCCAAATATCCAACAAAGTCTAGAAGATTTAGAAGTTTTGCTTGGAAGTGTTTGCATAAATATTTTTATACCGCAAACAGACACTAAATTATTTTTCCTGAGGTAGATTACAAATGTTCTAGGTGTGATGGAGAAGAAAGTAATAATTGGAAAGATAGCTTTTGAGGGTGTAATTATTTGGCAGACTTTAAAAAATTCCCTGAAGATAACCCTGTCAGAAATACCATAAAAGGAATTTGGTGTAACTAAGGAAATTATTTTTTTCGGAGCTGTGATGCAGCATAGGGATTGCCTAGATAGAGTAAGGCCTTACTGAGTTTAATTATGGTGGCTGCCAAAAAAGCATTTACTAGAAAATGAAAATCCAAGTCCAAATCAACCATACTAGAAGTAGTGAGGATAATAACAGAGATAAAAGATCTTTAGAAAAAGGAGGAGCAAATTACATAGACAAACATGGAATTGTGGGAACAGTACATACAGAATGATGTTTTGAGGTGAAATGAGGTTTAAGGGAAGGCAGGAATTGAATGAGTTAAGTATTGTTTGATTGACAAAGACTGTGTAGAAGAATATATCTGATGGATAATGTTTGCAATTGAAAATGTGTCAATATGGTCTGTTTTCATTTATATAAATGTATGGTTGCCTACGCCATAAATGATAATTTAATAAAGATGTTAATGGTTAAAAAAAAAGTTAGGATAGTGTGGGCAAAATACCCTATAAAACAAGATGTCCACAAAGACTGGTTTACCTTTAATCTAACAAGTATTTTTATATTTATCTATTTTTAATATAAAGTCCCATTTAAAGACCTTTGAAAATACTTATCTCAAAGTGAACTGACCTACCTGGCCATACTAGAGAGAAGTAGCAGTGATGCTTGCCTTGCAAATATAAAAAGCAATAAAATACACAGCACATTATCAAACCGTGAATACTGAATTATAAGTAATGTACGTCCTACCCTCCAATAAACAATAAAATACACAGCACATTATCAAACCATGAATACCGAATTATAAGTAATTTATGTCCTACCCTCCAATAAGCAATAAAATACACAGCACATTATCAAACCGTGAATACTGAATTATAAGTAATGTACATCCTACCCTCCAATAAGCAATAAAATACACAGCACATTATCAAACCATGAATACTGAATTATAAGTAATGTACATCCTACCCTCCAATAAGCAATAAAATACACAGCACATTATCAAACAGTGAATACTGAATTATAAGTAATGTATGTCCTACCCTCCAATAATCAATAAAATACACAGCACATTATCAAACAGTGAATACTGAATTATAAGTAATGTATGTCCTACCCTCCAATAAGATACCAGAGACAAAGCTAAACACATGCACTAAATTTAAATGTGATGGGGATCCCTGGTATTGTCCCACGCTAAGATCTAACACCTTACATAGCCTGAGCTGTCCCATGCCACTGTTTCGAGTTGCCCCATTAGTACCTCATGACTCAAAAATGAGAATACTGAAACTCTGCAAAATTAAGTGCGATCATATAGATAACCTACTGAAGTGTGCAACTTCTCTCTTCATAGGATCACAGGAGATTACAAGGCTATTGACCAAGAGGTCATTTTAAGCATAACCTTTTCATCTGAATGTAATACCAAATAACCAAGACTGCATTTAGTAATGACTGCCCATGTCCAGGAGATGACAGAAATATTATTTCAGGGTGGAGTTAGCCCCTGCACCCCACACCCATGCTACGTCTATACAGTAACTTCAAGATCAATGCATTCTGGAGAGGGGGGGGGTCTCTTCATTACAGGAATTTTATACTTGGTATACATTTTCCCATTATCACGCCCAATTCCTTGCAGTTTCAGACTCTCACTATCATGTCTTGAAAATACATTGGAGAACATCTGTCTCATTTATACTGAAAAGGGGCCTTCTGGCAAGCCAGATGCACATACCTGTCCTGAAAAAAATGAAGTCCCAACCACAGCACTCTGCTTCCACTACTGTTACCAGCTTTCACAGTCCCAAACTGACCACTGCCTTCACACTGGTATGCTCTAAACTATACATGTTCTAACACTTATCACAGCCTTAATACAAGCTTACCTAAAGCCATTTTATGTTATATAATCTATGTACAATATTCTCCCACCCATAAAAACGTATGTCATTTCCAAACCCAATGCAAGACACAAGCCAACAGGAAGAATTCAAGACAAAAAATTTGCAAAAGTCCTCAAAACTGAACATATGCCATCTGTCCATGTATGTTTTTCTACCCACCGACAAAAAAGAATGTGAGGAAGGCTAACTCTGTACCAATCAATGCCTTAAAACATCTGGATTAAAGAATGCATATAAAACATTTTTTGAAAAAAATGACTAGGCAAAACACAGGCTATATATTTTGAAATGCAAAATAACAATACTAATTAATAAAAGTCAAGCATACAGCTATACATTGTGTTTACCTGGGTTTATCTGTAACGTGAAAATGGAGGAAAGAGAAAGACTTCAAATATGTAACAGGAACTGTGCATCTGTGTTATCTGCAGTTTAGATAGTCAAACTCATCTAAATTCCACTAGTACGAAGTTCTCTGAAGGTTAGTAGTTCAGAGAGTAACAAAAATGGCACAGAAATATGCAATGAAGTCAAAAAGCTCATTGATCAACAATGCAGGCCTTTCCTCCCACTGTCTCAGTGAGAAAAACACGTGATTAGGGTTTAGCAGGATGGAGTCATCCAGAAAAACACATACAAGTCTATCTAGAATCTATTTTTTTGCCTGTGGTCAGGTGTCGGACCTCCTGTGAATCACAAAATTTAATCCAGAATGTGCGATATAGACATGGTTCAAGAATACACAAGTGTCACACAGCAGCCTTCTACCGTCCGATGCTCTGTCCCTCATAGCAGCCTGACATCACTGTAGCCTCAGGCTGAATAACAATTTAAGTTTATTTTTATTTATTTATTTACTTGACATTTATTGACCAGGATAGTCTGAGTGAGCTTGTGCCTTTTATCAGCAGAGGCCCGGGGAGAAAATCTCCACAATGTAAAAATATACATTTGGAAATTTCACAGTACAAATTAAATTAATCTGATGGAAGTGTGCCACATTAATTGTACATGTCTCAGCAGCTATGCATTGCAGTTACAGTTCCAAACCTGTAATGTTCTCAATGTAGGTGTGGGAAGGCCATTTTACTTTGCTCTCCTGAGCTGGGAAGCATCCAGACCTCTGTCTCACCACTGTTTGTGCTAATTTGTGATAACTCCACTTGCCTGTATTGGACATCAAGAGAAGTTAGAATGCTTTGAGATGTAAACTGTTAGCCATTGTTCCCACATTTTTTTAAACACTGCAGGCCATTTCTGCTTACAATTAGCCATAAATAACCCTTTGCTACTAACTATAAGCTTTTAAAATTTCTCCCATTATTTTATGATGAAAATGGCTAGGAGAGTAAAAACAGAACTGTAGATAACAAAAAACAGTCGCAATTACAATTAAAAATGCAAACATCATGAAGCATGAAGAGTGATGACTAACAATCCAAAGGTTTCAATATGGTGTAATTAAGCATTTAAACCATAAACACATCATCTCAAAATACAATACAAATAATGAGAATTGCTTACTTATAAAGGCCAGGTTATTCACTGCAGCCAGTAGTAGTCAGCTAGAAAAAGGTTTCTGTGTGCAAGCCTGCAAATCAGCATCTTCCCACACCTGACTAAGCATAAAAGTTAAATACTTTTTTTTGACAGCATTTTACTTTTTGAACAATGGCAAATAATTTCAGAGTTATATGCCTAGTAATAAATCTAGAACATGACTGTTTCTCAAACTTGGTAGGCACATGTAATTTTCCTTCAACTATCCTCTATGTAGGAAATATACTATGTGCTATAAATTAAGCTTGACAACAAACCTTGGTATTTAACTTGCCAACCAAATTGCTTCATTTTACTCTGCAAAAGATCGATCATCCTGTCCCTTTTTATTAGTATACCCTTGGCCAAGCTGCGACTCTGAGCTAAAGACAGACATCTTAAATGTTTCAGATTCTGCATGTATTTTCACACTGATGATAGCAGGTAGGCCCATGATGTCAAGAGATTTCAGTTTTCACTGGCAACCTGATAATAAACCACATGGCATAGAATATAACACATTTAATCTGTATACTGTAAAACCAAAGTCACAGCTCTACAAAGTTATAAAGTATAGACAAAAATGTTTACAGGCATATAGAGCATGTAAATGGAATTCAGGCTAAAAAAGCATATTAATACAGTTCATACAGGAAAATAAAACTATACAGTGGTACACAAAATGAGCAAGCAGAGTGAGACAACATATATTGGGTAGGATGTGTCAGATGAAACAAGGACAGGAACTGTATCACAGTTTGCCAGATTAGCAACATAACTGGGGTGGGAAACAGTGAAGTGTTCTCTTTATAACCGAGATTTTATTATGTGGAATAAAAGATACAGGGAGACTAGCCAAATGATGAAATCAGAAAAAAAACTACTGGACAAGAGGAAATAGCAGTAGAATAAGGGATATCCATGGACTGTTAAATAAGCTGCATCCATTGTACAGTCTGCAACAGATCTGCTTCAGGAAAACATGGCTGCAACCTGTAGTGACTATTTCATAAAGGCAAAAAACTTCTGTAACATTCCTAAGTTTAATGTACTACTTTCTGCCATGAAGTTCCTTGAAGAAATAGTCCATAGGTAGGCACTAGGTTGTCTGCCAGAAGGCATTTATAAGCCTAGCCAAAATGTTTTGGCTTTCGCCGCCCCCTTAGATTAGTTGCCTGTGCCTCTGTCCAGCAGAACGACTGAAGTGATCCCTGGGGTAAACTTTCTGTTTCCCATCCACTCGTCAAGGTTTCTTTAGAAGAGTGTTAGCGAGGAGCTCTGCCTAATGTAGACTGAAATCTTGTTCCAAAGCATGGGAAGCCTCTGTGACAGGAATATATCCCTCCAGCACATCCTATTTATTGTTGTGGTGAGGTTTAGATCCCTAGAGCGTGTGGCTTGAGGAGATAAGCTTTTCTTTAGGTGGAGCATGTCCGTCAGTTTGGGTTGGACATGGCCTTGTATGTCAGGCAGAGATCTCCTCTGAGTAGGTGGTATGCAACCGAGTACAGCTGGAGTTTCTTCAGTCGAGCTGCATAGGGCATCTGTTTAAGGCCAGTGGTCCTCTTGGTGAGGTACTTCTGTGGTCTTTCCAGCTGTTACAGGTGTCTTGTAAGATACATCCCAAATGGGGCGTTGTACTCTATGATGGGTCTGATGAGCAATGAGTAGAGGGGCACAATGACCTTTTTTGATCTGGATAAGAACCCTTTTGTGATAAGGTGTGCCACGTAGAAAGAATTTCTAACCACTTTGGCAATGTGATTATCAAAGGAGAGTTTACTATCTACTTGGGTCCCCAGATCCCTTATTACGTCTTCCGTATTTAGGGGACTACTACCTGTGTGGTAGTTTGTGGGTACTTTGTTTTTTCCAAAGGGGATGACTATGCACTTTTTGGCATTTAGCTTGAGGCCATGATTTGACACCAGGTGTCCGTCTCAGTGAGACCCTTTTGGAGGATGTCTGTGTCAGCCAGAGAGTCAATTATAGCCCCTAGTTTGCAGTTGTCTATGAACATGGTCAGCCATAGTCCTCCTGTGCTTGCCTGTACCTCTGAGAAGTATCCGAACAGGAGGGGTTGTAGGACTGAGCCCTGGAGAATGCCACTTGTAACTGGTTTAGAGTCAGACCTTGCTCCTGTAACTCTTACCATGTGGGTTCTGTCCGTGAGCAAGTTGGCAACCCATCTTGTAATGTAGGGGTTTATGTTCAGGCTGGAGAGCTTGTCTATAATACCAGAATGGGGAATGGTGTCAAAGGCCTTTGCAAGGTCTAGGTAGGCTGTGTGTACCACCTTTCCCTCGTCTATAGCCTTGGTAACTGTCTCAAAGAAGTCCACCAGGTTTAGGAGGCATGATCTGCCCTTAAAGCTGAACTGGGTAGGGTCCAGTGTTTGGAGGTTCCCAATGTCTCTGTTAATAAGTTCCATGATGATGCGCTCCATAGCCTTGCAGACCAAGCTAGTCAGGCTTATAGGGTGATAGTTCCCGGGGTCTGTTGTGGCTCCACCTTTGTGGAGTGGAATAACTGTTGCTGTGCGCCACTCTATGGGTATGTAACCTATGGAGAGGCTGAGTTTGAACAGTGTGTTTAGGTGAGGGGTTAGTTCGTCTTTGAGCTCGTGTAGGACGCAGTCTAGGACACCATCTGGTCCCATTGATGCTGTATTTTTGACTTTGGAGAGGGCTGTTTTCACCTGAGTGTCTGTGATTTCAGGAGCTCTACATTCTTCTGGTATGGTTTATGGGCCCTTTTGGTGGTGAGAGGGGGGGGTGAAGTTTGCGCTGAATCTGTCTGCCAGGATGCTGGCAATACTTGTCGGTTGAGTGTATTTTGTACTGTTCTGCACTAACTCTGAGCAGATCTGAGAATTGCCACTTAGATTCTTTACATAGCTAAAGAATGCCTTGTGGTTATCTTTGGAGTCCTTGGCAATTTTTCTTTCGAAACTCACCTTGGATGATTTTATGATGGATCATAGTTTCTTGCTGATACTGATCAGGGATGTCTTCCCTTCTTGGGATTGTACTCTTTTTCTGTACTAGTTTCCTCCTTCTGTTGTATAGCTTGTTTATGGCAGGAGTCCAACCAGACTGGTTTCCTTTTCTTAGAGGAGTGAGTCTTGGTTTTGCTTGGGATAGCACAATCCATGCATTCTTGTAGGTGCTTGTAGAATGCATTAGTAAAGGATTTTGCAGCTTGGACAATGTTATCGTTTAACATGGGGTTTTTGAAGCTTTCCACCTCGGTCTTAAGTAACGTGAAGTTTGCTTCTGAAAAGTTTTTCACGGTGGTTTCCTTGTCCGGGGGTGGGGGCAGAATGTGGATATCCAAAGTGATTTGTTTATGGTCAGATCTAACCTCAGGTTGACCTCCAGTGTGGAGCACCAGTTGCCCATGTTGGAGATGACCAGGTCCAATATGTTGTCACCTGTGGGTGGAGTGTTGACCAGTTGATCCAGGGCATTTGAGTTTATAAATTCTTGGAAATGTTGGGCAAGGGAGTTAGTACTTGAGTAGTTCTCCCAATTAATGTTTGGGTAATTGAAATTGCCCAATATTAGGGTGTTTGGTAGGACCTTTATATTTCCCAGTGTTTACAGAAATGCGGAATGGGGATCCTGGGACATGGTGGGTGATCTGTAGCAAGCTACAATTTGAATTGCAGTTTTGTCCATTGTTAGTTGCACGTGGATGATCTCTGAAGCATCGTGCTGTGCCACTAACCTGGAGGTGTGGGTATCCTTGATGAATATGGTTTGTATTGTATTTTGGTCCGGGTTCTGTGGCCGAAATGTATGGTATGAGTTGTAGCCTGTAGCCTGGTAGTGCTGGGGTGCTCTCTGTAGCCTTAAACCAGGTTTATTTTACTGCACATATATTGATTTTCTCCATACTGGGGAGTGCCTCGTGTGCGTGCATTTTGAGGTTTAGACTTCTGGCATTGAGTAGCATTATCCTCAGTTTTTAGCTACTTCTGCTATTTATGGTGGCGGGTTTGTCTTTTGAGCCTTGCCTAAAAAAGGCACTATGGGGGTGGCAAGAGCCTTGGCCAGTATTGGGAAGCCTAAGGGTGACAGGTGCAAGCCGTCTCTAGCGAAGCAGTGTGGCTTGTCGAACATGTCATCCCAGCAGACAGACATTGGACCCCCCTTTGAATGACACCAGAAACTTAACCAATTGTTGAAATTGATAATTTCTTCTTTATACTGTGGTATCATTCTTGGTGATGGCAGGATGCTACTCAGGGTCAGGGTCATACCGGCCTGGGCTACAAGATCAGAGAGCTCTTCCATGTCTCTTTTCATGTAGTGCAGGGAGGTATGGCTCAGGTCATTCACACCAACATGGACAATGACAGAGTCGTATTTGTACTTGTTCTGAAGTGACCTGAGTGCTTGTGTTATGTGGCGGTTCCTGGCACCTGACAGGCAGCCAACAGTAACCTTTTCCTTATTCAGCTTAGTGAGTGGGATGTCAGTGTGCCTGACTATAGAGTCACCTATTACTAGTATGTTGGGTATGTTATTTTGCCTTAAGGGCTGTGATTGCATGGCACACTGGTTTTGTGAAGTATATGTTTTATGATTTGTGTTGGGGGGTGGAGGTTGCTTGGATGTCTGCTTTGGTGGTCTCTGTTGCTTTTTCAGATTTTTATTTTATGGCAGGAGTATGTTTTCGTGTATTTATGTGTGTTTTTTGCCGGTGCTGGTTTAATGGGTCTGTGTGAGAATGGTGGTGTGATGCAAGTATTTCCCTTCTCCTCTTGACTGTCTGATCCAGCCTTGGGTTGAGAGACCTTGGCCTCTAGTTAGTTTGGCTGTATAATTGCATCTCTCGCATGTATTAGTGTTTGGTGGTAGGAGGAGAGGGTTGTCTGTGTACATGAGGCAATTGTAACATTGCCTCAAAATGCCCAAATTCACCAGTTGGTCTGGAGAGTATGCCTGGATAGGTACAGTGAACTGTTTTACTGAATGGCTGGTAAGGTTGAATAGTGAGCCTTGTCCTTGTGTACAGTATAGGAGGGTCAAGTGCTAGGGTTTATAAGTGCTTTCTATGAGTTTTGAGCAAGTGCTGGGCTGAGAAATGAATGGCTTGAGTGCTTAAGTTGAAAGTTTGTCTAGTTCCAAGGGAAAAATTGAAGAGGAGACTTTGTGGAGCTGGGAATAGTTATACCCTTGCTAAATGGCGCTGCCTTGCGTGCAAAACCGGGCAAATGCGGTATTTATAGCAGGGAAATTAAAGAGATATAAATTAGCCCAAAATCGTCAATAAACTGCTAATTTCTGGGCTGAAACCACTCCTCCAGGGACAGATAGGCTGCTTAAAGCTCCCCTCTCTCACAGGTGAACAGAAAAACTTCCTTCTATCCAAGTAAGGTATGGGCAAACACAGAGATTTGTAACACAGCCCTGAATTCAGCACTTAACCTGAAAACTGGACTATACTAGCTTAGAAAAGGGGGAAAACAATTTTTTTTTTCAGAAAATAAAGCAGATACAATAAAAAAAAACTCTTTAAATGCACAGAAAAGGATACTTATTGTTATATATCTCAGATCAGAGTTGTAGTCAATGCCACCGGTAATAAAGTAGGAAGAAACACAAATACAGTAAAAGCAGATGAATAGAATGCAATTTATATTTATATATATATATATATATATATATATATATATATATATATATATATATATATATATATATATATATAAAACAATAGAAAATGAACTGATTTAAACAAGTTACCCAATTAACCAGAAAAAAGCTCAAAACTGAGCCCTGCTCCAGCAGTCTTCAATCAGACAAGTTCTAACTGCACACTCCTGCTGCTATGCACCCTAGAAGGGGAACCTTATCCAAAAAAAATATGGCCTGGGTCCGTGCTCAAGTTATACAAACAAAGCTAGATTCAGCAGGCCTGAATCTGGTCTATGCTGCAGCAACAAGGCACTTCAATTTCAGAAAGAAACAGTTCAAATAAGCAGGCACAATAAGCCTGTGACCAGAAATTCCCAGCTCAGAAGGGCAGAATCCAGCTTCCCACAAGAGTGCAGACCACACCTTCTTAATGTAAAAAACTGGCCCAAAGCCCAAGTGCTTAAACCAGAACTAATACACTTTAGAACAGACACTAAGCCTTCAATCAGCAACTCCCAACTCAGAAGGATGTAAGCTTCCTGTCCTGCCACAACAGTGCAGACCACAAACCTTCCTAATGTGAAACAATTGGTCTAAAGCCCAAGTGCGTAATCCAAAGGCTTAGAATAACAGTTACAATTTAATCGGCTACCAACAAGCAGCAACAAGTGCAGCAGAATAAATGCTGTTAAGTACTTTTAAGAACAGGCAGCAATAGCAAAATAAGTAATAAAGTAGGAAGAAACACAAACACAGTAAGCAGATGAATAAAGTGCAAAAAAAAAAAACTTTCTGCAGAATCTGGCAAATGCTAACCTTCTCTCCAGCCCTCAGCATGGCTTCCAGTCAAACCACAGAATCCTTACTACTTTATACTGTTTTAATATTCCAATACAGATTGCATTTCTGTGAACTGTTGGAAAGCTGCTAGACTTGCTGTGCAGAGTTGGAATCTATTTCAAACTGATAAGTACACATTTTGCCACTTTAACTTGCAGTGTGTTGTATTTATACACTTGCCTATTATTTATAGTGGTGCTGTATTGTTTCTGTCTCTAGCGTCTCCACTGTGTTTTTTTCTCTGGGTAGCTAAGGCTAGTTTCAGGGAGCCAGCCCACATCCTACCTGTTAGTCATTGCCTGAGGTGTATTTCATTGTAATTCCAATACAGATTGCATTTCTTTGAACTGTTGGAAAGCTGACAGACTTGCTGTGCAGAGTTGGAATCTATTTCAAACTGATAAGTACACATTTTGCCACTATAACTTGCACTGTGTTATATTTTTCTGCTTTTCTGTAACAAAAAAAAAAAAAAAAAAAAAAAAATCCTAGCTTGTTTCCTGCCTTTCCTGTAACTTATCTAGTCCAGATACAGACTTGCTGTATCCAGGACAGTTTGTAAGCTCCTGAGCCTCCCAAGCCTTTCTGTGTTGGAGGGAAGCCTTTTAGCTTACCAGTGGGAGTGGTAAGCACTAGGTAGCCTATCTACCACAAGAGGAGTGGTTCTGGCCCAGAAATTGTAGTTTATTGGCCATTTGGGCAGTT
Organism: Protopterus annectens; assembly: GCF_019279795.1. Classification (NCBI taxonomy): domain Eukaryota; kingdom Metazoa; phylum Chordata; order Ceratodontiformes; family Protopteridae; genus Protopterus; species Protopterus annectens. Next base: position 190,754,973 of record NC_056749.1, on the reverse strand, counting down.
TTTTTCCATCCCTCTCAACTTTCTGGTTTTAAAGCCAGTGTTTGTGCTTGATCCCCACCTTTCTCGTAACTAGTCTAAGTCCAGGTACAGGATTTGCTGTATCCAGGACTGTTTGTAAGCTTCAGAGTCCCCCAAGCCTTTGAGTTGGAGTGCAGCCTTCTAGCTTATCAGTGGGAGTGTTAAGTACTAGGTAGCCTATCTACCACAAGAGGAGTGGTTCTTGGTCCAGGAATTGTAGTTTATTGACCATTCGGGAAGTTGTCCATCTGCTCTTGTTTCCCATCTTTCCTGTAACTAACCTACTGGAAAGCACTAGAAAGCCTTAAACTGATATAAGCCTTCTAGCTTAAAAGAGAGACTTTGGAGTGATTGAGTACCAGTTTTCTGTATTTTCTTGCTGTACTTAACTGTTTTCCACCTAAACGCTGATTTTCCAGCACTTAGAGAATTAAAAGCTTGTTTTTTTTCACATATTGTACTTATTTGACTGCCTGGAATTTTAAAAAGTTGTTTTTTGTTTAAATAAATTGTTTAACTGTTGTAGGGTACACACTAAAGTGTGATAGCCTATTCTAATCGCTTGTAGTCGTTTAAAGCTGTTTTAAGTGTACTTTTTACTGTTTTTGCCTTATCTTTTCAAAAAAATAAATATATTTCTTGTTTCCCACCTTTCTAAGCTAGTATAGTCCAGTTTTCAGGCTAGTGCTGAATTCAGGGCTGTGTTACAAGTTTCTGAGTTGCCCATACCTTACTTGGATAGAGGGAAGTTTCTCTGTTCACCTGTGAGAGAGCGGAACTTTGAGCAGCCATCTGTCCCTGGAGGAGTGGTTCCAGCCCATAAGTTAGTAGTTTAAAAAATGCGTTGCATGGTTTTGTGCGCCAGACGGCACCGGTTAGCTAGGGTTAAATTACTCCCGGCTCCACTAAGTCTCCTCTTCAGTTTTTCACTTGAAACTAGTCTCTCAACATAAGCACTCAAAAGGCATCCTACAGTCCAGCACTTGTTCAGACCAAATAGCAAGCACTAATATACCCCGACATTTGACTGCCCATCATGGCAAGGCTCTTTATCCACCCCTCACCAACCAAGTGACTAAGCAGCTCACCCTACTATTCAGGCATGAACAAAGGGCAACTTCAGGTGTACTCTCCAGTCCAGGTGGTGAATCTAGGTATCCTGAGGCAATGTTACAACTGCCTCATGTGCACAGACAGCCCTCTCCTCCAACCACAAAATACTAACATATGTGATAGATGCAATTATACAGCCAAACTGGAGGCTAAGGTATCTCCACCCAAGACTGGAACAGACAGTCATGAGGAGAAGGTTAACACTTGCACCACACCTCCAACCTCACATAGACCTACTAAACCAGCACTGGCAAAAAATGCACAAATACACAAAATCATACTCGGAGGCTCTAAATAAAAACCTGCAAAAGCATCAGAGAGCTCCAAAGCAGACACCCACAGAACCTGCACCTCCTGTCACAAACCAGATAACACATAAAACACAAAATCAATGTGCCGCACAATCACAGCCCTTAAGGCGAAATAACATACCTAACACACTAGTAACAGGTGACTCAATAGTCAGACACACTGACACCCCACTCACTAGGCTGGACAAGGAGAAAATTACTGTTAGCTGTCTGTTGGGAGCCAGAATCCACCACATAACACAAGCACTCAGGTCACTCCAGAACAAGTACAAATATGACTCTGTCATTGTCCATGGTGGTGTGAATGACCTGCGCCATACCTCCCTGGACTACATGAAAAGAGACATGGAAGAGCTCTCTGATCAAGTAGCCCAGGCGGGTATGACCCTGACCCTGAGTAGCATCCTGCCCTCACCAAGAATGATACCTCAGTATAAAGAAAAAATGATCAATTTCAACAAATGGCTAAGCTTCTGGTGTCATTCAAAAGGGATTCAGTGTCTGTCAGCCTGGGATGACATGCTCAAATAAGCCACATTGCTTCGCATGGGACTGCTTGCACCTGTCACCCCTTGGCTTTCGAATACTGACCAAGCCTCTTACTGCCCCCATACTGCCTTTTTTAGGCAAGGCTCAAAATGCAAACCCACCTCCGTAAACAGCACAAGTAAAAAAAATGAGGGTTATGCTATTCAACGTCAGGAGTTTAAATCTCAAAATGCATGTGCTCAAAGCACTTCTAAGTATGGAGAACATCGACATCTGTACAGTAACTGAAACCTGGTTCAAGGCTCCAGAGAGCACTCCAGCACTACTGGGCTACAACTCATACCACACATTTCGGCCACAGAACACGGACCGAAACACAAAAGGAGGGGGTGTATCCATATTCATCAAGGATACCCACACCTCCAGGTTAGTGGTGCAGCATGATACCTCTGAGAACATCCATGTGCAACTAACATTGGGCAAATCTGCAATGCAAATTGTGGCCTGCTACAGATCACCCTCCATGACCCAGGACCACCACTCCACCTTTCTGGAGACACTGGAAAACATGAAGGTCCTACCGAACACCCTGATCTTGGGAGATTTCAATTACCCTACCATTAACTTGGAAAACTACTTGAGTACAAACTCCCAGGCTCAGCGCTTCCTGGAATTTATCAACTCAAATGCCCTGGATCAGCTGGTAAACTCCCCTACCAGAGGCCACAACATATTGGACCTGGTCATCACCAACATGGGCGACAGGTGCTCTGTACCGGAGGTCAACCTGTCACTGGTTAGATCAGACCATAAACTAATCACCCTAGATGTCCACACCCCACCACCACCCCCAACCAAGGAAACCACAGTGAAAAACTTTTCTAAAGCAAACATTACCTTACTTAAGGCAAAGGTGGTAAGTTTCACAGCCCCCGCACTAAAGGATAACACTGCCCAAGATACAGAATCCTTTACAATTGCACTCTATGAGCACCTACAAGGATGCATGGATCGTGCCCCATCCCTAACAAAACCAAGACTCACTTCCAAGAGAAGGAAACCAGTCTGGTGGACCCCTGCCATAAACAGGTTATACAACAAAAGAAGGAAACTAGTTCAGAAGAAAAGCAAATCCCAAGAAGGAAAGACATCCCTGATTAGTATCAGTAAGAAACTAAGGTCACTCATAAAATCATCCAAGGCTAACTTCGAAAGACAAATAGCCAAGGATTCGAAAGATAACCACAAAGCCTTCTTTAGCTATGTCAAGAATCTAAGTGACAACTCGCAGATATGCTCTGAGATAGTGCAAAATAGCACAAAATATACTGAACCTACTGATATTGTCAACATACTGGCAGATAGATTTCAGTGCAAACTTCAACTCCCTCTCCCCTTCAAAAGGGCCCACAACAATACCGGAAAAGTGTGGTGTCCTGGAAATCACAGAAGCACAGGTGAAAACAGCCCTTTCAAAAGCCAAAAACACAGCATCAATGGGGCCAGATGGTGTCCCAGGCTGCGTCTTGCACGAACTACAAAACAAACTAACCCCCCACCTAAACACGCTGTTCAACCTCAGCCTCTCCACAGGCCACGTGTCCATAGAATGGTGCACAGCAATGGTTATTCCACTTCACAAAGGAGGGGCCACAACTGACCCTGGTAACTATCGCCCCATAAGCCTGACTAGCCTGGTCTGCAAGGCTATGGAGCACATCATCATGGAACTCATTAACAAAGACATTGGGGAACCTCCAAACACTTGAACCAACCCAGTTCATCTTTGTTAAGGACAGATCATGCCTACTAAACCTGGTTGACTTGTTTGAGACAGTTACCAAGGCCATAGACGAGGGAAAGGTGGTTCACACAGCCTACTTTGATCTTGCCAAGGCGTTCAACACCATTCCTCACTCGGATATTATAGAAAAACTCACCAGCCTGAACATAAAGCCCTACGTCACAAGATGGGTCGCCAACTGCTTACAGACAGAACTCACACATTAAGAATAGTGGGCTCCAGGTCTGACTCTAAACCAGTTACAAGTGGTGTCTCGCAATGCTCGGTTCTGGGACCCCTACTGTTCGGCATATATTTCTCAGAAGTACAGGCAAACACAGGAGGACTATGGCTAACCAAGTCCGCCGATGACTGCAAACTGGGAGCCATAATTGACTCTCCGGCTGACACGGACATCCTCCAAAAAGGCCTTACTGAGACAGACACCTGGTGTCAAAGTCATGGCCTCAAACTAAATGCCAAAAAATGCATAGTCATCCCATTTGGGAAAAATAAAACACCCACAAATTACCAGATAGGCAGCAGCCCCTTTAATACAGAAGAGGTAATAAGAGATCTGGGGACCCAGGTAGATAGTAATCTCTCCTTTGACAATCATATTGCCAAAGTAGTTAGGAAATCCTTCTATGTGGCCCATCTAATTACTAAGGGGTTTACATCTAGAAATAAAGAGGTTATAGTGCCCCTCTACTCGTCACTCATCAGACCCATCATAGAGTACAATGCCTCATTTGGGATGTACCTCACAAGACACTTCCAACAGCTTTAAAGACCACAAAAGCACCTCACCAAGAGGATTACTGGCCTCAAACATATGTCCTATGCAGCCCGACTGAAAAAAACTCCAGCTGTACTCAGTGGCATATCGCTTACTCAGAGATGATCTCTGCCTGACTTGCAAAGCCATGTCCAACTCAGTATTGATGGACATGCTCCACATGAAGAAATCCAAGTCACTGCGTGCCACATGCTCTAGTGAGATAAACCTCGCCACAACAATAAATAGAACATGCTGGAGGGATAGATTCCTGTCACAGAGACTCCCCATGCTTTGGAACAAAATTCCTAACTACATTAGGCAGAGCCCCTCACTAACACTCTTCAAGACAAGCCTTGACGAGTGGATGGGTAACAAAAAATACACCTCTGGGATCACTTCATTGGCTCTGCTTGACAGAGGCTCAGTTAATTAATCAATGGTATGGCGAAAGCCGACACATTCTGACTAGGCTTATAAATGCCCTCGGGCAGATAGCCTAGTACCTACCTATGAACTTAATAAACAATGATGTCTGAATTCAACAAGGAAAGGTATGATAGAATGACCCTAAACTTCGCCAGAGCATTCAGTACTGTTAACCATGCCTCATGGATATAGACCTCAACCTTTGCAGAGCAACCGAAACCAGACAGTTAAATAGAACACCCTCACACATTCCTCTCAACCTGGAAACATCAAAAATCTGAACAAGGCCCATGAAAAATAGGTACAAATCTATGCTCTGATTAACATCAAATTTGCATACATAATTACATAAGCCCACCTACTCCAATGGAATTATGGGATACCAACTTTCAAATGCAAACTGAAGAACAGACAGCCAAAATATGGCACCAGAGTCCCCCTGCAGCCATTCCAATGTCCCATTACCTGGCTATTTCACCCCATTTACCATAAACACTAATGTGTCCATACTGCTTTACTTCTACATTGATTATTTGGATTTTATTTTTACATTTTACAGCACAACAATGCACAAACACTAATAGACATCTGGTAAACAAAGCAATACTGTACTGTCTCACAATGAAAATAGACTTGCCATTAAAACTTCTCTGCCCTTGAAACTCAATTCATTGAAACAGCATTGAAATCCACATCACATCCAAAGAAAATGCATCTGGACAGTGTTGGATAAAGATTACCTTTGGGTTGTTTTCAAATCATTGGCCCCTTGCACACAAAACAAGAAACATACATGTGTTCTTTTCTTTGATACACCTTCCTGACTTTATTAAACTATATTCCTTGTATAATACAACACACTTGCTAGACAGAGCACATTTTAAATTTGTTTGAATATTTTTCGAGTAGGCTGCACTGTAGGCAATGAAACAAAATGCATTAACCAATAATGACAAAACTATCCAATTCAGAACATTTCCATCATAAAAGTCTACTTCCGCACCCACACTATAAATAAAATGACAGTAGTGTAAGCCACAGGCATCTTGCACAGCTTCTTGCACTTATTTTCAGTATCAATTTTTTTGGGGGGGGCAAAAGGTCAAAAACCACGGACACATTTTAAACATTGCTTGTATAATTTTGTTAAGTTGCTAGAATAAAATGTTGTGTTGCCACCATACATTTCACTGGCAAGTCTTTAACCCAGGACCCTATACACTACAGTCAGAGCAATATACCACTGTGCCAAATCAGCAGCTTCCTGAAAAATAGGAAGACTGAAACTTAATGACCATCATTTAGTGAATTCATTTCTTACCACAGCTCTCAACCTCTTAGCACAAAAACCTGGTCAAAGCTCACAAGTGGTGGTGGCTAGGGAGTTTAGGCTCTTTTTACCCTGTAACTAAGGTACGGGGTTTGAGCCTGAGTACCTATAGCCACCAGGTGTATTAATGGGGGGCATTTACACACACACTGTGCAGAGTTAGTTTCCTTACTCAAAGTCTTCAGCTGCAGAATAGCCATTCACGCTTATCTCCTTATTTGTCCCAGCTGCAGAATCACACACACTGCAGAGTTTCTGCTCACATTTGAGCAGCCAGGCCAGCCAGAAATGCATGAGCTCTTTGAGATCAATTCTGAAAGGCTGGTAGCCCCACATAAGCTCCTCTTTGAGCTCAATTCCAACAGGCTGGTAGCCCTGATGGAACTGACATCATCACGCACATGATGATGTCAGCTCTAACAGAGCAGAAATAAAAAAAAAAAAAAGAAAAGAAAAAAGAAAAAATCGGAAATGAAGGGGTGCCACTTGGGAATTGTGGCACCCCTTCATTTGAACCCCAAAACTCGGTGAAAGCAGAGTAATTCTGCACAGTTGGGAGATATGCCCTCACATCATACAAAGCTGGACTCTGTCAGTAAGAAGCAATATTGCGGAGAATCAACAGCTTATTTAATATGCTGGCTCCTCCAATCTCATCTAATCCAGAGATTTCTTCACAGAAGCAACACACATTCTAGCTTGGCTTCAACTTGCTTTAAAAGTAGATTAATATATCAAGTCTGTTGTTAAACATCAAAACTAAAACTATTATACTCTTCCCTTAAATGCACCAGTATACACTACATTTGCTGTCTTCACTGTCACTTACAGTGCCACTTCCATAGTACAACTCACCTCTGTAAAATTCTCTTGGTATTTTACATAAATCTAGACAACTAACATTTGATCAGAAAAACACACACAAAGTAAAAAAAAAAGTTACTTTCTCAATGCATCAGCTAGATAAACCATGGCCGCCCGATGTCATTCTTAATACCAAAATTCATTTTTGGACTCATCTATTTATAATCCTGACTGCACATATCTGCCATACTCTGAAAATAGCCTATAAATGGCAAATCATTCTTACTCACCTAGTCGATTTATTCAAAAGTGCTATTTAGTCCATGGAGAAAAGAAAATACTGCCTATACTGTTTACTTCAATCTTGGAAAAATGTAAATGCTGGAATTATTGACAAACTCTCCAAACTGAACATTAATGCAAACAAATTTTACAGGATAGCTTACTGACCATCTGATTAAAACCTATACCATTAAAGATGGGGATATTTCCTCTAGATAGAAAAAGTTAAAGGTGTACAACAGATGCTCTCTCTCTGAGACCCCCCCCCCTTCAACCTATAGTTCAGTCACATGAAAGCTGATATCAAGGGACTGCAGATATCCAGGTTTGCTAGGGGTGGTTATCAAATTACATTCTGATACTCAGATTCTCCAGCAATGATTGGACCAAATAAATGCTCATTATGTCAGTCATCATGGACTTACACTGAGCACTAGAGGGAATACAGCGGTTTCTTTTGATAAATCTAGCATCACCACCACATACCATATAAACAAACATCAACTTAGATGTGTCACAGCCATACAGAACTGTAATACCTGTGCTAATAAACTCCCATTTGACCATTAAATCTGTGCTGTGTTTAGAAAATTGCTCTATCATTCACAGCGTATTTGTATCTCCTCAAGGTCCACAGGAGTTATGGTTCCACTTTATTCCTCCCTTATCAGTTCCATCTTTAAACAAATTGTGTTGTTTTGCATACACCTTAAGAACTCTAAGCAACTTGAGAGACCTCAATGTCTCCTCAATAGAAGTAGTGTTAGATACTCTCATGGACAAAAAGCCTAATCCTTTTACATTGCTTCATGCAGTTTTCAGAGGTGAGATTTTTGTCGTACACTTTCATCCTATGAATGACCCTATACCATCTGAACTTCTTCGCCTAAAATGAATCTGTGGTAAAAAGAACACCCATTCTACAGATTTAAACAAATTGCCACATTAGCAATATAATTTTGCATGACTGGTACTTAACCCAGTGTAGCCCATATTTCTGAAATAGGTTACCATTATATATCATAGCATGCCCCTGCAAACATTAAAACCAGGCTGATCACAAAGCTTCACTTGGGATATGTGAGGGAAAATGTACTTAATGTGGCATATTCTTATACTTCCACAATACAGGCTGATAAAGCTGAGCTTCTTGATGGTCCATTAGGGTGCAACCTTAGTACAAACCTATGAACATCTGACAGTACAGTAGTAATGCATCAAGCACTGATATTTTAATATAGCATAGGAAGGAGAACATATTCCTGGCATCCATGTCTCCCCTGCCCACCCCCCCCCCCCCCGTGTGTTCATATGTTGATACAAGCTGTTACTCTTTTCCACAAGTACATCTATGCTGATCTGGTTGGGGTTGAGAGGGTGGCCTAATGATTAAGGTGTTTGCCTTACAAATACAAGGTGCAGGGTTCCGAGTCTCACAAGGGATAATTGGTTAAGCTTAAAATGGCTCGCAAGGGCAAGTTAGCTTAGTACTAATCTATGAACCTATGAATCTACAACTATTTTTAGCAGTTATCATAATTGTCACCATTTTTCTGAAAATGTCTTTTTGCATTTAATTACTTTTCCACTAACTTGCTCATACTGTTTGATGTTATTGATGTGTTCTGATTTTCTCTAATCTTAACCCCCCATTCCTCTGACACCTTATTCTCACCTAAAGTTCCAAGTAAAAGCTCAGGCATCACCTACTTTCAAAGACAAATATCACAAACACTCATTATAACCTTCTTTACCTATTTTACCTCCAAATATCTACCATCAACTAATACAATATTAATTCCAAACTTCATTGCACCCTTATACACTTTTAAACTATCTGCATGCCTTAACAGCATGCAAAACTGATGTCTTTCTCACATAGTAGTCTCCAAAGAAATTATAATTCACCAGGACTGGCCTTCCTTTCAGTATTATCTTTTTTCTAGATTACCATAACTGAAAATAATAAAACAAGCCCCATAAACAAATACAACTCTGGGGTATTTGCAGAAGCAGTGCACAGAACAAATAAAAAACAAACACAAAAAGCTCCAGTACTTAAAGCAGTAAAAATAGGTTATTAGATGAAATTTATCAAAAATAGCATAAAAAAAACAAGAAGGATAAACACCTATCACGTTATAAGTTAACATCTGTCTCTGTCTACTAGACCATATGTTTGCCTTTCTAGGCAGGAGACAGTCCTTTTAAGCGCAAGTTCTCTCTTGAAATTCTTCACTTCCCAGGTATTTACAAAAATGGAATACTCTTGCTTATTGGTCAGTTATGGCACTGTTTCAAGCTGGCTCTTTGCAACAGCGAACTATTCTTCCTGTTTTCCTGATTAAAACTGATGCTACAAGTCAGATGCATCTAATTCAATTAAACTAAATCTGGGATTCAAAATGAATTCCTAACACACACAATCTACCTACCACAGGTAGATCAATTAATCTGATAGTATAAAACACAAATAAGGGACAGCTTTAGCCACAATAAGGAAATCCTTATTATTGGCTAATTTGCATGTCACTGAATTGCCCTTTATTACCACCAGTAGTAACAAACACTTTCTGGTGGTAGTTACCTCTGGCAATCCATTCATTACCTTGGCACAGACACTCCTCCATTCATTCTCCCAGACACATGCAGACATTCATACAGACGCACATGGACATACTGGTCCAGATTCCAAAAGACTTCTCTCAATGTAAGTAGCTGTAAGTGACTACTAACACTGAGAACAGTTCCTTTGGAATACGGCCTGTGGCATAAGCCTGTTTACAGATAGGCCTTATGCAAAAGTCACTTGTACCAAAAGCAAGTCTTTCAGAATCAAATCAGACTTAAACTGACAGAAACTCTTTTGGAATCTGTCCCTCTGTTAACAGTACACTCACTACATTATTTCCAGCTCATGGAAACACTCACCCATCCACACACACCTGGACACAGCTACACTGTTTATCTTCCTAGCTTCCCTAATGCAACTACTCAGACAGAAACACTAATACACACACACACCATTCTCCCAGTCCATTCATACCACTGCAGGCAGCCAAACACAGCCACATCCATACACACATGCAACTCCCCCATCACCACTACGTCTCTGTTGGCCACAGCCAAATGTATTAGCAGCACAGCCTCTGCTATTGATATGAATGGAGGACTACAACATTTTGGCCATATTAATCATCATGGCTGGCTGTGCTACTTTAGTCTGCTGAGTGATTCTCTGAATCACTTGGCAGCATAAATCACTTACCATAGTCACTTCTGGGGAGAGCATGGCTTTAATTAGCATTAGATGGCTCACCTGCAATGCCTCAGTATACTAGAGCATGGACAGTGTTATAGACCACCACAACCACCACTACGATTCTTCAGACCTTTGCAAATCACTGTGGTGGGCTTTTCTCTCAATCAAAAAGGGTTACTGCGAGGTGTAGGACACTCTCATTAGAGCTTACTGCTCATGGTATCCCATTCTGAGTCCATGAGTTTGTCTTCTCAAGTATAACCATTACCTTACACCTCTACCTTCTGAATATACCTCCTTAAATGGCTTAGTTAACTTCTGCTGTTCACTGATACCAACCTTAGCGATACCAAGTATTGCATGTAAAACATGTTAACTTAAACTAACCTAAAATGATCTTACACTTGTCCTTGTTCTTGTCATATTAGACTAGTCAAGGTATCATTCTTGGTCCATCTAGATCATTACTGTCAACTTCCCTACTAAGGAAAAAACACCACATTATGGATAACACAAATGAAAGCCATTATTTTACTCTCAAACAAGGTAGAATATTAAAACATCTGCATTGTGCCCACTACTCAACTCACCTAAATATGAAAAGCAAATCTTCCACAGTGACTTAGCTACCACCGATCACCTTTATTGCTAGGAGAAGAGCACGGATCCTGACCAAGATCAACAACTATTTCATATGTGCATCCCTGCATGCAAAACTATTGCTAGACTACCAGGATTAAAATCCGCAATCATGAAAATAGCAGAACTACTAGTGTGAATGTGGAGGATATGTCTGCGGTTCCTTGGGAGTACAGATGCTTGATTCTTAAGTCTGAGTAGCAGATACGACAGGACGATGGACGGACACCGAGCAATATGAAACTACATCAAATGGTAAGAGCAAGTTCCAGAGTTTGCTATTTCTTACGTGGATGGCAGTTAATGTTTTTTTATAAAGTCTCATAATGAGCCATAATAAACATGAAGTTCTGTAAGCTAGTGGTGTGTCTGAAGCACAGTTGTAGTCCAACATTTATAATTTTAATGTGAGATCTTCTACATCTTCCCTTAGAAGGTACAGCCAATCATATGTAATTACTCGAACCATGCTGTTATATAGCAGATCCATACAGTCGCTTCAGTATTTGCAGTCATGACACTTAATACAACCTAATCAGTTTACAAACATTTCCCAGCTCATCATCATATCATTTTATCAGGAGTGCCTTGGTTCCCTGTCCTTGAAACATCTGAGTTTCCCCTCTTCCTCATTCTGCTATTAAATTCTATTATTTATTAACACATTTCTCCCTAGCTCTCTTCAATGATGTACACCCTTTCTACTGTATATATCAGTTTGGCTGACACTCTGGCAATGCTCTCATCCTATTAACACCAACCGCCTTTAAAACTTCCAAACAAATCTTCTTCATCTTAAGCCCTAAACATGGGAATAGCCTACCCCAAAACACCTGTTGTAACCCTTTACGTGAAGAATACAAGTAAAAATTCTAACTTAATCTGTACCCTTGCCACCACCTAGGGCAAGAGATCAAGAGTAAATGCCACACAATTACAGATGTTAGAGCAGTCAGTTCAACAAGTATGCATTTGGGCAGAAGTAGGAATGCCTACAGAAAATCCACACTGCGACAGAGGACAAATAAACTCCTGGCAAGCAACTACTTGAGGTCATAACTGAAGCCACGACTCTAGAACTGTGAACAAGAAACCCTAACCACAGAAGCTGTAAAATTCATCTGATAGGTCAGTCCTGCACAAATCCAATGCTACAGTTCACATGACAATTTATCTGAAATTTGTTTACCAAGAAAGTCCAACTGGGCATTTATCCATTTTCAGCGAAGGCCCGGTAGAAAAGCTCCAGCAGCACGATGGCAAGATTACAAAGAATATGACAACATCAAGGAGCACAATTTGTGTCGATGTACAAAACAAACAATAGTGTTGGTACACACTATATGCAGACATTAGTAATCAAATATGTTGGATTACAATATAAACAGGCATTTGTGAGCGGACTGAAAGGAAAAAAGTTACAGGAGTTAAGGTATACTGAAAAAAGGGATACAGTGGCTCAAGCATTTACTGAAAGTCTAACATAAATAAATAAAATATTACTAGACTACAGCCAAAAATTTGTGTGAAATTTACAGATATTTAAAACAGGAAAGCCTGATTAACTGCTATGGTGTGTAATGTGGTTCCCAGGAAGTTGTCCGTCTAGCAGCCATTTCTGATTTGTATTTGGCAGTTAACTCCACAGAATTAAGGTTAGGAGATGTTAATCAGCTCCATTCCTGTATTCCAAGGTTAGATTCCCCCAGTCTTCATTTGCCTGTTCTGTGACTCCAAGCAAGTCACTTAACCAGAAATTTGTCCTGGTTTGTTTCAGAAAGAATGTACTTATGCCCAAGTGTGTTTGCCCAGTTAACTAACAAGTAAAAAGGAAAAAAAATTAAATTATTTTTCAGTTATGATAAAGTGGTGAACTTTTTATCTACAACACTGGCAGCACTGATGGGAGTGGGGTGCAATACATTGCTAGCAGAGCAACCTGCTGGTGAACCCCATGATGCAAGAAACACTAAATCTAAATAATTGTGTGAAGATTTCCTTCTTTGCTGATTTTAGTCATTGGCAGAATAGATACCTATCAGTGTTTCAGAAGTCAGGAAGTTGTGTTACATGACATAACTCATGCCATTTAGTACGCTGTGTTATTAAAGGAGGACAATTGTTATGCAATAAAAGGCAAGGAAATGTTTTACATAGGTTTTGATAGAAAGAAGATACATATTTATCCAGTTACTCTACCAGTGTAGTTTGGTATTGAATAAAAATGATGTGGGACTGGAAGAAGCAGCTCCACCCTCAACAGCTATCCAAACACACCCACCCAGTGTCTCTCTTGGTGTTTGAAGAGAAGAACACAGGATAGACTATTTTCTTTTTATCATAACGATATTAAAGTATAGATGGTTTGCCATTAGCAAACAATGATAACTAATGCCTTCTGAAACTTATTTGATACTAGAGATTTATAATCCCCCAATTTCACTGCTGGTGAGTGACAATGGTGTCTCATATAATTTAAAAGGAAACATATAAAGGCATTTTCTTATTTAGAGTGAGTGGTATTTCACAAACCTTGAACTGCACAAGCTATCCAACTGAATCAGGACCAAGGTAGGTGTTTATACAAATATCATTAAAAGCAAACCTTGCCTTCAGAGTTTCTTTTGCACTTGTTTAAAATCATCAATAAATGAAACAATGCTGTTTTACAGAATTAAAAAGAATACAGCAGTTGATCAAGTAATATAAATGAGTTATGTTCCCAGACATGCTCTCATTAAAAGTTTATTAAAATGCACTTCTGCAGAATTCTCATTAGTTCCATTTCATATCATTTCTATCACTGAAGCCTGGTACTTATATCTGAGATTGACAGAGTAAGTACTGTTAAGCTGCTTTTCAGCACTTGAATGTTTACTGGAGTGTAATAATTTTTATGAATTGTAATAAATAACGGCAGTAAATATGGTTTCATAGAACTAAGTCTTCAGTAGTTAAACATAAGCACTTTGCAAAAGTACACCGCAAACTCTTAAGGCCGACCTTTCCGTTTCCATTTTACAGTGTCTGTACATCACTAGTTTACTACAGAAAGCATGTAGCAGCAATACTGTATAAATGTCCAATGTTTCCCATGATGCTGAGCATGTTACCATGACAGCTGCATCAAGATTCAACTTTAACACTTTTTATTAGTACCACACTGAGCTTTTCAAACTGACAAGTGTCAGACAGACTAAAATGAACTTCTAGAAGCAATGACTTCCATTGTTTTCAATGTTTTGCCATTTTAACATAACTGCATATTCTCTCCGTCATACAAAAGAAAATTTGCATCAACAAGTGTGGGTGAAGTATAGTGGGGTGTAACATCTCCAAACAGCAGAATCGAGCATCTGTGCTTTAGTCTGCTCCAATACTGCCCAGTGCATTGGCACTTCTTAGTCTGCAGAACACATTTCCTGTTAGTATCCATAGCATTAGCATCCTCAGAAAGCTGCATGTTTCTATTCTGTTAAATCTTCAGTACAATAGGCAAATGCATTTGCATGGAGATATAGCTTCATGTAATGTAAGGTCCTATTCCTGACCAAGCCTTCATTTCAGCTGTACTAATAAGGTCCTCTATTTTGCTTTGCTGCTTTTAACTTACAAAAATGTATCCATTCTTCCTTCTTTAAGTCATCCTGCTTTAATGAGCATGACTTTCCTAGACATGCAGTAACAACTTAAGTGCTCAAAATAACTACTATAACTCTTACTGGACTTTCATTTTATTTAAGGAATTACAAAGCATATCATGAGTTACTACATTAAACAATGAGGCTGGCCAACAGCATTCTGAGATACTAAAGCATTCTTGTAGTAGAACAACTTAAAGGCAAATGAAATGTTCTTAAAATGATGGATTATTCCAACGTTATTCATTCTGCTGAAAAGCACTTTGTAAATGGTGGAAGATAAATTAACGGAACAATGCTATTAATTTATATTCATTGCCTTTGATAGCTTCATCTATTTCAGCAAGGTTTCCCATTAATATATTTTGAATGCCTGTATTGTAGGTGAGACTAGTTGTCAAAATCTTTATTGATATAAAAGGCCTCCTGATCAGTTTTCAAGAGCAGGCGACAGACAGCGTTCAAAATCAGAACTTTCCAAAGGTATGTTTTTATACTGTATGCAGCATCTAAATTATTATCAATGTCCTGAGTCATATTATTTCTACAGCTCTGTTTGAAATGTTGAGTTTTTCAGCTATCCATAAATAAAAATACCAAAATTATTTTCCTCTGAATACTGCTTCAGCACACTAACAACTTCATGGTAAAAGCATTTATAAAAACATACATCCATTTAAAGCCTACTGTCATTCGTTTCTGTAAAGTTCCTTTCACCATTTAAGACGGGAAAATAAGATGCATTAATGCTGGGTCTGTATTCATTGAATGGAAAAATTGCCGAATGGCATTATATCAAAAATGTCATTAAGCGAAACTCCTCATGTGGGAAGCTGTGGCCCCCACACCCCCAGCTAATTATATATACCAACTCCAAGATCGCACTACAGTGGGCAAAGGGCAAATTTACTGATCTCTATCATAATGAGATCGTACTCAAATGGGTCAATGAATGGCATGTTCGATGAAACATGCCGTTCGATACTTTCTTCATTCAATGACTGAACACAGACCCATAATGATTGTCCTGTCACTGGTTAGATCCTCAAGTGCCAATTCAAATCACAATTTCTCAATGTCAGACATTAATCTGGATGGCTTTTTCTATTGTACTAAGAAATTGTGCATTAAATCCCTGATTAAAAAAAAATAAATAAAAACATAAAAAAATTAAGCACACTTTCAGGTTTCTGTACTTCACTTAAGAAAGGTGCTTTTCAAAGCACATTTGATATTACAAATATTAATGGTAAGAAAGTACAGTTGTGTAAAACCTGCTACAGCCCTGAAAATAACCATCCAACTTGTAATGTTTAGTTCATAGGTTGGTACTAGGCTATCAGCCCTTGGGCCAGTACAAGCCTAGCCATAATTCCCTGGCTATTTCTTCCCACAATATTTACTTCCCTGAACCCCAGTTCAGCAGGGTGACTGACATGATCCCTGGGGTAAATTTCCCATCTCCCATCCAGTTGTCAAGGTTTCTTTTGAAGAGGAGAGGCACTCTGCTTGACATGTATGGGCAGTCTGTTCCAGAGTATGGGGAGTCTGTGGATCAGGAACCTATCCCTCCAGCATGTTTTGCTCATTGTGATGACAAGGTTTAGTGCAGGCATGAACAGAGGACCAAATAGTAGCCTCAAGGACAGAATTGGTATCCAGACCCTTGAAAAAGTACCAGACGAGACAAATGTCCTAGTAGAATGTACCTTTACAGACAAGGATAAACATTTGCCATGAAATGAATAACAGAAGGAAATAGCTTTAAAAATCCAGGAAGAGATCATCTGCTTAGAAACAGCCAAACCCAAAGTCCTGGGATGAAGAGAGAGAAAAAGCTGTTCAGATTTGCAAATAACTTTAGTTTTGTCTGACTACTATCTAAGCAAATCCAAGATATGGAGAACCTTCTAACTGGTAGACTACTGAGAATGAAAAAGGAAAATGAATAGACTGATTAAGGGACAACTCCTTAACCACTTCAGGAATAAAATGAAGTGGAGTACAGAGAGACACCCTGTCTCTATGAAAAACTAACAAGGGTGGAATGGCCACGATCGCCTGAAGTTCAGACATTCTTTGCTGAAGTAATATCCAAAAGCAGAAAAATCTTCCAAGTACAATATTGCAAGGAAACCAAAGAAATAGGCTTGAATGGAGCCTCAGTCAATTTCTCAAGTTCAAAAATGAGGTCCCAGGAAGGTGGAATAGGCTTTCTGGGAGGCCTGATATGAAGGACGTCTTTAAAATATTGTTTAACTTCAAAGAGGATTCAATGGCAGATGAGCAAAAACTGCTGACAGGCGAGCTTTCACTGAAGAATATGCCAATCCAGCAAGGAGAGGATCAAGCAAATGAGAGAGAACCAGAAGGACCTTCACTGATGGAGGATCTTAACGGCAAGAGAAGCACCACACAGAATCTTTGCCATTTTGAAATGTACAGTTTCCTGGCCTCCTGCAGAACCCAAAGCACATCCTCAGAAAAGAGGTACCTTAAAGGGAACCAAAACCCTGTCACCCACAGGATCATTTGAAGAGTGGATAGGTGAGGATGGATAAGAAACCCCTTGTCTTGTGTAAGAAGATCCATACAGTGAGGTAACGTGGTGTTTGCCCATGGCCATGTCTGGACCAAAAAGGAGTCACCAACAAGATTTTGTGGGAGTTTTGCCTGATCCTGTGTAGAACTCATAGCAAAAGGGCAGGGAGGGAGGCATAAAGAAACATTCCCTTCTAAGGAAAGGCAGGGAATCCACTTTCCAAGCCAGACATCTTGGGGTTCTGAAACAGAGTCAAGGAATTTGCCTGTTCATAGAGGAGGCAAAGCCATCTACCTGGGCAATACCCTGCTGATGGATGATGCCCAGAACATATCTCTGTGAAGCATTTATCCGTGAGCATGTGTTGTGGACCTGCTCAGAGAGTCTGCCACAAGACTATGCTCTGAGGGAATGGAAACCACCCGAAGAGTCACTTGATACTGGATGGTTGGATCCCAGACCTGAAGAACTAACCTGCAAAGATAGCGGAACCTCATGCCCCTTGCTTGTTGACATACCACATCACTGTGGTATTAAAAGTTGGTGAATACATCACTGAAGCTCAAACCGGAGATAAGGAGGAGATAGAACAAGGACATCTGGGGGGTTGCCAGTGTTTAAGCCACACTGACGCGAGGCACCACTGAAGTTTCCTGATATGGAGCCTGGCAGCAAGGGGGAGCTATAACTCCTAAGACCCTGAAAAATTCACTGGCAATGATGGAGGACAGAGGATGAAGAGACAGGAAAAAGGCTGTCAGAGACAGAGCCTTGAGTCCAGGAAGGGATGTCAGCATGAGAATTGTCTGAAGCCTACATCAAAGGAAAACATGATCCTGGGAAGGTGTCAGGACAGATTTCTGGAGGTTTATGGCAAATCCTAGACAATGCAAGTAACACATGGGAAGCTGTAGCAGACTGCTGACAAAGGAGCTTGAATAAGCAGATCTAGATAGGGAAAAATCTGAATATCGCGAAGCCTGCAAAAAGTAACAGCAGCAGCAAGGCATTTGGTGAATACCTTTGGGGCAGTAGAGAGGCCAAAGGGCAAAGCAGAGAACTGAAAATGCAAGGAAGAGACATAGAAACAAAAATTTCCTGAAGAGAGGATGAACGGGGATGTTAAGATATGCATCTTTGAGATCTAGAGACACCAGAAAATCCTGCGGAAGTAGAAGATAAAACAATGTCTGAAGGGATAACATCCAAAAAGAAGTGATCTTGAAGAAGTGGAGAGCATGGAAAGATCCAGAAATGGTTCCCCTATACCCTCCTTTTGGGAGACCAAAAAACATTCTGGAGAAAAAAACCTACCCACCTTGGTGGGAGAAATGGGCGGAATGGTGCCCTGGTCCACATTTTAAGGGAAATGAGGAAGCTGTTTCTGTGGAGGGTAAGGAATGCTTGAAAAGGGACTTCCAGATCATGAAATATCCCTGATGGATAATGGACAGAACCCAAGAATCTGAGGTGATCCAATACCAACTCTGAAGAAACAGGTAGAGCCAGACAGACAAGGAGACTTCTAAAAACAAATGGTTCTGCCACCAATCCCACTTAAAAACACTTGAAACTTGAAAACTTTAACAAAAATATATGATAAGATAAAATAAAATAAACACACTGGCTCAAACCAGATAAGCGCTTTCGGTATAATACCTTTTTCAAATCCTAAATGTTTGTCAGTGAAACTTCCTCTTAAATACCTTCATTTCCTAGTGTTCACTCACTTAGATGCATTTAGTAACCATAGCAGCATACACACCCTTCTAATTATGTAATCTTGAGTGCTGAAGAGCTTTCCCTTTTAGTTTGTCTTTTCGGCTTTTCCCAGTTGGGGTTGCCACAGCGGAACTCCGGTCCGCTAATGATTGGCAGTAGATTTTTATGGTGCTGAGTTGCCAGCCCAATGCCCAACCTTCAGCGAAGGCACGCCCATTCACACATGTCTTTCGGAGGCCACTCGACCATGGGGAGGACATGCAGACTCCATGCAGAAGGCACTCCAGGAGAGAATCGAACAAGAGAACCTCTTGCTGTGAGGCAACAACGCTTCTGCTGTACCACAGTGGCACATAGACCTGTCTGAGGGGAGTGGAAGGACAAGTATCAAATAGAATCAGGCTTTTCCTGGAAAGAAGGCTTATGGGAGGAATGATTCTAATAGACTATGCAGTAGGAACATGCTTAGAACCCTTCTTACCCTTAAGGGGTTTGGTGGTTGAGTTTGCCTATGAACAAAGGGAGACTTGGAAGGATAATTCCTCTGTAACTTAAAATATTTTTGTATAGCCTATTCTCATCTCCTGCAAGACATATTAAATATAAAATAGTTAATATATTATAGGCATAATTCCTTTATCCTGGAAGGAATTGAATAAGTTAGAAGCAGCAGCAGTCCCAAAAAGACTTTTTGTTATCCAGAAAAGTATCCATAAGTTTGTCTGTGATGCCATCAGGTAAAGCCTGAAGACGCAGCCAAGAATAATGCCTCATGATTGAACCTAGGGCAACAACCTTTGAAGAGGCCTCGGCTGCATCATAGCTACATTAATGGAATGGTGGGCAAACAGGGAAAGAGCAGACACCTTCCAATCAGAGTCAGGGAGGTCAGAAATCACCTTAGAAACCTGGGAGAGGAGGAAGAAAATACAGTAGCAAAGCAAGGGCAGGGCGAGATGGGCAACTACCCTCAGCATGACCAGCCAATCGAAATCTTTCATTAATGCAATGCCAGCTTTTAAAAGGTGATATTGCATTATTGGTCAAACCTGAGCACTGCAGCATTCCACGTGTGGTCTAAACTGTAGAAGCTGCTTGCTGCATTGTAGCAAGCAGTTTGCTACAGTTTAAAGTTAAAAAAAAAAAAAAAAAAAAAAAAAAAAAATCTGGTTTGTTTTACCCAAAACTTGAGCAATGTAGTGCTTCATGCAGGCAGGGAATAAACTGTAGCAACTGGTTGTTACATTTTAAAAAGAGAACCTTTTTTTCCTAACTAAAGCAAAAGCACTAGAACACATCATGCAGGCAGAATGAAAACTAGTTTGCTATGTTTGTAGCAAACAGTTTGCTACAGTTTACAAGAAATTAGTAGAGGGAGGGATGGGGACAGGACACTAGAATGGGATCTAAATGGCTAAGGCAGGAGAGAGGGAGGCATGTTGCGCACAGCTGGCCATCACTGCCTGTAGAAGGAGCATTTTTTTTTTGTTCTTCACTTCAGTGGAAGATCTGAGGGGGAGCATAGATCTAACAGTAATAAGTCGATCAGTTACAATGTATTGATCACCTTATGAAGTTACTTTTTTTTACTCTTCACTTAAAGAGTGGCGGGAGAGGGATGCTGGTTCACAGTACTAGTCCAGGGCACTGGTTGAACCAGCTATGCTTCTGCCAAAACATATCTAGTCATAAGAGTCCAATAGGTAATGGCCCTAAAGGACAAGGTAGCAGGAGTGTAAGTCTTTTTGTGCAACCTTTCCATGGCCCTATTATCCTTATCAGAAGGATATAGCTTGGTAGACAGCAACAACTTGGAGGTCTTATCAGAAGAAACTGACACCACCAAAGGGTCAGCAGGAGGACATTTATAATGGAAGTTGCAATCCTCAAGCACCTTGCAGAACCCATTGGAGTTCTTAGGTGCAGGATGCTGAGAGTGAGGGGCTGCAGAAGCTGCAGAAAAGGTATCCAAATGGGCAGCCAGAACAGGAGGAAGAGCAGATGGCTTGGGAGACTCCATTGTAGGAGCTCATAGTATCTTTTCTGAATATCAGAGACCTCAGAACAATCCCACTTAAAGTAATCAATCCTGCAGGCAATAGTATCCCCAAAGGACAACTACCCCAAAGGAGAGTCTGAAAGGAAGTAATCCTCCTCCTCTGAACTGTAGTCCAAGAGGGAAGGTATTTGGGAAGAACAGGCCAAGCATATTCCTCCATAGTCCAAATTCTCTTCTGAGGAATCCAATTCCCTAGGCATCTTAACAGGAGTAGACGACCAGGGGAAACAGGTACAGACCCCCTTGAAGAGGCTTTTATGCCATCAAAGCATCAAAAAAAAAAAAAAAAAAAAAAAAAAAAAAAAAAAGAGTTAAATCCTGCCATTCATGCTGGGTATCTTTGGAAACATGGAAAATATGCTTTATTTTTATGTTTCTTTTTCTGTGGGATGTCTACTCAAGAAAGCCTTATTGGGTCAGAACTCTGATGGGACTGTATAATGGTGGTAGGAATTTCCTCCCTCATGAAAATGTGAGGAATAACCATTGGCCACTCAGATATCATCCAAGGTTCCCACTCAACAGTCCCACTCAAAGCCAGTGTGCCGAACAGTCACAGCCCTTAAGACTAAACAACACACCTGATACACTTGTAATAGGTGACTCTATCGTTAGGCACACTGACGTCCCGCTCACCAGGCTGAACAAGGAGAGGGTCACGGTGAGCAGTCTGTTGGGCGCTAGCATCCTCCACATAACACAAGCACTCAGGTCACTCCAAGGCAAGTACAAATATGACTCAGTCATTGTCCATGCTGGTGTGAATGACCTGAGACCTACCTCCCTGGACTACATGAAGTGAGACATAAAAGAGCTCTCTGAGCATGTAGCCCAGGCCGGTATGACCCTGACCTTGAGTAGCATCTTACCCTCACCAAGAATGATGCCACAATATGAAGACAAGATGATCAATTTCAACAATTGGCTTAAGTACTGGTGTCATTCAAAGGGGATCCAATGCCTGTCAGCTTGGGATGATATGCTCAACAAGCAATGATGCTTCACTAGGGACGGCTTGCACCTGTCACCCCTGGGCTTTTGGATATTGGCAAAGGCTCTTGCTACCCCCATAGTGCCTTTTTTAGGCAAGGCTCAAAAGACAAACCCACCTCCATAGGTATCACAAGGGATAAGAAACTAAGAGTAATGCTACTCAACGCCAGAAGTCTAAACCTCAAGATGCACACACTCAAAACTCTCCCTAGCATGGAAAACATCGATATCTGTACAGTAACAGAAACGTGGTTCAGGGCTCCCGAGAGCACCCCAGCACTACCAGGTTATACCTCATACCATGCTTTTCAGCCCCAAAACTTGGACCGAACCACAAAAGGAAGGGGAGTATCGATATTCATCAAAGATACCCACACCTCCAGGTTGGTGGCAAAGCACGAAGCATCAGAGACTATCCATGTGCAACTAACAGTGGGTAAAACTGCCTTCCAGTTTATAGCCTGCTACAGACCACCCTCCCAAAGCCAGGAACCCCACTCGGCATTCCTGAGAACACTGGAAAATATGAAGGTCTCTCCAAACACCATTATATTGGGCGACTTCAACTACCCAAACATAGACTGGGAGCATTACTCTAGCTCCAACACCCTAGCCCAAAGGTTCCTAGAATTTATAAACTCAAATGCTATGAAACAACTTGTTACCACTCCCACAAGAGGGGAAAACATACTGGACCTGATCATCACCAACGTGGGGACTCTATGCTCCAGACCAGAAGTGTATCCCTCACTGGTAAGATCAGACCATAAACTAATCAAACTGGATATTCACATCCCGACCCCACCCCCTGCCCAGAAAACCACAGTGAAAAACTTCTCTAAAGCAAATTTCACACTCCTCAAAACCGAGGTGGAATCATTCAAAGCCCCCGGGCCTGTGGAAAATACGGCCCAGACCGCAGAATCCTTTATAAATGCATTCTATGAACACCTTCAGGAATGCATGGATCATGCGATCCCAAATAAAACCAAGACCCAATCCTCCAAAGGCAGACGTCCTGTCTGGTGGACGCCAGCCATAAACAAACTATACAATAGAAGGAGGAAGCTACTAAATGATAGAGCAAAATCCCAAAAAGGCATCACTGATCAGTATTAGCAAAAAACTATGGGCACTCATAAAATTGTCTAAGGCCAGCTTTGAGAGAAAAATTGCACAGGACACTAAGGATAATCACAAGGCTTTCTTTAGTTATGTTAGGAACCTGGGTGGTAATTCCCAGATATGCTCAGAATTAGTCCAAAATGACAAAAAATACACTGAACCCACAGACATTGCCAACATCCTAGCTGACAGGTTCAGCGCAAACTCCCCTCCCCACCAAAAGGGCAAATATCTATCCCAGCAGAGTGCTGCCCCCCCCCTGACATCTCAGATGCTCAGGTAAGAGCCACCCTCTCCAAAGCAAAAAACACAGCATCAATGGGACCAGACGGTTCCTGGGCTGCGTCCTACATGAACTCCAAGAAGAGCTAAACCCAAACATAAAACTACTGTTCAATCTCAGTCTTACTATAGGATATGTGCCCAAAGAGTGGCGTACAGCAACAGTGGTCCCTCTCCATAAAGGTGGTGCCTCAACGGATCCTGGAAACTATCGCCCCATAAGCCTGACTAGCTTGGTCTGCAAAGCTATGGAAAGGATCATCATGGACCTCAAAAATAAAGATATTGGGGACCTACAGACACTGGATCCTACCCAGTTCGGCTTTGTTAAGGGCAGATCCTGCCTCTTAAACCTGGTTGATTTCTTTGAAACAGTCACCAAGGCCATTGACAAGGGGAAGGTGGTCCACACAGCCTACCTGGACCTCGCAAAAGCCTTCGATACAATACCCCACTCGGGCATGATAGATAAGCTCACCAGCTTAAATATAAACCCCTATATCACTAGATGGATTGCAATCTGGCTCAAGGACAGAACCCACATGGTTAGAATTGCTGGAGCCATGTCAGACTCCAAACCAGTTACAAGTGGTGTCCCACAAGGCGCAGTCCTGGGACCTCTCTTGTTCGGTATATATTTCTTGGAGGTACAGGCCAAAACGGAAGGACTGTGGCTGACCAAGTTCGCAGATGACTGCAAACTGGGTGTCATAATCGACTCTCCAGCCGACACAAGCATCCTCCAAAAGGGCCTCATAGAAACAGACAACTGGTGCCAGAGCCATGGCCTCAAGCTAAATGCCAAAAAGTGTATAGTCATCCCCTTTGGCAAAAACAAAGTGCCCACAAATTACCACATAGGTGGTAATCCATTAAGTACAGAAGAAGTAATTAGGGACCTGGGGACCCAAGTTGATAGCAATCTCTCATTTGGCAACCACATGGCCAAAGTGGTTAGAAAAACATTTTATATAGTCCACCTAATCATGAAGGGATAAACATCTAGATCAGGGGAGGTCATCGTGCCTCTTTACTCATCCCTCATCAGGCCCATAATGGAGTACAATGCCCCTTTTGGGATGTACCTTACCAGACACCTGCAGCAACTGGAAAGACCCCAAAAGTACCTCACCAAGAGGATCAAAGGGCTCAAACAGATGCCATATGCTGCCCGGTTAAAGAAACTCCAGCTCTACTCAGTGGCATACCGCCTGTTCAGAGGCGATCTGTGCCTGACGTATAAAGCCATGTCCAACCCGGAATTAATGGACATGCTGCACCTCAGAAAATCCAAATCCCATCGAGCTACGCGCTCAAGAGACTTGAACCTCAGCACTGAAATAAATAGGACATGCTGGTGGGACAGATTCATAACCCAGAGGCTCCCTTCACTCTGGAATAAAATCCCAGTCCAGGTTAGGCAGAGTCCCTCATTGACTCTCTTCAAGAGGAATCTTGATGAGTGGATGGGAGATTGTAGGTTTACCCCGGGTATCACTTCTGTGTCACTGTTAGACAGAGGCACAGTATACCAACCTCAAAAAAGGGCATAGCAAAATAAATTTAAAATGGGTGGCGAAAGCCAAACACATTCTGGCTAGGCATATAAATGCCCTAGGGCAGATAGCCTAGTATGAACCTATGAGCATATGAACATCAGATACAGACATTTGAAAAGTCTTTGAGGACACTGAAGGAATCTGGATCCATGCCAGCTTCTCATGGGGTCGCAGCAAAAGAATCCAAAACAAGTACCAGGCATTCTTCAGGGTTTTCACTAGCTTTTTGACAGATCTCCTTGGCAAGCTGGACAACAATCATATCAGGCATGACTTTTTTGGCCTTTGGGATGGTAGGATTCCACCACTCCACCCTGCACAACAGCTTATGTGATTGGATCTAGAGATAAACAGATAGAGAGAAGAGGTGACTATGCACAAATGCCTGGAAGATAGAAAACTGAATTTGATCATGGGAAGCATCCAAGCAAAAAAGACACTAGTTGTGATATTTCTGTGGAATCTACTTGCCACGATGACACTTTCCCTTTCTGTAGGACATGAACACAATACCAAACATAATAAAAAGGAGGAGAAGAACCCCCAAATTGGTGCTTATCTGAAACCATAGTGTCATAACCAGCACAGCCGAAAGGTGTTCAGACTAACAGATGATAATGCCATTCTGACTGGCGGCAAAGAAATTCTTAGTGTTTACATCTGTATATCAACTTTCTGCCCAACATCTTGTGCAGGAAGCATACATGTGACATATGGCACCTAACAGCTGAAGGTTTTGGTGTAGTGGCCAGACGGACTATCTTTGACATGAGATCCCTTAGGTGAAGAACACTAACAATTATAACGAAGATGTGTAGTAGTCTACTAAAGAAAATACATTTCACAGACTATTCAGAGGTCAGTGGAAACATAGCCATCTCCCAGCCTCACAGAAAATTGCAGCAATATTAACATTAATGTTCACTATAACTACACTAACTCTAAGGTCGCACAAACCTGAAGAAAACAGGAAACTGGTTAAAAAGGACCAAGCAACTCACCTTTTCCCTTTTCTCACAGTCCACTGGCATCATAGTAAAATCAGATTTGTGAAAAACCCAGCTCAAACATATTAACTAATCAGACTTGCATGATATTTCAGGATGTGACAACAGAGCACATGACCAAAAGGATAAGTGCTTCCATTCTGGACTTCTAAGGTTTAGGCATACATTGCAGCTAGGGGATGAGTGAAGGCTTACATGAATATAAAATACTGCTTAGAAAGCTAAATTAGAGAAATCATTACATCCCCTCAAATTGCATCAATACAATTTCAGCTAACTAATCCCCAAATTCAGCTACAGTTTGATTCAGTCTAAATACCCTACTTAAAGTTTCACTTATAGTTCAAGTATAATAGTTACAAACACAATTTTGTGTGTGGCTGAGACCATATGTTCGAACTTGTAAAAGTTAGAACACTGAAGAAAAAAGTAAAAAAAAAGAACAAAAAACAAAACTAAACATCTGTAACAGTGGGGCTATTCCCCCCTGCACCCCACACCCCCTTACTTAAATATACCAAATCCGAGATCGCACTACATTGCGGAAAAGGGAAATCTTCCCATTCCTCACTGTACGGAGATCTCCATTCAGTCTGACCAAAGGGGATATATATATATATATATATATATATATATATATATATATATATATACACACATATATATATATATATATATATATATATATACACACACACACACACACACGTCTCTGTAATGGCAAATTATGTTTCTAAACCTTTATATCATTTGGCTGAACGCTTATCTTCTTGTGCTTCTATTATTCTTATTAAAAAATGTGTCTGCACTTTCATTTTGTTGAAGTTCCAGTCTGTCTGGGTCTCTGCTTGCAGTCAAAACTACAGTCCCATCCATTCATCAGACTTGATGGTTTCCTGTAGACATCTTGGTCACTTCCCACCTAACTGCTCATGCCTTACAAGAATAAGAACTGCAGCTTAGATGACAGAACTAATCCAGATACATTTAAATAAATGCTTTGCAATGGCTGAATATGGAATAATGATAAATTAATACCTCCACAGCTATAATAAACTAAATTGCTCCACTGACTCTGCATTCTTACAAAGATGAGCATAAAAACAGTGCAGCTCAAGATTACAATTTCATGCTGTTGGCATGACAAAGCTATTATTCTCAAACCCTGACAGCTTTAGTTTTGATTAAAATTTCCCCAGATATTGCGCTCTTTAAATTAAGAGAGACCATTTATCAGGGCCAACATACGACTAGTATTGAGTGAGGGAGGCAACGAGAATAGTGTTTCATGATTTAAGGTCAGCATGACGAGGGAATTTCAGACAAGGAATATCTGGAAATGAAAACCTGCTTCCTTTTTCACTCTTTTACAAATGCTCTGCTTTACAATGCTTTTTTGAGTGGGGGGGGGGGGGTCTTGTACAATGCAATACAGCACATATGCCAGTATATGTAAATAAAGGCATTATGTACCTGAAGTGCTCTGCTGATCAAAGAAAATATAAGAAATTGGAAGGGGGGAATGTATTTCCTTTTATTTGTTATCTAGGATATTTCAAATAGACACAGCCCTTTTCAAGCTTATATACGAGCTAAATTAATACAGAAAGATAGTGATTTTCTTTTTAATAAAGGGAATAGGGATACAGGGAAAGATGATGAGAAACAGGGTTTTACAAAACTAATTCATAGAGAGAGAGGTTTTAAGAGAGTTTGGAAATTGTGAAGTGATGAATATGGCTTACTTTATATGTGGTGAATAGAAGACAGTATGTAACTGAGTGGTCAATTTAGCCAAGGTGGTTTTATAGGACATCAGAGCTATTACCTGGTTTTACATGTCATACATACAACTATAGCAATAGTCAGAGGCACTTCAATTACATTTATAAAGGACAGAATATGCATGACATTTGTGCTGCATTTCTACTTGGCAGTAAATAAGGCTGCTATATTTTCCTGACCTTTGGGGATGCCACTACTAAAGGGCAAGAAATGGCTAATATTTATGTTACTTCCCTATGAGACATTCAGTTCTGTTTTTCTACTGTGCAAAATAGTGGCAAAAATGTGGAAGAAAGCAGTGGTCTAAGAACTGTAGTACTTACTCATGGTGCATTGCTTTACTACAATTGTGCCGCTAATGAGGGTTTGAGGAACTGTTTAAATAATGTGCCATTTCTTTATGGAATCGTGTGATGCTCTAGAACCATTTTGAATGAATCCAGTGTCTTAATTTTCTGCTAGTTTGTAATATCCATAAAGTAGACTGATATAATTCGGCTCTGTGACAGTGTTACCTATGAGAGAATGAATATTTATTGTTCCTCTTAATGATAGCATTAATACTTTGAAGCTACTATGTCCTGTGATGGTGACATTTAGAGAGAGTCAAGTAGTGCATCTGACACATGGTCACTTCCTTAATGGCAGAATGCAGCATTTTAATGTTACTCAAACCTAGGATATTGCCACTAATGAGAGGGCGAAAACATCTCAAATAAATACAGTGCTTACTAATGGCACCTGATGTGATATAGCACAATTCAAACATTTGGATTTATTATTATTAAGAGGGAAATCATATTACTGACACATGCACAACAACAAATATTGTGGTTTTCCACTATCCAAATATATGGTGATTCCACAGATAAGGGTATCACTATTCAACTGACAGTGAAAGGATAATTTATAGAAACTAGAAGATTGTCATGGGCAACAAGGACTTAGTGAGAATAATTGTAGTGCTCCTCAGTTTGGATTTAAAAATAATTTGGAACTTTCCTTTTGTTTAGAACTGTGTAATAATTAGAAACCTGCTGCAACATACATGTGTTGATTTTATAATAGTCGTCAATACATAGACAGGGATCTTCTTCTAAATTTGATACATTTGAGCAAGATTACTGCTACTCAATCTGCAAATGTTTCTATGTGGTAAAAATCCACAAGGAAACTATTGTAATGAATATGAACACAGTATGAACATAGTTTTGTCATAAGAACAATAATACTCTTTATAAACTCAGTGTGACTTGCAATAATTGTATCCCCCCACACAGTGGATCACTTTTTAATCAGAAAAGAGACAAAGATTTAAACAACAAATTGGGGACTAAAGAAATGAGAATGCAAATGGTTTATCTACAGATAAAATGCTTTGGTTAAGGGGAAGCATAAAACTAAATCCTATTTGAAATGCTTACCTGCTATTTAAAACGATTACATTTTCATTTAATCATGTGAGACAGGCCATGTGATGATTAAATTACTATTTACAGTTTTTATATATAGTAAACTTATTTATGTGTTGAAGTTCTTTAATTTTTGGTTGGAATGAAAGTTCTTAATTGTTTTCATTCCAGATTAAAATCTCTTTACTTTTTTTTAAATTTTGGTTTGCATGCTTGGGGTGGTCAAGGCACTGTGTTTTAAACTTTTGGCACAGTTTCCACCCACATCCCCAAAACATACCAAAGGTAAATCATTAATAGTTTGTGCTGCCTAAAAGCAGTATTGTGTGTGCATTCTATATAGATTGGCATGCTCTCAAAAATTACTTTCTTTGCCTTTCACCCAGTGTCCCTGAATTAAGTGTTTAACTGGGCATGAAAGAAATTAGGAATTGTATTTTCAAGCTAAAACAGTGAAGTGACTCTGCCAGAGCTTATAAAGCTGTGTGTTATATCTGTCAAATACAATTAGACTTTGAAATACTAAAAATTAGTAATGTTGCAAACAAGGGGTGGCCATGGTGGTGCAGCGGTTAGCATTGCTGCTTCACAGCAAGAGGTTCTCCAGTTCGATTCTCAGCTGGGGTGCCTTCTGTGCGGAGTCTGCATATCCTCTCTGTGGTCATGTGGGTTTCCTCCCACATCCCAAAGATATGCTGTAGGTGGATTGGACAACCCAAATTGTCCCTAGGTGTGAGTGTGTGCATGCGTGTGCCTTCTGTGGAAGGTTGGGCGCCAGGCTGGCACCTCGTCACTGTAAAACTCCACTGCCAATCATGAGTGTACAGGTGATCCACTGTGGCGATCCCTAACTGGGAAAAAGCCAAAAGAAGAAGTAGTAATGTTATGAACAAATAATCACCACAAAGAATGCAGGTGTATAACACTGAATAGTAGAAGAATGTTGTACTACTGCCTCAGAATACTTATCTTAATGTCCTAAATCACAAAATACTGTATGGTTACAGCAGAGTTCAGTTTTAAATGATGACCTCTCATTCACTGGACAAATTAGTTTTTCCTGCATATAATTGAAGAGAAAAATCACATTCATGAAGCAGTTGAAGCAGAGGATTAAGGAGCTGCTAATGAACTGTTTCCTGAGCAAGTCAGAATTAGACAGCACCACCACTGGGATGAGTCGCAAAAGGTCCAGAGAAATCAGTGCTCTATCCCATTTAACAAATGCAAATAAAATAAAATGAAGGGTCTCAATCAGGTTCATATAATTTTGGGGTCAAATTTTGAAAAAAAATCATAATTGTGACCAAATGTTCACTTTATTATACTCAAGCTACTAACTGGGACAAGAATCAACAATTTTGGAGTAGATTTATACTTGTGCTGTGATCCCACTATATGAATTGAATTTCTGTCAATGCACAGCTCTGCCCTTGAAATCTTATACTCACTGAGAGAAATTAAATTTAGGAGGTAAGACACTACAAGGGAAAGGTATGTACACACAATTACGTGGGAGAGTGGGATCTCATTAAAAGCACTTTGAAAATTATGGGCCAAATTATAAACAATGGTGAAACAAGCACAATGCTGGATTCATCAAGGGCAGGTCATGTTTACTCAACCTGTTTTTTTTTTTTTTTTAAAAGGTCACCAAAGGAATGGATGGAGGCAAAATGGTGCACACTGCATACCTTGACCTAGCCAAAGTTTTTTGGTACAATTCCTCATTCAGGCATAGTAGAAAAGTTAAATAACCTGGGAAGAAATACTTATCTCATTCACTGCATTGCCAACTAGCTCACACATAGGATTGCAGGAAATCAAACTAGTGGAAGTTACCTTCACAGGGAGACAAATCACCAGTTTGGGTCATCCAGAGTTTTGTGCAGGAGCTCTCTCGTTTGACGTTTACTTTTCTGGAGTAAAAGCAAATACCAAAGGGCTCTGGCTAAGTCTACAGATGACTGCAAGCTAGGAGTGGTCACTGAATTCTCAAATGAGTGCCATCCTGCAGGGAGGTTTGACCCAGATAAATAACTGGTGCCAAAATCATGACTGAAAAAAAATGCAAAAAACTGCATTTTTGTATACTTTGGGAAATTATACATACACATATATATATATATATATATATATATATATATATATATATATATATATATGTGTGTGGACTGTGAGCTAACTTTTAACCAACATGTATTCATTGTTGTAAGAAAGTCCTTCTATACTGCACATCTTATAAACAAAGAGATTGTGTCTACATCAAGGGATGCCATCATTCCCCTTTGCTTAGACCTCATTAAGCCAAGTAATGAATTCCATTGAATACAAATCCACAGAATATTATACCTCATCAAATTATTTAGTTATAAGAAATTATAACACATATTCTGATTTACCAACAAAACTACGAATCTTAGCAAGAAAAACAAAAATTATACAATGAAATGTTTCAGGCTTACAGATAATGACTCTAGCAAAAGTTTATTCAAAAGATGAAATTTTAAACTAATGCCTAAAATTGGATTTTCTTTGGATACACCAGTGTCTTCCCACATTCCAAAGATGTCCTGTGTGTGTGCGTTTAGCCCGGTGATTGAATGGCCCCTCATTCAGTATATGTTTGTATGCTATGCACCTATTTAACACTGCAATATGCTGCAGCTCTTTTAGAACCTTGAAATAGATTAAGCAGGTCTTCAACAGTTCAAATAAAAACGCCATTAACTAATCTCAATAAAACACATCAAAATAAGCTAAAAAAGCCTTTTTTACTAGTAACTGAAAAAAATGTTTCACTCACAGCAAAACAGAGAAAGCTTCCAGTTTTCACAGTTTATAAAACCTTCTTACATTAAAAGATATTTTTTTGAAAAATGGTCTTTAAATTCCATAATATATCCAAAATAAACAGCCCTTTTATTTTAGAAATTAATAACCACAATTTCCAAGCAAGATAAAATGTTATAATGACTAGAAAACTAGGGGAAGTTCATAGAGTAGTCCTTTAGTGTTTACCTCGTGCACATCTTTGTAAATAAATGTCCATTATACGACCCCCCCATTAATATTCCAAAACGTGCACACTGATTGGTCAGCATGCACGCTGTAAATCACACTTATACTAATGGAAAAAGGTCTGGTCGCCCGGACTTTTTCCATTAGTATAAGTCTTTTTTTTTTTACAGCAACAGAGAATGCAAGATCTCCATTGCTTTTTAGACACTGTCTCTTTATGTTAAAGGAGTTTAACATAGTGAGACAGCTTTAAAAAAAAAGTAACAGAGATCTTCCTTTCTCCGTTGCTTTTTTTAAAGCTGTCTCACTATGTTAAACTCCTTTAACATAGCAAGACGTGTTGTAAAAAGCAACGGAGATCTTGCTTTCTCCGTTGCTTCCACTCACAGGTCTGATGTGCTGCATAAGCATACACATGCGCAGTACATCAGAACTGCCGCAGAATACCAGACAGCTGTGGAAGGGCAGCAAGGAGGCATTATACAATGCCATTATTTGAGAAAAGTAAGTATTTTTTTTCATAAATAATGTCATTGTATAATAGCAATAACCCACTTCTGGGTGTGGGTAATGCTGGATTTACCCACGGTTGTCTTTGGCCACTCTGGCTTCGCCCTCATGACCAAACCACACCAACCATGGATAAATCCAGCATAACCCATACCCAGGCATGGGTTATTGCTATATTAGCCATTTATTTTGCATCGTTAACTGATAAAACAATTTTGTGGCTCACAAGCATCAGTAACACATTGAGATGAGCTTCCAGAGTATGGCTAGTATCAATGCTTTGCTTGCTGTCATGGCACTGCAATGTGCATTTTTCCTGCTAAGATATATATCCCCAGGACTACAGTGAGGGGTCTGTCATACACAATGCAGAATTTGTGCCAGAGGCTGTGAAATTTGGGGGGATTATCCTCAGAATGTATGTGAAATTTTGCAACTCTTGGTTTTGTCTATGATTTATAGTTCAGTGTTTGTACATGCACCATGGCATTCCCAGGCTACAGTTCAGATCTGTGAGGGGCATTTTTGCTTTTGGGGAATTTCATCTCTCCTACATTTCACATTTAAGTTTCTACCTATTAATACTTCATCACTGTCTCCTTCACAATTGCAAACATGAGCCAATCAGGCAATAAATTCTATACACCTGACAATATCAGTCAGTAGTCAAAAAATCATTATGGCCTCCATCTTCTAACTTGGAGGACAATTTCTTGCCATTAAACTGACAAATCCTCTATAGTTCATTTTTACTCAGATCTTCACGTCATGCTATCACATCTCTTCAAATGCAATTAATGCAGGATATGAGAGATATGGGACAGATGAAACTGTCATCTTTAAGTTAGTTGTTAAAATATACAATTTAAAGACGGCTTTGTAAGGGGCTAATTCTCATCTAATAAACTTATTAAAATTGTCAAACATTGGAATGTCACAACTCCAGTAGCCTGCACAGTTACTTAATATTCCAATTTCCAACATATTTCAATTACAGTACATTTGGTCAAGCTTACAGACACATTTGCATACAGTATTGTTTCTGCCACCAGCTACAATCTTGGTTTTCATGCAATCACCTTTTTTTTTTTACTTCTATAATTTAAACTTTCATTTAATTTTCATACCTGACCTTATCTTGCACACTTGCAGCTTCTACATCATACGTTTTAGCTGTACACTCAGCAGTTCGCTCACTTTACACGAAACAATGTCTTTCCTCAATGTTAAATCACATTCTCAGTGATTTGTCTAGTAGCTGATTATTTCTGTTTCCACAAATAGCTCTGTCTCTCATAAATGAATCAGCTAAGTTACCATATTCATAGACTTGCACACTTTGCTTAATGTCAGTAATGTAACTAGCCTGTCTAATGAAAAAAATCAAACGCGTCCCATATCATATGGCACAACCTTCTTTGGTTCACAACATACATGTAATTTACTCGCCTGCACCTTCTCTCTCTCTCTACATTTAAGTGTTAAATACCTTGAATTTATTTTGCCAACAACATGAAGTAATACCGTTTTTCATTCATCCACAACCCCTTTCTCCCCATTTTTGTACATGGGGTCAGGGTGTCACTTCATCAATGACAATCTACAGCAAGCTTTACGCCTCTGGGCAGCTAGCTCTACTGTAGTTCCACACGTACACTCCCATCTCTGGCCAATTTACAGTCTCTAATCAACCTACTGCATTGTCTTTGGAATGTGGCACAAAACCAGGGCACCTGGAGAAACCCAGGCAAACACAGGGAGGACATGCTAACTCCACACAGAAGGCATCCCAGCTGAGAATCAAACTGGGGAGCCTCTTGTTGTGAGGCAACAATACTACCCAATGCACTAAAAATCCACAGTCTGACAGAACAGCTCAAAATGCTGAATCTGAAACGTCCAGCTTTTACAGAGTTTTCTGTGCATTTTTAGAAATGTCACTGATTGTAAGGTCCTCACCTGGAACCAAAACCTATTAAAAATGAAGCAAACGTAGGGTAACAGTTCAGTGGTGCATGACAATGAGAGAGATCGCTTGAATTAACTGAACAGGAGACACATTCCTTATGGGAAAAACACATGGGGGGAGTAATGGCAAAATAATGTAGTGTATGGCATGCTAAGTCATAGTACTAACCAAGATGGCATGTTACAGGTCCAAGCAGAAGGCATATTGTAACAGACGGTCACAACAAGAACGAGTGTCATTGCTAAAATACCTGATCACCTGAGACCATATCAGAAGAATGTCCTCTTCTGCCACCATCATACATGCAAGACTGAGGGCTAAGAAATAGTGTCTCAAGATGTTGAAATACATGTGCTGATGTATTTCCTCTGCATAGACAGGAATGCAATCCTGAACCTGGACTGATGTGATGCATTGTGATGCTATTCCTATGACTTCATTCGATTTTCTGTGTTTATCATTTGTATGAGGAGAGATGATGTCATAATACCAATGCCAAAGTTCAGGTTGACAGTAGAACATCAGGAATGGCGATTCTGAGGGTCTAGTTAAGAGTCCCACTTGAAGTATGGGTGACTTTAATGTTGGACACAGAGCAGCGTTTTGGTTTCCTAAGCTTGTAACTGCTACATCAGTTAATCTAAGTCATAGTTTAAATGGAGCACCTTGTACATATAGGTCTTTGCACACTAAAAACACCAACCTATAGTACTAAACTCCTGGAATCTTTCTAGAAGATGGCAGCTGTTGAACTTGCAACTTAGTAACGGTTACATGAAATTGATAACAGTCTTTAAACCTATAGAGGAAGGTATTTTGAGTGATATAAAGTGGCTACAATGTTTATTAACAACCCATGAGAATTCTGAAATCAGTAGCAAGCATTTTGAGGATATGGTTGGTCATCTCATGGTCTTTGAATGTTTTATCGCTGATGTCAAAAAGAAGCTGCTGGAACGAGACTGGAATGATTATAGGAAGGGGAATGTTTTGGCCTAAAAATGAGTATATGAACAGAAGGAAGAAAGGACAGAGGAATAAGCAGTCAAATGAAAAATGGAATGGTCTGCGACCACTCTTTCCAATGCCACGTGATCCATTCCTCACACCTTAATATGAAGCAGCTGGGGCAGATGCATTAGAGGTGGCCAAGACTTCTGTGATTAATGCTCCTATTATTGATGCCAACTGTTACAGCACTAGACCCTGTGGAACTTCCACAGATGGAGCGGGATGTGCCCCTTCCTATCAGATGGAACAAAGCAAGGTCAGGCATGAAGAAGGTGTAAGAAGAAGCAGAAACAAGAGTCAGCAGGGTCCAGTATC
Source organism: Protopterus annectens (assembly GCF_019279795.1). Lineage (NCBI taxonomy): Eukaryota > Metazoa > Chordata > Ceratodontiformes > Protopteridae > Protopterus > Protopterus annectens. The sequence goes on along the minus strand of NC_056749.1, from coordinate 190,718,782 downwards.
AAATAAACTGAGAGCAACTTGTGTATAAATATATCTATTTATGTTTTGTCACCTGACAAGATCTTAGTGTTAAAAGATCACTGTTTATTTCAGCATGTAATGGTAACATTGTGGAGGCGCTGACTGGATTAAGGATTTTTTACAAGAATTTGCAATGTGAAAACTATTTTTAATGATAAGGTGGAGTATGTTCATGTCTTAAAGAAATCTAGTACCTTTATTCCTGTTAGTAATGGGGTTATATAAGATTTTGTATCAGCTTGTTAGCTTGATTTGTATGAAGTTTTTTTTCAAAAGGCAAGCCATCTCATTCATTTTATAATTTATCTGATAATGAGGTTTTGGCACTTAAAAGTTTAAAACAAAATACTGAAATCATAATTGAATTAGCTGACAATGGTGTTGCCGTAGTTGTAATGGACCACTCAGCATACAGTAAGTTGATTAACACTTGTACACTTATAACACTTATAAACTGATTGTCAGATATATTAATTATATAAAAAGTGAATTAAGTGCAAATATCTACTTGATCCATATGACTGGACTATTAAGTCTGGATTTAATCAATTACTTTAAAGTATCAAGTCCTGCTATATCTACATATTATGATTTAAGGTACCGAAAACTTTAACATTAACCCCCTATGAGACCTACTGTCTCAGGAAGGGGTTGGATTACTGAACCCATTTAAATGTATTTGGAGAATACATTGAAAAGTACTTTGATTCACTCTCAGAGTTTCACTTCGGACTCTAATGATTTTTTTGAACTACTATATGTTTGCTTCATAAATAAGATTTTAGATGAAAACACTTTTTCATTGCACTAAAAATTTAATCACTTTTTACAGTTATTCCAAATGCTTGGGGTACTGAATCTGTTAGAAAATATCTGACCCTACTTACTGATTTTTCTGCTGCTAAAATTAATATGATTTGTGAACTATTATCATTAGTTCTAGAAGAGAATGTATTTACATTTGCAAGGTGCAGCAACAGGTATGCCCATCACAAACATGCCAGTTTCATACACCAGTTTAGTTCTTGGTATATGGGAACAAAATTATGTCTTGAATAGTGTGAATCCCTTTAATGAAAAGATTTTATTTTACAAGAGATTTGCTGATGTATTTATATTGTGGAAAGGTGCAGATATACTTGTAGATAAGTTTATTAGTTATTTAATAAACACTGTAGGTTATTTAAAATTTAAAAGTGAGAGGTCTAAAAATCTTTATAAACTTCATGTATGTTACAAATAGCAGAAATGATCTTGGGAAAATCGATACTAGAGTACATAAGAAAAAAGGTAAAGAACTCCTATTTAAATAGCTCTGGTCTGCATCCTTCCTTTATATTTAAAAATATACCTAAAGGACAACTGACGAGAATTGTTAGGTTAAATACCAATCAAGAAGTCTTAGAAGCACAGTTGAAAGAGATGGAAAAAAAATTTAGATAGTGGTTATGACCACAAAGATGTTGAAGTGAGTAAGCAGTATGTATAACTGAACAGAGAAGTTAAAGGTAAATTCTTTGGTGAACCTGCAGAGAAGGATAAGCAGCCATTTAAGAGGGAATAATGTATGATGATTTCGAGTAACAGACATACCAGCAATTTTAAAGATACAATTACTAAACAGTGGCACATCTCAAAGCATGTAGAAAAGTTGAATGGCCTCCTACCTGAGAAGTCGACATTTAGTTATAAAAAAGCACACAATATGAAACATTAATTACGCTAAAAAGAACTGAGAATTCATCATAGGAATAAGTTTGATAATAAATATAGTAGACATCCTTGCAGGATTTGTGTATACTATTGATCAATTAATAGTGATATCAGTTTTAGACATCCTACTACAGATAAAAGTTATGATTTTAAATATTATGCAAATGTTTATTCATCTAATGGGGTATTTGTCCACATGCATAGTATGTCCATCATTTTATGTAGGTAAGACCAACTGTAAGTTAACGTGGAGAATTTGCTCTGATTTATCTGACATAAGGAGAGGAAATGTGAAATAAATACTTTATATAAACATACACAAAAGGAAGGTATAGGATATTGTTTAAAATTTTTAGGATAAATACTTTGAGAGGCGATTGTACCGCAAGCTTAAATGGAACACTGAAAGCTAGGTTTTTACGATGAAATTTTATTGCATTTGTAAAAATGTTCAGGCTTTTAAGTATTGTCTTGGGTTTGATATGTATTTTGCTTAAGTACATTATTTACATCACTAAGTATATGTATTGGATTGTTTGTTAAGATTTGTAACAGCTGAAGCAAATTGCAAAAGCTTATTACTATTGTATGGGAAGCTTGTGGTTTATTAAAGGTCCTTCCATGGTGTTCTGAGCATTTTCTTTCTGCATTGTTGCTCTTTTAGATACGTTTGAACTTTATCTGCTTGAGGCTTCATTGACGTTTTTTGTTTAAATGGAGCATGTGGGTGTACTCTCCTCTTTTGTACCCGCTTATTTACTTAACATATTCTGTTAGAGGAAGAAATGTGCTGTTGATCATAGAATCCAGGTGACGTGTACTGATGCACTTCTGTTTCCTCATTCATTTGTCTGCAAGTAAAATGTTTACACAGAATTTTTGTATATCAAGAGAGTTTAGTGAAGACCATCTCCCTTCAGGGGTCACATGGCTCATTCCCAGTCAGGCTGCTAGCTGAAAGTCATAGTAGAATAACAGCACATGCTGTGTGAGACAGAGTTTGAATGTAGAGAATTACTTCTTTATTGTCTACATTTTTCATATTTCTCAAATTAGTAGAGTACAATAACTATCCCAGATATTCTGAAAGATTAGTGACTGGCAAGTCTGCATGAGCACCGACTTTCAGCTGGAAAAATAACGAGTTTCTGCTCCGTAAAGAACTTTTAACAGTCAATAAATAATTCGGAAACATACACAGCTGGACGTTGAATAAAAGTTAGGCTGTATTTTAATAGACTGGGTTTACCAGAAATAAGAACAGTATTTTAGGATTATTCTTTGGCTTTCAACTGCTTCTGAGAGAATATGTAAGTAGTGTATTTTGCTCTAAAGCCTGATGCCTTGCTTTCTACCCCTCTTCTTTGGATCAAAAGGAGCTAACATATTCAGAAGAGATCTTTCATTCAATGCAGTTGTAAAGAAGAAGAAATCAAACTTTAAAAAAAACCTGGCAGAAAACTTTATAGAACTTTACTGAAACCTCTGTGATGAGCATTGCCTTAACCTGGACTGACTTTCATACCCAAAGAGAATATTCTTCGCACATTGTAATTTACATCAGGCTGAAGCTTGCCGTATTGTTTGCTTAATTAGCACATTCTTGTATCGGTTTTAAAACCAGGCTATATCTTCAGCAGAAATAAACTTATCAAGAGCAGATAAACTGTAAAAATGGATTCTTAGCAGATTCAGTTCTAGACTTTAGCGAGCCAAGCATAATACTGCATGAATAAATGACCAGATTAATAAAAGTGTTGGCTTATCCGTTGTCAGTAGATATCCACTCTTTCTGGAGAGATAATGATGTTAAATTGTAGTGTGGTAGTGGAAATGACCTTAGCTGGAGTGTAATCATTTTCCTTTATATTATTATAAAATAAAAGTAGTGTAATCAACATGTGGTCATTTTAATAAATTAATTTCATTTAAATGTTTTGAATAAATTTATACTTTGTGATTTAACAGAGGATACAAATTTTGATTTTGGGTGACCCTTCAGAGTTATGAAATTCAAGCAGATATACAATCAGACAAATTGTTCACTTTGTTGCATCAAGTGTCTTTGGCTCAAAAGCTAAATATACTATGACCTTTTCTTTAGACATATGGAAATCGCATCCCAAAGATGTGCCATATCAAGAGTTTAGGATATCCATATTCATAAAATGAGGCAAATAATATAAATCAAAATGCAGACTTGTAGATATCAAAATCTTATTCAACAGCCTATCTTACTTCACTACTTCAATTATAGGATAAAAGTCCTTTTAAAGGCACTATCATAATGCAAGAAAGTATCAACTTTATTTAAAGAGTATCACATTCATTAAAATCCACCAATAAAGTACATATAGTAAATAAAGGTAATTACATTTTAAAGGGACAATTTCAATTTTCCTGATTATGACAGTAAAATATAATGAAAAATAATTCAAAATAAAAAGCACAAGTAACATTATTCCATCCTCACCAAATGAGGCTTAGTATTTTAACTATCATGCAGCCATTAGTGCAAGATTCCAAACATTTTTCTGATTTTTAAGACAGACTACTTATTCACAGAACATCCAAAAGGATTAAAATGCTGAATCCCTGTAACTTAAACCACATGAGACTTGATTAATGGAACCTAGGAAAACGATACAGAATAAGTGCACCCAAAATACAAGTTTATAAAATTCACTTCTAGTTTAAGAAACTGACACTACCTAGTGCTAGATGTACCATAAATGAAGTACCTCTAATGTCTGAATTTTTGTGGCACATTTAATTTTTCTTCTCAGTGGCAAAGGATTTAGAAGAATGAACAGAGGCTATGACCAGTGGAAAATCAGAAAAGATGACAAGATATAGTGGTTGAAGTTATTTGTTCAGTTTTAATTTACCATATTTATCCACATCAGTTTTAGGAGGAAACAAAGCCTATACATACCAGTGATCAGTTGGCACAAGTCAGAGAAATGATACCTTAATAGGCACCACTCAGAGGAAAAAGACAGACACATACATCAATTACCAATTTAAAGGCTGTTTACCTGGAACATGTATTTGGAAACTACAAAAAAATCTGAAGCACCCATCAAAACTGATATGAACACAGCAAGGACATGTGGACTCTGCATAGAAGCCCACTAACTTCGGCCAAGACTGGTGGTCCAACCACTGGGAGGCAATGACTAGTAACTATCACTGAGCCACCCTACAATAATTGCAGCAGATTCAAATTTTTCACTGCTTTCTGACAAACTTTTATTTTGCTTGTTGCCTTAGCTAATGACTGTCTATAGAATATCAAATCAGTAACAATCAACATCTGACATTATGTAAGCCCAGTAAGGATACAGCACTTACTAAAGATGACTGATGTATGTCCAGTCAGGATGCAGCAATTACTATGTATGTCCAGTCAGGATATAGGAATTACTGAGAGAGATAATGTCTTTCGAAAGCAGACTCAACTATCAGGCAGTAAAAGACATGACACCATCAATTCAAGGAAATGAGTATATGCTCCAGTGAATCAATAGATTTTACCATTAATCAGTGATGTAAATAACCATAAGAAATTCAGCAAAATCACTGGGTAAAAGCATAGCATGTGGAGCTAACGTGTACCTTTTGTCACCATAATGTAGATCTCAGCAGAATGGCAGAGAGGTACTTTAAAAAGTATTTAATCTCCAAGAAGTGTTCAAATAATTACATTGTGAAGTAACAGCTTGCAGGTATTGCATTTTAGACTTTCAAACATCCAATCACTATTTGTGAAGCATTTGAAACAAGTGAACCAGTCTGATATTATTACACAGACAAATAGTTTTGATAGTTTTCCTTCAGGCAAGAAAGATGATGCAAAAAGGCAAGCAGACACAACATTGAAGTAACTTGTTTAAGCTGAATCAAATATAAGGATGGTGTTACTACCTTTCCAAAGCAAGATAAAAGCTGGAGTGTGCCTATCATGTGATTGACAGCACTTTCAAGTGGTGAATGATCAAACAGAAATGGACAAAATAACTTTCACGAACAGTGGAGTTTTCTTTTTTCTCCACTGTTGTGAGAACTCAGAGTAGGTATATTTAGGTTTCGGGAGGGGTCTACCCTACTGTAAAAAAGTTACTCCTGAGGTTCACATTCATTTGTTTTTGATCACTCAACAGTCAATGAAAGTGCTGATGAGACATGCATCCAAACGCAATTGTATGTAAGCAATTTTGTTTATTTATTTTATTTTTTTCTTTGTTTACCAGGAAAGTCCGACAGGGTAATATCCATTTTCACTGGAAGCCTGGGAGAAAAGCTCCATTTGCTTACATTACATTATACTATGTTCCAGTTAAACACAGTAGTTACATTTCTATTTACATTTATACAAAAACAGTAATTACATTTACTCATTCTAAGATTTTACAGTGGTGGAAGTTGCTAAAGAAAAGCCCCCACGCAACTTAGTGGATTGATAAAATCTGTTTTGTTATATCAGTGCGTGGTTGAAAGTATTCATTTTAAGGAGGGTATTTGGAGGGTATTGCATGGTGAGCACTAAGTCTTAACCTTTTGATGAGCATGTGCAGGGCCAGGACTGGTTAAGATGTTGTTAACGCAGTGGTTTAAAACTATTGCATTTGTCAGAGAGCTTTATTTGTGTTGGGATACTATTCCAGAATTTAGCAATGTACTGGGAGTAGAGCAAGTGTCCTGCAACACTGACTTATTCATAAGTATAGGAATTTGTTACGAGTGGACGTCCCTTGCTGGACAGTAGGGCAGTAATAAGTTTTGTAGAGCAGGGCATTTTTCTGGATGATGAATGAATTTATGTGCTCCTGTCAGTTGGGAATATATTAGGTAGTTTTATAGTTTAAATTCATAAATTAGTACTTGGCTAACTGCCCTTGTGAGCCATTTTAAGCCTAGCCAGTCAACCCATGTGAGAATCAAACCCTGCACCTTGTGTCTGTAAGACAAATATCTTAACCATTATGCCAGCCTCCCTCTTCTAGCCAGTTTAATTGGTTTAATCTATGACAGTGGTGGGTTCTATGAGGGGAAACTGGTGGCAAATTTATAGGATCATAGGAAGTTACTAGGCTATTGGCCTTGAGGCCCTTCTTACAAGCCTTGCCAAGAATCTAGCCCATGTTCCAACATGTCAGCACCCTATGCCACTGTCCAACAGGGACACAGGTGGAATCCCAGGGGTGAATTTTCTGTTCCCCATTCAGTTATCCAGGTTGCACTTAAAAGGGTTAATAAGGTACTCTGCTTTACGTGGACAGGGATTCTATTCCACAAAAGGAGGAGTCTCTGGGACACAAATCTGTCCTGCCAACAAGTCCTATTGATGTCACAAACAAGGTTCAGATTGCATGTGCGGGTTACTCAAGTGGAGCTTGACATGTGGATATGCAGAAGTCCCCATCAGGGCAGGGTCTGCTTTGTATAGCAGACAGAGGTCACTTCTGATGAGTCTGTAGGAGACTGAGTAGAGAGACAGGGCTTTTAGTCTATCTGTGTAGGGTAGATGTTTGAGGCCCTGGATTCTCCGGGTCAGGAATTTCTCTGGTCTTTCCAGCTGCTGCATGTGCTTTGTGAGGTACATGCCGAAAGAGACATTATATTCAATAATCGATCTTATAAGGGAAAAATACATGGATGTTATGATCACCTTGTCCTTGGATGAGATACCCTTACTAATGAGGTGGGCCATGTAGAAATCTTTCCATACAACGTATCAATCTGGGTGCTCAAGGCTTTATTATCAATGTGATAATTTGTGGGGATGTCATTCTCCCCAAAAGGGATGATGCATTTTTGGCATTCAATTTAGGCTTCTGGCACCAGATATTTCTTTGGGTGAGACTCTCATGGAGGATGTCAACATTACTGGGAGTAATGATAACAGCACCCAGCCTGCAGTCATCTGCAAACTTGGTCAGCCATAGCCCACTAGTTTTGGCCTGCACCTCTGAAAAGTATATCCCAAACAGCAGAGGTCCCAAGACCGATCCCTGGGGTACACCACTTGTTATGGTTCGACTACTTGAGGTGGTTTCCCCTATTCTGACTAGGTGGGTTCTATCAGTGAGCCAGTTAGCTACCCGTCTGGTAACATATGGATTGATGCCTAGTTGAGAAAGTTTATCTATTATAAATGAGTGGGGAATAGTATCAAAGGCTTTGGCCAGGTCAAGGTAGGTGGTGTGCACCATCTTCCCCTTGTCTATGACCTTTGTGACTGTCTTGATGAAATCGACCAAATTTAATAGGCATAACCTCCCCTTGACAAAACCCAACTGTGTGAGATCAAGTGACTGGAGGTTGCCACTGTTCTTGTTTATAAGGTCCATGATAATCCGCTCCATGGCCTTGCAGATCAAGCTAGTTAGACTGCTGGGTCTATAATTTCCTGGATCAGTGGATGCTTCACCTTTGTGCAAAGGGATGACAGTAGCTATCCTCCACTCAGCTGGGACGAAGCCGGTACTGGGGCTTTGGTTGAATAGTTTGCATAATGGTGCTACAAGTTCCTGCCTGAGTTCATGTAAGATGCAGCCTGGGATGCTACTAAGCCAGTTAAGCTATTTTATTGTAGCAAGAGGCAAGTTTCTTTCTTTGAGTATTGTTTATGTTTGTTAGGATAGGAGCAGTGTATAAGATAGTTGGCAATAAGAAGACGGTGGCTAGTTTTTTTTTGCAGCATCTGTAAGGAATTCATTAATTCTGTAAAGGTAGCCTAATTTCTGGTGTGTAGATTTAATGGTGGTGTGCTGTATATGTTGGTCATATTTGAGATTGTCACAGGTTTATTGATTAGTACTATGCTAACTGCCCTTGTGGGCTATTTTAAGCCAAGTCAATTACCCCAAGTAAATATCAAACCCTGTACTTCGTGTCTGTGGGGTAAAAACTTTAACCTTTATACCAACTTTCCACGCCATCTATTATAAAGTCTAGAAGTTTACTGTGAGTTACAGTTTCAATGATGATGTTATTTGCTGACTTCATGGTAAAAGGTTGCTTTTGATTTTGGAAACTTTTTGAGGTGGAGTAGGAGGTTTGATTCTTTGAAGCAGGTTTCTTCAGTGGAAAAAGATTTTGGGGTAATGTTTTGGAGCGTACTTATTGTTGAGGTCACACATTAATCTTTAGTCATTTGTATACTAAACTAGCATGGTGAGTGGAGGTCAATGATAAATATATTAAATAGGAGAGGACTCAGGAGAGAGCTCTGAGGGACACCTGTAACAACTGTTTGAAAGGATGAGTAGTTTTGTTGTCATTTAATAGCGTATTGCCTTCCAGATAGGTTACTAAGAAACCACAGCTAGCGGTATTGTGAAAGTCCTATTGAGAAGAGTTCAACGAGAAGTTGCTGGTGTGAGACGGTATTACATGCCTTTAACAAGGCTAAGAAGATGGTGGACACAAGCACACCAGTGTTTCCATGTTGGTTTAATATATTGTAAAATGTAGTAGAACAGTAGTGGTGCTGTGCTGCAGCATAAAGCCGTACCGTGATTCTGAGAGCCAGTTATTTTAGGTTAGGTATTGTGCCAGCTGCATATGGATGCATTTCTCTAATATTTTGGAGAGGGGGAGAAAATTACTATTGATTTGTAGTTATTAAACTCTGTAGATGGGCTGCTTTTGTGCAGTGGTATGATATAGGATTTTTTCCACAGTGATGGGACGCATCTTTCTGCTATTGACCTATTAATTAGTATGGACACAGAGCAGGCTATGACTTCTACAGCCATTATTCAGTAGTCTGATTGTATTTGGTGTACAGCTGTGGGAGCAGTTTTTAGTTTAAGGAGCAACTTCCTTATGAGTGAGGTAGGTACTGGACTAAAACTGAAGAGCAATAGGTGGTTGTGACTGTACAGGGGTAGACGGGGGGGAGGGGCAGATGTATTAGTAAGTTTCAGGCTGATTTCATGTTTGCCTTGTAGGTTGGTATAGTATGTTTGCTTATCCTGTTTGACATGGAGTTTTGCAAGATTTCTAAGATGTCTAAATTGTTGGAGGGCGACTTTATCCATTTTTATGATGATCTTTTTTGCTTCTTTTGCCAGTCAAGGCATGGGGTGGACTTTACTCTTTTTACATACTGTGAAGATTGGAGGAAGATGGGCGAAGGCTGCCAGCCTAGTCAAATAGAATTTGATACACGATTCTGTCAATTGTATAAATAAATGTAAAATACAGGCTTGTGTTTTTAAATGAAAGAAAACACTGTAAAATGTGAACTTTAAGATTGTTGCAACATTGCCATCTGCTGTAAGGAAAACCAAGCCAAGCATTTCAAATGCGTCTTTTGAAGATGAAAAGATCTTATGAATCTCGCTGATGTTTGCAAGTCAGCTCCAGTGAGTCTGGATGAAGGTTTCAGGCCCAATGTTTTAAGGTTAAAGTTAACGGCCAGAATTTACATGTGGAAGGTGCTTTATTGCTCTGGTTTCTGCTAGATTGTATATGTGAAATGCCTTTTATTGCTGTAATCTCCCGAGCAGGTGTTAGCTTGAAAATAATGCAGTCTGTGGCCTGGGAACTCCAGACTAAGTGTCAAAATAATGTAATTTGGGAAGACTTTAGAGAGCTGTTGGATAGTGTTTAAAAACTATTGTTGAGGGAGAGACTAGAAGAGCATTTTGATTTTGGACATCTAACCCAGCACTGCTTATGCTTTATGCATGCAAGTAGGATTATAGCACTGTGTTTTCTCTTAAGATTAGCTAAATATTAGAAAGTTAGATTAAGTGTTTTTCTTTGACATCAGACCTGTTCTACTGTATTATTTTAAGTTTCTGTGTGATCTCTGAACTCTTGGATATCTCTGTGGTGTAGTAGTATTGCCTTGTATTTTAATTATTTATTATTAAATATTTTAAAAACCTTTACCTGTGGCTGGTTTTTATAGAGAAGTAGGCTCTAGAGTACATTGCATATTTATAGCGTTCATTGTAATAGGCTACTCTAAAATAAGCCTTAGACTGAATAGTCACATTACCAATTGGATAATATTGCACAGTAATAATTGGACACCCTTTTAAGGGCCTTTGGGTAGCTGATGATAATTATTAGCTAGGTGGTGGCAGGAATTACTACCGTATGGTCTGGGTAATAGGGGCACAGCTGGAGAGTCTGTGCCAGCCTTTTCCCAGGAGGGTCTGTGTGGTTGTATAACCTCTTCTCAAAGTGTGTGTGTGTTGTGGCAGCTACTTGGGCAAGGACATGAAGCACTGGTTGGACAGAGAGGGTGATGGAGGTTTTAGCTTGCCCAGCTAGGCTGAGACCTGGACCCTATAGCTGTGCCAGTGAGGAGTCTTATTGGGGACCTGGTGAGCAAGGGATCAACCAGCCCCAGACTGACTGTGATCTCTGTGTGCACTTAAGGGAAGTTGTACTTTACTGTGTGCATTAGTTATCCTTTCCTCTTCTAGGAGACAACCTCCCTGGTGTTAGTGGTGAGGATTGAGGCTTCTTTATTGCTGGGCCAGGGCACGGTCATCACATATTGGTGGCAGTGGTTGGGATATCCTATCACATATTGGTTTGCTGTGGTGGGATCCACATCACATATTGATTAGTTGGCAAACACTAATTGGCTTGTAGTGGTGTGGGTAGAGTGAAATCCTGTAGCTTATGCACAGTGATCTCAAATTGTTTTGTACTCTAAAACAGCCACAGTGTATACTCAGAGTTCAGATCACAATTGTTTTATTTTTTTTGTTAGCTTAGTGTTAGTCAGGGTGAGCAGGCAGCACATCAGCAGAGGAGTATGGAAAGCTGACAAGGAGCCAGCTGGTGGAGATATGCCAGGCTATGTGACTGGTGCATGGAAACCTGACTAAGGCAGACCTGATTGCAGCCTTGGTTACAGCTGCATCAGAAAACAGCAGCCTGGAGGACAATCAGACTGACAGTGGAGATACAATATCCTCAGAGAATGAAAAGCTCAACCTTTCTGCAGTGGACTTAAAAATCCAGCTGAAGCTAAAGAGACTTGAGTTGGAGGCCAGGCATATGGAACTAGCAGCAGCTGAGAAAATGAGGAGTCTACAAGCTGAGGAAAATGAACGGCAGAGGAGGCATGAGAGGGAAATGCTGACTCTTCGCCAGAGTCATGGAGGTAATGGGGAAGGGAGTAACCGGACCCCAGAAGCTCAAAAGGTTAGTAAATCTTTTCCACAGTTTAAAGACGGGGATAATTTTGATAGCTTCAGTCATATGTTTGAGCGGGTATGTAAACAGTATGAAGTTGACCAAGGACTCTGATCCCCTTACTCCATGGTAAAGCTGTAACTTCTTTAGCAAAAATGCATGCCACTGTTTTGATTATACTGCTGTAAAAAGACACTTGTTGGAATGTTTTAAGCTAACACCTGAAATGTATAGGAAAAGGTTTCGTGAACATAGACACAAGGCAGATGAAAATGTATGTGAATATATTGCTGAACTGAGCACTTATTTTCATAGCTGGGTAAGTGGATGTCAGGTCACCACTTCTAAAGGGCTGGCAGACCTTTGGTAAGGGAACAAGCCCTTAGCACTTTGCCTGAGGACAAGAGCATCTGGTTAGCTGAAAGACAGCGTGCTACTTCAGGGGAGTTGGGGAAGAAGGGAGACCTATACCTTGCACGCAGGGCAGTCCTGCACAGGAAAGTGACCCCCAGTACTGCTCATGGGACTAAAGGAACCCATGGAGGGCAGCACAGACTGCCCCATTAGAATCAGTCAGTAGCAGGGGAAGCCACTAGTCCAGGTACACGTCCAGGAGCTAGGGTAAATGTTTTGAATGCAACCAGTGGGGCCATGTGACATACAGATGTCCACGGAGGCAAGGTGGGGAACCAAAGTTGAGGGAGCCAGTAAGTGGGAAAGACAAAATGCCAACAGTGGGTTGTCTTGAGAAAACAGGGATATGGAACTACCATCCTGCAGATGTCCTGAGAGGGATTTGGATGAGGCAGTACCATGTACTTATGCAGTTACATGCAGTGAGGCTAGGAGACAAGAATGTGGGTCTGGTAGCCTGGGTGAGACCCAGACAAACTGCATACTTGCAGCCAGGACTGCTGAGGTGCTTACTTCAGGGAGTGAGCTATGCTGTAACAGTGAGACAATGTGAGCCGCAGCTGCTTGTGGGTGCAGATGTTCCCTTGGACAGGGTAACTGCAAAGGTAGAGGTGAGTAGTAGTACCCAGGCTGACAGTGAGGCACCGCTGTCAGAGGATGCCAGACTTCCTGTGGAAGGGGAGCTGGGAATGGTTACAAGGAAAGAGCTGAGACAGGCTCAGCTCTCAGACCCTACATTGCAAGGCCTGAGGCAGGTAGCTAGGGAGGCACCTGATTCTCAAGGAAAGGGAGATCTGTATACTGGAACAAAAGGTTACTGTACAGAGAGTGGATCCTGAGAGAGGGCAAGATGTTGAGAGAGTACAGCAGTTGGTAGTGCCTAGAGCTTAGCATCTGGCACTTCTAGCCATAGTGCATGATATTCCCTTTGCAGGTCATATGGGCATAAAACATACAAAGAGGCGTATTATGCAAAACTTCTATTGGCCTGGAATTTCAAGAGATGTAACAGGGTACTGCAGGACCTGTGAGCAGTGCCAAAAGGTAGGCAAGGCAGGAGACAAGGTGAAAGCTCCTTTGATGCCTTTGCCTGTGATTGAGGTACCATTTCAGAGGGCAGCTATGGATATTGTGGGTCCTCTGAGTACCTAAAGTTCCACAGGGAAAAAGTATATCCTACTGATTGTAGATTATGCTACACGATACCCTGAGGCAGTAGCTTTGTCCTCCATTGAGGCAGAGAAGGTGGCAAATGCTTTGCTAGAGATTTTCAGCAGGGTAGGTTTCCCAAAGGAAATACTGTCTGACAGAGGTGCCAATTTTATGTCAGACCTGCTGGCTTGTCTGTGGAAGTCCTTTAGGGCGAAGCACATGAAGACCACCCCCTACCATCCCCAAACTAATGGTCTTGTTGAGATGTTAAACTCTACAATCAAGTCCATGCTATGGACATTTGCAGATCAGTTTAAGAGGGAGTGGGACAAATATTTACCCCATCTATTGTTTGCTTACAGAGAGGTTCCCCAGGAATCCACAGGTTTTTCACTCTCTGAGTTGCTGTATGGGCATAGGGTGAGGGGACCTCTAGATTTAATTCGAGATGAGTGGGAAGGTGAGTGAGAGTCTCACAAGGAGTCTGTTGCGGCACATGTCCTGAACCTCAGGACAAGGGTCAGGGAACTCATGGGCCTGGCCCAGGAGAACCTGGCAGAAGCCCAACAACAGAAAAAGGTGTGGTATGACATGAATGCTCGAGCTAGAGAGTAGGCTGTAGGGCAGCAGGTGATGGTTCTCATTCCTGTCAAACACAAGAAGCTGCAAGCAGCTTGGGAGGGACCCTACAAGGTGATAAGAAAGGTAAGTGATGTTAACTACATGGTGGAAGTGCTAGGCATATGGCAGGAGCACAAATTGTACCATGTTAACATGATGAAACCTTACCATGATAGGGAGGCCCTTGTACTGAGTAATTGCAGTGGATTGCAGGAGGAGTCTTGAGGGAGATATGGGGACTGATCTCCTCAGTGAGGCTCAGGCTGACACCTCGGTGGAAGGGGTAGCAATGCCACAGCATCTCCTACCCAGGTTTGAGAAATCCAAGCAGTGCTGCAGGGGTTTGGGGGCATGTTCACTGGGAAACCAGGGAGCACCCACCTGGTGCAGCACCAGGTGGATACGGGATGCCAAAGGCCTATCAGGCAGGCCCCTTATAGGGTGCCTGAGAGAGTCAAACAGACTCTGAGGGAAGAGGTACAGGAGATAATGGAACTAAGGTTGATTCAGGAGTCCAACAGTCCCTGGGCCTCCCCAGTGGTACTGGTGCCAAAGAACAATGGCAGCACCAGGTTCTGTGTGAATTACAGGAAATTAAGTAGTCACACAGATGTAGATGTTTACCCCATGCCTAGGACAGATGAGGCCCTAGAGCAGCTGGGTGGGGCTAAGTATCTTACAACCATTGATCTTATTAAGAGTTACTGGCAGGAGCCTTTGACTCCCAGTGCTAGAGAGAAGTCGGCCTTTGTAGCTCCTTTTGGCTTGTATGAGTTCACAAAGATGTCCTTTGGGATGAAGAATGCCCCAGCGACTTTCCTGAGGCTGGTAGATCATATCTTAGCAGGAGGGTTTGCCCTTGCTTACATGGATTATATTGCTATCTACAGCCATTCCTGTCAAGAGCACCTTCAGCATGTCAGGGAGGTGCTGGGCAGACTACAGAGGGCAGGGTTGACTTTTAAGCTAAGCAAATGGCAGGTGGGTATGGCAGAGGTCTCCTACCTAGGACAGAGTGGGGAGTGGTAAGGTAAGGCCAGTACCTGCCAAAGTGGAAGCGATTCAGGCATGGCTTGCACCGGTTACCAAAAAGCAGGTGAGGGCATTCTTAGGGACAGCAGGGTACTACAGACAGTTCATTCCCAGTTATAGTACCATAGCTGCTCCCCTCAGACCTGACAAGGAAGAACAGGCCAGATAAGGTAGTGTGGACCCCAGTATGTGAGAAGGCATTTCAGAAGCTTAAGGAAGCTTTGGGAGGACACCCTGTGTTAGCCAGTCCAGACTATAGCAAAGAATTTGTTGTGCAGGTGGATGCTTCAAACTATGGGTTGGGGGCTGTACTTAGCCAGATTTTTTCAGAGGGTGAAGAGCACCCAGTGGTTTATCTCAGTCATAGGCTCCAACTCAGGGAGGAAAAACACATTTTTAAGAACATTATTAGAGGTCAGGGGATGAAGGTGTCATGCTTAAGTGCGTTAGATATGGGATATGATGTTGAGATGAACATTGGGATATGATGTTGAGATGAACATTCTTAGAGAGAGATTCTCAAAGTGAGGTTACAAAGATAATGAGATTGATGAGGGATTGCAAGGAATGGATTTGTTGAGGAGAGGATGAGCGAGACCATATTTTTCAGATTACCAGGA
Organism: Protopterus annectens; assembly: GCF_019279795.1. Lineage (NCBI taxonomy): Eukaryota > Metazoa > Chordata > Ceratodontiformes > Protopteridae > Protopterus > Protopterus annectens. Next base: position 190,703,039 of record NC_056749.1, on the reverse strand, counting down.
GGAACCATCTTTGTCAAGTACCTGTGCGTGGTGGTTCAGAGGTTAGAGTACCCATGTTTTTCACTAAAGATAATAGTAAGATCTATGATATTCTTAATAGACGTTGGGGCATTTTACTAACTAATCCTGATATCAGGGATGTTGTAGTGGATAGGCCGAGGTTCAGATACTAGAACAAACTGAACCTTAGGAGAATGCTAGGTCAACCATTTGACAAGCATGTATCCATTGATGACAAGAGTCTGGGTACTGTACCATGTTGTCAGTGTAACTTTTGAGAGTGTATAGAAACAAGTGGGTTGTTCATGCATCCTGATACAGGATGTCAGTATGTGTTCTCATCCATTGCCAATTGTACGACCTCCAATGTGGTCTATCTTGCAGTCTGTATGACATGCATCTCATTTTATGTTGGTAAGACAAACAGGATGTTTAAGAATAAGATTAGGGAGCATGTGTATGCCATTAGGGTACAATCCTTCAACAATGCTCTAGCCAAACATGTTTTGGCTGCAGGTCTGGATCATTACTTTAAATTCATGGTCATTGACAATATCACTCCCATTGCCCGTGAAGGCAACATCAAGAATGGTACTGAGAAAAGGGAGATGAAGTGGATCTAGAGGTTTAGAGCTGACCAAGGGAGGGGCCTTAATAGGGCATCACTGAAGCCTGTACTCAAATCTAGAGTGTTGAAAGTGTTTTAGCCCCTTTGGGGTATATATTATCTTAATATCAGCATGACTTTATGTTCTAGAATTGTTGCTATTTTTATCCGTCATTTATATCTTTAGTTATATATTTATATTTTTAGTTTTATATTTAGTAGTTCTATTGATTGTTAGTTTTATTGATTGTCAGCTTGTTTTGTCAATATGAGTGAGTTATAGTAAAATTGTAATATGTCCGAGTATAAACCTCTCGATTTAAACAGCATTGGGCTTAACTGTAATTGTTTTGTTAGCTGAGGGTATTTAAGTAATGACCTGGGATATGTGCCTTTAAAGATCTGATGAAGCGGATTGTGAAAGTGCTTACCTACTGTGCACAATAAAACTTGTTTTTACGGAGTGAGTTTTGGCGTTTTCTGAAACCTGTGGTTGTCTTTGCTGCCTTATTTGTCTTGGTCTGTTTTACACATTTTGCTTTGGCAGCAAGACATTTATCCTGTGGGATGTTGTGTTTCTTTTTGGTTGTATTATAGTTTCATGCCTAATTTGCTGGCATATCCCATATAGGATGCTTTCAGCAGTATCAGTGTCATTCCCTGGTGGCATATAAATTGCTGTTAAAGATATTTCCCTATTGTTGATTTTTAGGACAGTTATTAGAAGTTCAGCATTTTTAAATTTGTTTATTTCCTGTGGAAGCAAGATGGTGGTTAGGGAATTTTTATAGATTATCGCTGCAAAACCTGCGTCCTTGTTTTGTCCGTCATGCCTGAGTATATTGTATCGGTGTGGGGGGGGGGGGTTATCTCATTATCCTTTATTTCTTTTTTTAAGGTGTGTCGATAGCCATGACTACATAAGGAGTGTATGTGGCAAGGCAGGTATGCATGTCATGGATTTTATTGCACACACTTCTTAGGTTCATATTTAGTAAGGTGACTTTGGATTCAGTTTTTTCTGATATATATTAGGTGACTGGTTTATTTTGGAGATGGAAGTGATGGGTTTTCACACAGTGGGACCTGGGATGGGGTGAATATCTCCACTAATTTTTTGAACTGATATTTTACAGAGAGAAAAGTGTGGCCAGTTATATTTTGGTCTTGGTTTAGTATCTGATCATAAATTTGGATACTTAGTTTTGAAGTATTTATAGATAAATCAGGGATGGTTTGTTTGTAGAGATAGGGTGATATGGAGAAAGACAGGCTGGGCAGATGTCCTAAGTATTTGAAGGAGGTGGATTTTATAATTGGTGATGAAGGCTAGTAGAGTGAGAAGGAATAGTAAAATAATCTGAATCAGGGGCATATCATTTAACTTAGGTTTATCTTTGCTGTAAATTAGGACAAGAAAATGTTAGGAGGGAACTGGGTTAGTTTTAGTGATGTAATTGGATACTTATAGGGGGTAAGGATTAATACAGTTTGATAGATTGAGTTTTGGGTGGTAGACTAGAGTGGTTGTTACTATATGGAGTAATTCTGTTGATTGTTTTTCTTCTGGAGAAAAATATTTGTTTGAGGAATATGTGAGTAGTGCTATGGAAGTATAAATGTAGAGTAAGAAAGGGTGGGTGGGAATTGGGGGTATTTTAGGTGAGCGGAGTGAGCCTGAGCATTAGCAAGGATGAATCTTCTTCTTTCGGCTTTTCCCAGTTGGGGGTCACCACAGCGGATCACCAGTCTGCTCATGATTGGCAGTGGAGTTTTACAGTGTTGAGTTGCTAGCCCGGTGCCCAACCTTCCACAGAAGGCACACACATGCACACACTCACACCTAGGGCCAATTTAGAGTGGTCAATCCACCTACAGCATGTCTTTGGGATGTGGGAGGAAACCGGAGCACCTGGAGGAAACCCACGGGACCAAAGGGAGGACATGCAGACTCCGCACAGAAGGCACCCCAGCCGAGGATTGAACTGGAGAACTTCTTGCTGTGAGGTGGCAACGCTAACTGCTGCCCCACCGTGGCCACCCCTTTAGCAAGGATGAACCAAGCAGGTTAAAAACTTGGCAAAGATACAGAAAAAAAAAAAACAATCACCCAATCAGTGACTTAACTTAAGCAGCCAACAATCTGCTGAGATAAGTAAAAAAAAATAATGCAGTGTAAAAGTCCTTTGTGATAGTAGATGAAAGTCTTGATTTGGTTTCAATAGGACACAGTTTTAGTAGGAGAGGTAGACCAATACCTGATTGATGGTCATAACAGTAATACAATGCACTTGACTGAATAAGTGTGTGATATAAGCAGATTTCTTTGGACTTTAAAAGTCCAAGACTACCCCAACCCACACAGATCAGCAAAACCATGAGAAAAAGTAAGCCAGAATGCAGTAGTACAGCTTTGGAAAAGTACTGGTCCTGATCTGAGAGTGGTTACACAAGAAGAGAAATAAACTTAAAGAAGGGAGACAGTGGACTGCTAAAAACAAGAAATGGAGCACAGTTAAAGGAGAAAGTACCAATGAGACTGCCGTGGTTTAAGAAAATGGATCTATTACAGAGAACAAAGTTCTTTGTTTTAGGTTGCCATAATATTTATAATTTACATAAAATATATCACTGTTACATACATGTCTATTTGCTTGTAGGGACACTTCTGTAGAAAAATAACACATTAAAGAGAGCTGAGCGCAGAGAGTCAGTGTTGACTGTGCACAGATACTAGCTCACAGCCAAGTGGTTTAATAATTTGTCAGGCAAAGAAAAATAAAAATGGAAGGGGCTAGACAAAGGGTGGCTTCCTTGAAGGCATGCAGTTCTACTAAGGACAGCAGGATATCATTAATGTAACGTAGTCAATTCATTAGGCATGTTTTAGGTTTTATGCTGCCCTCTGACTGCAGAAAGCTGCACAGTTAATAGTTCATAACATTAGATGTTGTTAACATTAGATTTTGTTTTCGGAGTGGGTAGGATTATACTAATAGCAAGTATTTGATCAAGTGTCTAGGCCCTGACTTGTGGACATTGTACTATTAATGCTAAACAAAAAGGATATGAACTTAATGACATAAGATAGCTATTTCATAGGAAAATTACATGTTAAAGCATATAGTTCCAACATATATACCTTATATACAGATATACCTTATATCTGTATACATAATTATGTATTTTCATTTCTTAACTTGGGAAGTCCCACTGAATGTAGAAACTCTTTTCATAGGAGGTCTGGGGAGGAAGGCTCCAGTTATACAATACAATACAAGATCAAATGCAAATTAACAAAGGTAAAGTAAACATTAGTATAATCTATGAAAGTACAGCATTAGAAAATTATAAAGTAGTATATCGGACAGGTTCATGTTATATAAATGCGTACTGAATGAAAGAATACATTTACAGGTGTACAATCATACTGGCACACTCATATCATCCTGTTGAAATGGAATATAATATATTCTGTTATATATAAGTATTTACAATGGAAGAGCATAAGTAGGCATATAGATACCTGAATTAAAGTAGGAGTTTGACAAGACATGCGGGTTGCATTAGAGAAATGTACCCTTTAGGGGTAGAGTTTTAAGCCATAGGTATAACAATGTTAGTTGTTGACATTAGTTTTAAGAACTGCTAGTCTAAGAGTAGTGTGTAACAGTAGTTACAAAAGAGTTAGACTATATACAAGACTACAACTGATTCTTCACTGTTTAGTACTAAATGGCCTAGTACTTTGGGAGCCATGAGAAAAGTGGTAAAGCAGCAGTAAGGGAGAGGACTGTTTGTGTTAGAGTTAGCCTGGGGAGGAGTAAGAGCATAGCCAGGGGACCTTGTGATGGGCTTTTCGCTGACCGTTGAAAGGGTCGAGGTTGTTCGTGAGTCTTAGTGTTCAAGGCAGTGAGTTCCATAGTTATAGAATTTGAATGAAAATAAAGGGCTTCCCCTCTGGAGTTACTAGCTATGTGAGTAGATGCAAGGCTTTATCTGTTGAGCATGGGTTCTAGGGGTGCAAGTAGATTGGTTTATAGGATGTGTTCTTGGCTAAGGCGCCTGTTATGTTTATATACATTATGGGTAACAACTAACTGTGAGAAGCTGTTGTAGTGAGGTAGTTCTAGCCAGTTAAGTTTTTGAGGCAGTGCAGTGGTGAGTCCAATAAGGGAGGTTACAGGCAAACCTAGCAATTTGGTTGCATCACTGTCACAGCTTAGAGATTTAGTTGGCATGGTGATTTACAAGTACATGAGAGGCACACGTTGGTGTAATGCCAAAAGCATCTGTCCTAGTGAGAGTGCCAGTATACTTAATGTACATTAACCGCTATTTTGCACATACTCTATTGTGATGCAAGTCATAGCACACACTAGGCAAATCAACTATTTACACACATTAGATGCCTATTCGGTGGTGGAGCGGTAGCGCTGTTGCCTCACAGCAAGAGGTTCTCCCGTTCGATTCTCGGCTGGAGCGCCTTCAGTGTGGAGTCTGCATGTCCTCCCCATGGTCAAGTGGCATTCAAAAGACATGTGTAGAATGGGCGCGCCTTTGCTGAAAGTTGGGCGTTGAGCTGGCACTCGTAAAAAAATCTACTGCCAATCATTAGCGGACCGGAGTTCCGCTGTGGTGACCCCTAACCAGGAAAAGCCGAAAGAAGAAAATGCCTATTTAATACTGACAACAACAAAAAGATGTCCTCTCCATTAATTTGCCACCCTTATGAGATTCTGTATAGTTCCATTATTTATTATTTCTTGTAATTCTATTCCAACTTAAAACAATGTAGCAAGAATCATGTAGAATATATTTATCTGTAGAATTACATTATGCTGTATGTAATTAGGTGTTTTCGATTCAAAGAAAAAAGTAGTCTGGTAGATAATTAATATTAAAATCCTTCTGCATTCTTATTTATAGAATGAAGTTTTGGGAAGACAATTAATAACATTAAATGCCTTCTACAGAGGTAAAATGACAATGACTATACCATCCATACCTCAGTACTTACAGTCTCACAAAGTATTGTACATATTGGATTAGCTAATTGTCACAAGGAAAATGATAGTAAATGTATAATTCAATAATGGAGATTATACATGAAGTCAGAGGCTATTACTAATACTAAGGAAATGGTATGAGCTATCTCCATAAATTCATCCAATAGCCATTTCAAAGTGAAACATTAAAATAATTATAGAATTCACTACATGGTATTTCATAAACTAAATTTGCATTATAAATATTATGTACATTTAGGCCACTCGCATCACAAATGTAACTCAGTGGTCAGAATACGTACCAAACTCTATGTATGTTACAAAGTACTGAATATCTGCACTGCAAAGTTCAGGTGTGGCTCACCTTGTAGCTTATGAATGTAAATGTTAATAGGTGTACCAAGTGTTAGGCACCAAGCCTAGAATTTTGCAACAGTTTTGATGACGGCAATACAGAATTGAAATGATTGTACAAGATCAGTACAAATGACTGCATTGCAGAAACAGTCTGGCATACCAGGTGACTGCAGATTATTACTAGTGTGCTTATACAAGCAATTTTTGAGAACCTCAGTGGAAAAGAAATAAAATATAGCTAAAGGAATAGTCAATTTGCTTGTGCATACTCAGAAGGTAAGCACAATTTTCACTTCATGGCACTGAAAATAATAAATACTGGGGGATTATTTGTAACAGCTACCTCAATCTGGCACCAAGGGCCAGCTTTTGATAACTGTAAATATAACTACAAATGACAGATTTAGTATTATCCAGTTTTAAAAAGGGAAGATTTTGCAAAATGAAATTTATTTTTGTATACAAAACTGTAAGATGCATATTTATACTACACACACATACATTATACATATCTTCTTCTTTCGGCTTTTTCCCAGGTAGAGGTCGCCACAGCGGATCACCTGTCCGCTCATGATTGGTAGTGGAGTTTTACAGTGTTGAGTTGCCAGCCCAATGCCTAACCTTCCACAGAAGGCACACACATGCACGCACTCACACCTAGGGCCAATTTAGAGTGTCCAATCCACCTACAACATTGTCTTTGGGATGTGGGAGGAAACCCACATGACCACAGGGAGGACATGCAGACTCCGCACAGAAGGCACCCCAGCCGAGAACCTCTTGCTGTGAGACAGCAACACTAACCGCTGCACCACTGCGGCCGTCCACATGCATATTTTATATATATATATATATATATATATATATATATATATATATATATATAGTTAGCATTGACTAGGATTCTACATTTTCATTTTAGTGTGACTACATAAAACATCTCCTTAGTCTTATTACAGTATACTTTATGTCATACTGGATTTGATTTCTGTATGTATGAATATCTTTCATACAAAAATTTTAATATATTTCTATATCTGTTTTTAAACATTCATTTTTAAATATGCCTGGAAATGCGGTTATATCCAAGGCAATGTGACATGATAATTTCCTCATGAATATTCTCTTATGGATTTATAGACTATCCACAAAGAAATGACTACCAGTTGCCAACACAATGAGGAAAATAAAGATTAATGGCTTTAATGATGCTCAGTGTACAGAGTATGAGAATATGGCTTGGGACTGGTATGTACACACTCAGTGGACAGACTGTTGAACACAAGTTCCATCACAGTCCTGAATGGACCCTAATGTTTCTAACAGAGATACAAAGGTAAATTTCTACACTCCTACCTTTAAAGTAAGCTGAAGGGATGGAATAGCTGTGGAAGCACACAAGAGGATAAGAAATCAAAACACTAAGGGGAGAACAATAACAAAATTCAGTCCCAAAATAAGCTAGTATGGCTTAGAACATAACTCATTAGAGTATACAAAACAAGGAGTCTAAGATGCAAGATAGGGGTGCTTGAAGTAGTGATTTAGGAGGGAAAGATGGACACTGCTGGAACCATAAAAACATGAGACAGTGATAAGATAAGGTGTAACATGAAAATGAATGGCTGCTAAGGAAATAATATACAGGGAAGGGGCAATATAGGGCAATACATTTTTAGATGGAAAGGAAGAATACCACCCCATAAATGGAATGGGGATAAATAACTGGAGTAAAAACACCCTTGCAGTTAAATCGGGTAAGTGAGGAGGTGAGTACTGGTGAACTTTTATAGTACACCATCCTTTTGACAAATCAAGGGAGAATTATGAGAGAGAGAGAAATAGAAGTGGAGTAAAGAGGGATAATTTCAGGAAGAACATGAATGTGTCAAGTTCCAGAGTGGAAAGTGACAGGAATTGTGGTTTTGAACATTCAAGGGTTCAGTTTGCTGCTACAGGACTGCACTAGAAAGAAGATGCGGAACTAACCAGAGAAGATATGGTAAGACAGATGTTCAAGTGAGGGTGTCATTAACCAACAGTGGTTATACCTCGGGCTTACAGTGGGAGAAGGGAATAATACAAACATAAGATATAATGTTGTGAAGTTTCAAGGGTGGATTACACAGAACTTAGGAAAATATTTAAAAATGGGTAAAAGAAACAGAGGCAACTTGAGGGGAGTAATCATGCTACGGTAATCTGCAAGATATGGAGTATAAAGGCCTAAGGACAAAGGTTTGAGCTTGAGCCTAAAGGGAGAATAAAAGCAAAAGATCAATGTGGATATACAGAAATGTAAGGATAGCGATTAGGCCAAAAGACAAAGTGGACAAGAGGTAGAAAGGAAAAGTCAGGAAGGTGAAGGAGACTTGATACAAGGTGATAAACAGGAGAGCAATAAAGGAGGTGAGAGACAGGCAGTGCAGATCAAAAGGGAGTTAGCAGAAATGATGAAAAAGAGGAAACTGCTTTTTAGGCATGCTGCAGAAAAGTAAAAAGGACAAATGGATTTGACTAGGCTGCAAAACCCAAAGCACTGTCCTATTTTATCTATTCCTTTAACTTTTTCTTCGTTAAGGTATGCCAGATGAGCATAGTCCTATTCAGGTATGATGTTATACTTTTCTGATCTTTTTCCATCTTTACCCAACATGCACATATGTAAAATTATTATACTCTGCCTTAGATATTCTTCTCTCACGTTACTCTTTTATTTCTCCATTAGCTGCATTACTTTATGAATGTAATTTTGCTTGGTAAATATTTCTTTTGTTTTAATCATCTTCTTATTCTTCAGTCTTGTAATTTTTGCATTTGACCCAGTCTGTAGTTGAAAATTGTATCAAGACCTGCTTGAATACCTGACTAGTAAACAAATAAATTAAATGAAATTGGAGAAGATAAGAAAATGCAGAAGCAATGAATCACTACTTTGCACTGATCAACTGGTCAGCTTAAAGTAAAGTGAGAGAATGATGCTATGCTCAGGATAGATACAGGCAAACTTGGAGAGCATTAGACAACCACCAGTTATGATAGGTTCATAGGTTGGTACTAGGCTATCGGCCCTAGGCCCTGTACAAGCCTAGCCATAACAATTCCCTGACTATTTCTTCCCACAATATTTACTTCCCTGGACCCCTGTCTAGCAGGGTGACTGATGTGATCCCTGGGGTAAATTTCCTATCTCCCATCCAGTCAAGGCTCCTTTTGAAGAGGGCCAAGGAGGTGCTCTGCTTGACGTGTATGGGCAGTCTATTCCAGAGTACGGGGAGACTCTGGGTCAGGAACCTATCCCTCCAGCATGTTTTGTTCATTGTGATGACAAGGTTTAGGTCCCTGAAGCATATGTCTCTCATGCATTGGGATTTCTTTAAGTGTAGCATGTCCAACAGCTCTGGGTTTGACATGGCCTTGTATGTTAAGCAGAGATCACCTTTGAATAGATGACATGCAACAGAGTATAGCTTTAGTTTTTTTTAGTCGGTCAGCATAGGGCATATGCTTTAGGCCTGTGATTCTTTTAATGAGGTGTTTATGCAGCCTTTCCAGTTGTTGCTGATGTCTTGTGAGGTACATACCAAATGGGGCATTGTACTCTATGATGAGTCTAATGAGGGATGAGTACAGTGGGACAATAACCTCCTTTTGTCTGGATGAAAAGCCCTTAGTGATGAGGTGTGCCACATAGAAGGATTTCCTGACTATTGTGGTGATGTGGTTATTGAAGGTGAGACCACGGTCTACCTGTGTTTCTAAGTCTCTTATCACACTTTTGGTGTTTAGTGTACTGCCACCTATGTGGTAATTCATGGGTACATGGTTATTCCCAAAGGGGATAACTATACACTTCTTGACATTGAACTTCACCCCATTGCTCTGGCACCAAACATCTGCTTCTGTAAGGCACTTTTGTAGAATATCAACATAATTTGGGGATTCGATAATGGCTCCCAGTTTGCAGTCATCTGCGAACTTCATTAGCCAGAGTCCCTCAGTGTTGTGCTGTACTTCAGAGAAGTAGATTCCAAACAAGAGAGGTCACAGGACTGAACCCTGAGGTACTCCACTTGTCTGGAGCTGGATTTGGAGTCTGCTACTTTTACAGTGTGGGTTCTGTCAGTAAGCCAGCTGGCAACCAGTCGAGTGATGTAGGGATTTATGCCCAATTTAGTAAGTTTATCTATGATTCTAGAGTGGGGGGTGGGGGGGTGGGGGTTGATAGGAAGGAGATGGAAAGGGAATTGTGTGAACTAAGGATGGAGGCGGCACAGGAACCAGAAGTGCTGCCTCCCAATGTCCTTGGAAATCTAACAGGCAAAGAGAGGGAATTACAGACTGATTATACTACCAGCAGTGGTAAGGAAGAAAGGGCATGCAGAAACTGAAGGAATGCTTGGCTGCTTTTCTAGAAGAAAGGGCATGCAGAAACTGAAGGAATGCTTGGCTGCTTTTCTAGAAGAAAGGGCATGCAGAAACTGAAGGAATGCTTGGCTGCTTTTCTAGAAGAAAGGGCATGCAGAAACTGAAGGAAGGCTTGGCTGCTTTTCTAGAAGAAAGGGCATGCAAAAACTGAAGGAAGGCTTGGCTGCTTTTCTAGAAGAAAGGGCATGCAGAAACTGAAGGAAGGCTTGGCTGCTTTTCTAGAAGAAAGGGCATGCAGAAACTGAAGGAATGCTTGGCTGCTTTTCTAGAAGAAAGGGCATGCAGAAACTGAAGGAATGCTTGGCTGCTTTTCTAGAAGAAAGGGCATGCAGAAACTGAAGGAATGCTTGGCTGCTTTTCTAGAAGAAAGGGCATGCAGAAACTGAAGGAATGCTTGGCTGCTTTTCTAGAAGAAAGGTCATGCAGAAACTGAAGGAATGCCTGGCTGCTTTTCTAGAAGAAAGGGCATGCAGAAACTGAAGGAATGCTTGGCTGCTTTTCTAGGTGACAACAACCAAATTAGCTGTATGTTCAGAAGTGTCAGTTAAACCTGAAGTTGAATGAAGAGGCTGAAGGAGCACTTAAGGGTAGAACACCATCAGAGATGGACAACTTGGAACGTAAGGCTTTTGCCTTCCTTTGGCTAGAAGAACAACTCAATACAGAGGTCAGAGCAGGATTAAAAATGAGAGCAGGGCTGCAGAAAATGTAAACAGGACAGAGGGCAAGGAGAGGAACTTGGGGCAGATCAGCTGATGGTCAGCTGCAGGTAGACAAAAACAGGAGGTGAAAACTGCAGTATTTCATACACCTGGGGTTACTGCCTTGCAGGCAAACTCTAAGCATGTTGATTCAGTGGTCAAGAGCTCTGCTTCACAGCCTCAAAGATTAGGATTCAATCCTTACCTTCGAGTCATTCTGTGAAGTTTGTATTCTCTTTCAATGTTAGTGCAGGTTTTCTCTTTGCACTCTTTCTTCCCAAACCATAGTATTATTAGACTACTTTAAGTTGTCCTTATAAATTTGATTTACATCACACCCCATGCTAATTATATACACTGACTGAGATTGCACAGTTCTTGGGGAAAGGGCAAATTTGGCAACTGCAAGAATCGTCCCATCAGCTACTGGCAACTGTTGTCAACAAGCGTTGTACATCTGTTTAATTGAACAAACTGTGTCGACTAAACAGATGTCAACCTGCATTTTATATATATATATATATATATATATATATATATATATACACATATACACACATATACACACATATATATATCTTTAGTTGTCAACTAACACGAACGTCAGCATTCTGAAAGTAAGCCTCACTACATCAAAAACATAAATGTGGAGTTACTAGTATGCATTCACCAAGGTTGCTTCTCGGCACATGCAAATACTACTAAAAGAATAAATAAATAAAATAACCACAAGCATCCCCACACTCATTGCAAATGATACTAAAAAAGTTATATAATCACATCCTCAAAGGTGGAAAGACAACTGTGTGTTATTCTGGGTAATGATGGAGTAATAAATAAATTCAGCCCAAAGCATTGCTGTCACTGTCTTGCTTTTGAACATCTTCTACATTATCAGATCACCTCGTAATAACCTGCAACCTATAAAAAAGAGATTTAATACATTTAATCGTTAATCACCCAAATTTATTTCACTGATTATCAGTCTGATATAAAAGCTCTTGCTCTTTCTCAAATGTCCTAATTTATTCTTGGTTATAAATATAAAAGGGGGATCAGTAATCGATAAGCAGAGTTTATAAAATCAGAAACAACTTCACATTTTCTTCTCTTTAAAATGAATATTTATTAAACCTCACTTTAAAATGGCACAGGTATAAATTCATTAACATAAAACAAGACAAGCTGGTATACACATTTTCTTTTTAACTTTCACTTTGATACTACATAAAATGCTCAATTTCTGCCACCCTCCTCAAAGAAAATAAAAACTCCATTCTGAACCTTATTGTTCATATACTGTTCCAACAAATTCCATTTATTTTCTAAAGATCCCAGCTCCAGTTCATTTATCTCCTTAACAATATTCAGTACTTCAATTACATGTGGTTTCTAATGAGAATTCCATTTTCAGCAGCCAATAGCAATGATATTAGTAAGGCCTTATTATGACTAGTCAATGTAGATCCTATGCAAACTCCAATGAAGCATTTCTTTAGTCACCACAATTTCCTCTGACAAAATTATAAAGTACTCTGTGAGGAGTTTTTTTTAAATCTGCCAACTCATTACATTCCCAAAAGTGATCAGTCACAATTACCTTTCCCTTTTCCACCATATATCCAGCATTTTCAGCATTTTCTATCAGCATAAGGACACATTCTCTGAAGTCTGCTTTGTGTAATAAAATATCCATGCAAACACACTCAAGCAAAAAAAAAATCCTAAACCTTCCAAAATGTGTTACGTACCTGTGAGGCATACTGATATCTTTCCATTGTTACTTTATAAATTACCCTTACAGTCTCTCTTCAATCTTTTATAACCTCTTCTGATTCTTATAATTATCATGCAGTATTTTACATGCCTTCCTAATTATCTCTTAACAGCAGCTTATCTTCTGGACACAACTAAAAACTCAAACCATAGCAAGTCATTCACTTAGCATTGCCCTGTCCCTTTCTTATTGCCTATACTTGGATAGCAATCTTTAGTAAGGAATGTAGTCTCTAACCTGCAGTTTAAACTTTGGCTTGGCCTCAACCTACTCGGTTACCTTTCCATCTCTATATTTACTCCCAATACTGGGGTTCATTTAAGTTTATCTAGTAAATTCCAGCCCCCTCATACCCATTTCTTATACCCCTTTACTTACACTCAGCCCTATTGGCAAAATCTCCTTTATCCATTTCCATGTTGGCTTAGGTCTTGAAGTACTTCCTGCTACTGTATGAAAGGGAAATGAATCTGTAACCGTGGGAGGTGGAAAGGAGCCTGATTGCCTGTAGCATCATAGGTTGGTACTAGGCTATCGGCCCTAGGGCCTATAGAAGCCTAGCCATAACAATTCCCTGTCTATTTCTTCCCATACTATTTACTTCCCTGTACCCGTCTAGCAGGGTGACTGACATAGGTTCATAGGTTAGTACTAGGCTATCGGCCCATATTGTGATGCCTCTCCCATCACAATATTTCCATTAAGCTCTTAACCTCCTCTGATATACCCGTCTGACATCACAGGGGGAAGGCAATAATACTAGAAAGGAGAAGCTGCTAAATAAACTGAATACAATTCAAAGTGAATGAACACAAGCTGCTGGAATGGAAGAGTATGAATCAGAAAGACAGCAGTATTAAAGTAAGTCTATAAAATGGACAGTTTAGATTAAAACTGAAGTTAAATTATTCTCCACCTTTAGAGGCAGAGCAGGACAAATTGATTAGATATTTTAGGAAAATAATAAGAGATGCAAAATTAGAAATTTATGAATTCCATCAGAAATGGACTTCCATGATTTGGGCCTTATATCACAGTTATCTTTACTTCCATTATGGCTACTGCTACTTTAATAAACAGAGACAAAGAGTAAGACAAGAAAGAGCAAGGACCCCAATGAAAAGAATTAATGAAAAACATGCACTTCAAAGCGGATAGTGCCCAAGGTGAAATACTTTGTTAAAACACATGTAAAGAGAAGCATATGAAGTGCCCTGTTTATGAAGTAGATTCCCTTTCTTATGTGTAAAGCCCACCAGTGATGTAAAGAACATGGTGATTTGGAAACAAACTGCACAGAATGTATCTTCTATGTCAACATGAGGATGAAAGGGTCTGTAGTGTACAGGGATACAGCCTTGGCTAGGATCCGTAAAACATAAGTTGGAACAGTGGCTCAGTTGCTGTAAGACCTGGGTAATGGGGGATGCGAGCAGCTTCTATTGGCTCACCCTTTCTGAGGGGAGGGGGAAAGTTTCTGCTGGACAGCCAATTACTTCTGAGGCTTGTACAATACCAATGACCAAGGAATGGTGGATGTGGGAGTTTTAATCTCAAGCTGATCATTATAGCACTCATAGAAATGTACTGGAACATATTTATGTAAAGGAAGGGCACATAATGGTCCCTCTGTGATGCAAATGCTCACATCAGTGCATCAGGAGGTGGGATTATGGCCATAACAAGCATACTTATCACTTTGGATGCAGGTGAGGGCACATATCACCTTTTTAGCTGCCTGGATAATGACCTCACTAATCACCACTTGCCCTCAATGAGAGACATCTGGGGGGGGGGGGAATTTAGAGTGATGGGGATTATGATAAGCATGCATGGAGTAATATAGAGACAAAATATATAATAGACAAAAAAGTATGATCAAAAATGACCCTCACTCAGGCATCTGTGTTTCATGTCTATAGAATTTCCAGTGGAAGCCATGAGGACCCATAAAGTCAGTGGCAAGCATACTTTTATGAGCAACAGTTGAAACTCTCAGTTTACTGTCTGGGCAACTACTTGTTAGCTTATTTTAATTTCTCAATTAACTAAGTTTATTCTACTAGACATGTGGCTGATTTTCAGGGAAGAACCAATTTAGATTTTATACAGACAAGAAGAAAAGTTCACTGAGGCACCAAGAAAATTTGCCCTCATCTGTTTGATAAGTGTCAGGGGATACTGAACAAACACTTAAAGCCATCACTAAATCAAGTAGATGCAAGCTTTAACATCTAACTGAAAGAATACAACCTTAGGAGTTGTATTCAGCATTTAATTAAGGATATACAACAGTATCAGTCCTGGTACATGAATCCAACCACCTGGTTTGGGAAAAGAAGACAAACCCTTCTGATCATCCCAATAATAAATACAAATATCCAGCTCACTGAGTTCCCGAAGGTCAGGTTGTTCTGCCCAGAAGGGAAAGTGGACAAATCATGATTTTATAATGTGGAAACTCAACCTTATGTGGTCTGGAAAGTCTTAATGGAATGAACAGAACTGGTCAAAAAGAATCGTGAAGTTATGCCCCACTGAACACAGAATGATTTAGGAGGAGTCATGAACTCTTATTCTCCTAGTCCGATATAGCAATCAGTGAGAGAAACCTGAGAAGAGAGGAATAGACAGACTTTGATACATTAGTTCACTGAATAATCCCATTAGGGATCTTCTTCCATGCTATGTTATTTGTACTTTGATAGTAATAAAAGGACTACAGTGGTGAGATTCTGTTTACAAAACTCATGTTGCACATTCATTTAGAAGACCACAGGTTGGAATCAAAATAGCAAGTAAATTTCAAGGAAAGAGCCAACGCTACCATTTTACCAAGAAAGGGTAGCAGTGATACGAGTCTAATGCTGGAAGTTAACTGGGATTTTTTTTGGAGAGAGGAATTATATGGGTCAGTTCCTAAAACAGAAGAAGTGGCCATATGCAAGGAAAGGTTGAAAATGCTTCCTCAATTAATGCCTGCAACATGATAAAATGCCTAATCACACTCCCAAACTGCCACCTGTACTGATCAAAAACATTGTTTCTGCATTAACAGACAAGCTCCCCTGTACTCCATATACTAATTTCATAGTTACACAACAGGTGTGAAAAGAGAAACAGAATTCATTAGTCTCACAAACACAGAAAAACACACCTCAAAGTACAGAAAGTGAACAGTTCAATATAGTCACATTAAGGAAATGTAATCATTAAGGCAGAACCTTATCAAATGTCTCTCAACGACTAGTGGAGAGCTCTAGAAAGTACAAATGAATTGGACTAGCTATAAATTTAAGGCAAATCAATAGAAAGACAGGATGGAGACCTTACAGGCAAGGTTTCCCAGTGTTAGTGCTACCAGGAAACTTCTTAAGCTAATGGCAGGAATGAATGAGAAGAAAGGATTGAAACCAAAATAATCAGAGGATATCGCAGGCCACATTAGTTAAAAGGGGAGACATACAACAAACAACTGAGTTACAGAATTAAAATCAGGACAGACAGAACTATCAGTAAACAGACTGATGTGGAGATCTTATCTTCCAAATGAAAAGATTTTCCCACTTTGAAGTTTGTTTTTTTTTTTAAGGCATTTATTTGACATTTGCTTATAATGTAGGCTGCTGGTCAAATTGACACTTTTCAGCCAAGACCTGGATTTTGATCAGCAGTGCAAATACAAATGTAGATTCAATTCTCTTTGAAATGCCTTGTCTGATGCATTATACAGCTTTAGATACAGCTAGAACAGTGGTCATGCATTACAGCACATATGCAATGGCATTTGCATAGATTAAATATTATCTGCTAAGGTTTGACCTTAAATCATCATGCTCATGTCACACAGTCCTAACACAGGTACTTTCACGGATAATGAGAAAGGCCAGCCAAGATGATGATTTGAACATTTTCAGCAGGCCATATTCTTAAGAAATAGTTCAGTGCTGATTAGGGTCAATGAAAAGATACACTCAAACAAGATGTTCGTGCAGAGAGATTTGTACATATTTAAAATACAGAGGATTATGACTGACCATAAACTTACTATGCGGTTGAGACATGGATGCCAAGAAATTCTTCTCAACTGAATCGTGGTATACAATGCAGAAGACGAGTTATGATCAGTGAGACCGAATCATAATTCTTCTTACTTAATGGAACTCTGTCTGCTAGATGCAGTACCAGTTCTACAGGATAAAACATGTAGAAGCAGAAAGTGTAAGAGTCCAGGGTCTTAAAGTTGGTAAAACACTTTTGCACTATCAAATATACAGCATGCAGATGTGTTTAAGAAGAACAAACTGCTTTAAAAGCTGTTAGACCCTTCATTCTGCCACACTTTTTGGTTAGAAGTGTGGCAGTGTGCAGTATCTAACAACTTTTAAAGCTGTTTTACCTTCTGCCTCTGTTTGTTGCTGGGCAACATTGTACATCACCAATCTCTAGCATGAGAATCTTAACAGTGTTTAGGAGGCACTTAAATGCTTGTTAATCACCTTTCTGACATCAGAAAGATGTTTAATAAAATTGCCTTTTCCCCCATTTTTGGAGCATAAATGCTGCACTGCATGCACTACAATAGACTTTGTCAAAGTAGTGGTAATATCCTATCCAAGCCTGGCATTTACAGATTATAAGTTATGGGGTATGTAATAATAGTAACTAACTTGCAAGCAAAGATGTAACTACTTTAGGATTATGAAGTAGTTTCATTTGTCTCAGTTTTGGAAAATCACATTTTTTTAATCAGTTGTTTATATTCTCTCTCAAGTCTGCAATTCTGGGCCAGAATGATGGGGTCCCATTTTTATTAAGATGAAAGTTTCTTCTTTGGCCCCCCCCCCAAAATTTGTAAACACTAGGAGACGTCCAAGGGAGACACCTGTTGCCTGAGGATTGTACTAAAGAATTTAATAGAGACAGAGGGGTAGTGTAGTTTCCAATGCAAAGGTTATGATGATGTGCATGGCTTTCTCCCAGGTCTATGTTAAATATTCAAACACCCAAAATGTTGAATGTTACATGGTTGAGACCAAATGTTCAACATTTGGATGTTCGAATACCAAATAAAAAAAAAGAAAAAAAGGAAAACACACTAACAGTGTGAGCAGGGGGGCAAGCACCCCTGCATCCCCCATGTGGGGGGATTCGCCCACCACACTGCCCCTACTTAAATATACCAACTCCAAGACCGCACTTCAGTGCAGAAAAGGGAAATTCTCCCTAGCTGCACTGTGCAGCTCTGTTGAAAGTCAGTCTTCGAACACTTGAAATTTCTAACGTTTGGTCTCGACCATGTAACGTTCAAAATTTTAAGCATTCGAAGAACCGACATAGACCCTTTCTCCTAAACATAAAATTTGAATGAAATTCCATTCATTTGATCATTTGCAACAAAATGACTGAAATTTGTTTATGATAGTCAGCCAAATCCTGTCTTTGTATTACACAAGATATTGTCAGCAAATAAGCTCATATTCATACTACAGAGTGAAAATCAGCATGATTTTGTAATTACAGCTGCTATAAAAAAAATCTTTACAGATGAGAGCAAATTTGTAAAGTAAATGACTTATTGTTTTAAGATGAAGTTACCAAGTCAAATGTGATCCTTACTATATAGCTACTTTGCCAGATAAAACCTTTTTAAATATTTTGACTTAGAAATCTTTATCCCAGTGGAGAACTATACAGTGCTATCAATATCCCTCTTCATCACAGTTTCATAATGTTGTGAAGTGCAAGGAGAGAAATGCAAGAGAAAACCAGTAAGTAGAAACATTATTATAGTTCAAAGGGACTGGTGAGGAAGAAATGCTGGCTTACATTTATTCATTATTAGCATCAGCAAATGAACAGAATGTGAGATGTGGATGCATTTTATCTTCCTCACAGAAAAAATAGTTATTAAAGCACAAAATGATATGATGCTGGAAACAGCAGTACACATTAAAGTGTTAAATATTAAAATGTCAATTCAATAAGCTATTCTTTTGGTACAGTTTAAGCAATCAATGACTTACAAACTGTAAATTATGCCATGTAATTAAAGCTGATCATCTGAAT
Organism: Protopterus annectens; assembly: GCF_019279795.1. Classification (NCBI taxonomy): domain Eukaryota; kingdom Metazoa; phylum Chordata; order Ceratodontiformes; family Protopteridae; genus Protopterus; species Protopterus annectens. The sequence continues at coordinate 190,684,091 of NC_056749.1, read as the reverse complement.
ATCTTCCACAATGTGCTTACAGTCTAGGATATGAGGGAGTCTCATTTGGAATGCACTATTTGAAGACTTTGGATACTTGCTGAATAACTGTAAAATATTAAGTGCACCACTAAAAATGATTGATTTACTTGTATATATATTATTTTAGCTTACCCTATAGAGTAGTGCACATACACATGAGCAGTACCTAATTACTTCAGATAGTAGCAGCTGCTGATACCGGTCTCAGTCTCTACGTATTTCATTCTTTTTTTCAAACTGCACGTTTCAACATTTTATTCATTCAGGAGGGAAAATACAAAATGTTAAGAATCCCAATCACTGCATATTCTCTGACCTCATATAGTATCACAGTAGAATACTAGACAAATGACCCAAGGGGCCATTTTAAGCCTAACCAAATTCCACAAAATAAAATTTGATAGGTAATCTTACCCAAATGTTTTGTGGAGGTATATATGCTTAGAAAAAAATTACAAGCTTCTTCTCTCTCTCTATCATAAACATGGGTGGAAGATCAGGGTTTATTTGTGGTTCCCCATCCAGTGGTACAAGTTCTGTTGGAATAAATGCAGGGAAGAACTCTAACATGGACGACAAGCCTGTTTCAGAGAAGGGGACACCTCTGTGACATATACCTGCCCCTCCAGCGTGTCCTATTTACATTACTGGCAAGGTTTAAGTTCCTTGACTGGCTGTTTCTGATGTAGTTTTACAAATGTGTAGCAAACTTAATTAGTGCTTGATCTGAGGAAGCTTTGTAGGCTAGACATAGAGGTCATCATTCTGTAGTCTGTAGGAATCTGAATATAGGGACAATAATTTGAGGAGGTCTGCATAGGACCCGTTTTCTTCCCTTCGTATTATTTTTGTGAGAAATATCTTTTTATGCTCCAATTGCTGCATATGCTTGGTGAGGTACATACCGAAGGTGGCATTTTACTCAGATAGGTCTTATGAGCTCAAAGTACAATTTGATGATGACTTGTTTGGACCTGGATGCCATATCTTTACTTAAAAAAGTTTTTTAACATGCAATGGTTTCCTCACCACAGTAGAAATGTGTTGGGAAAACGCCAAATCTCTAGTCCATGCCTACCTGGTCTACTCACCAGGGATGGGGGTGTATTACAAACTTGGTTATCCAGAGATCCTTGACATTAGCCTTGATTTCACTAAAGTAGATACCAAACAGCATTGGTCCCAGCACTGAGCCCTAGGTGATGTTACTAGTAACAGGCCTTTTTGTGGATGGAGATTCCTTGTTCTAACTTCCTGGGTTCTATCAGTGAGCCAGCTGGCTATCCCGTGGGTGATGCATTGGTCAATATGTAATTTAGTGAGCTTATTAACAATGCCTGAGTGGGCTAATCTGTCATATGCCTCAACCAGAGTGAGTTAGGCAGTATGTGTTTATTTACCCTCAGTCATCATATCAGGTTTAACAGGCAAGACTTGCCCTTGGCAAACCAAAAATGACTAGTGTCCAGTGTTTGTAGGTCACCTTTGTCATCATGATTATCCTCTCCAAAGCCCTGCACAGCAGACTCATCAGCCTAGTAAGTCAGTAATTTCCATGGCTAGACCTTCCTTCTGCAGTGGTATAACTGTTGCAGTTCTCTTTTCGTTCGGTATGAAGTGCATTTGGTGGATGTAGTTAAAGACAGAGTTAACTGGGACTGTGTTCATGTTTCATGCTATTAAGGAGGAATTCTGGGATATTATTAAGCTCGTCAATACAGTGTTCTTGGTCTTGGACAGTGTCTTGATGACCTGCTGTCTAGAAAGGATTGAGGCCAAGATGGAAGTCAGAATTTCCTGAAGAATAATCGGGAGAGGAGCTTTGTAAGCCAGGACATTAGCTTTAACTTCTGGTTCAGTGTAGGCGACACTGTTTACAATTAATTTGATACATTAGTGTGCACTGCCTTTGAACTTTAGGACCTAGCTGAAGAAAGCCTTCTGCTTGTCCTTGACCTGGATGGTTACTTTTACCTCCAGTTTGGCTTTTTGGACTTTATAACCCCTTCCCAAGTTTTGTTTAGGCGAATGAGTGTTTTTTTTTTTTTTTGCATGGTAATGCATTCATCCCCACTTACTGAGACATTAGGTATCCTCAGCTTCCCAGAATCATGGTTCCATCTTGATAAATTGCTGGATTACAAAATCACTACAACAATGCATCATCCCCGAGACAGAGAGAAACTGTAAAAGCATTCTTATATAGACATTTCCTATATGCCAACTGCAATGCTGGTCCTCCTCTCGCAGGTCATTCTGCTCTCAGTCTCTCTTTTGAAAAGCCCCCTATCCATACAAGCCAATCACATATTTTTTTGAATTTCTCCCACCACTTATTTTGTGGATTGCTTTGACTATGCCTACCCATATAAATGACATGGGTAAGAATCAAACTCCTCATAAGCTTCTCAATACCCCTCAGCATTTTACTTTCCCCAGTCCAAGCACCTAACATCTTTCCTACTCCCTCCTTCAACCCATTCTAGCTCCATTCCTCATCTTCCTCAATAAAGCATATGGCTACAGTTCTAGAGATTTCTCTCCCTACCCTTGCCCGTACGATAACTCCTATCTCCCACTTCCTGCTTTACACATTTTAACGCTGCTAAGTTTACTGTGTGAAAATATAGGCCTGATTCTCCAAACTGTTAAAACAAGCCTGATGCTCAGTGACATTATCCAACAGCAGCATGCAATCATCTGTTAATAGCTGTACCCCAACAACTAGACACAATTCCACATCCTATCTCAACAACCTTCATGGCCTCTAGACCAGGCATGCAAATACCAAGAGTCTTGCTGTTAATGGACTCCCCTGTCTTGAGAGATTTACCCTGTCTGACAGCAAATTTACAAATTTCATCCCGAGATGTTTATACAAGGACCTTATTCCATTTACCCATCTTCCTTTTCCCACCACAATTTTCACCACTTTCATCATATGTTCCGATAATCACAGCCAAAAACTTTATGCATGTCCTTAAATACTACTCCTATCTCTCCTTTCCTGCACTTTCTGGCCGTGGCCTGTTCATGACCACCTTTTTATAAACCCTATTTGCTCTCCAGCTATGAAAGATGGCAATACTCTTAACAATCTCTCAACCCCATCACAGACAACTTGGCATCCACATTTCATAGGGACACCAGCTTAAAGCATCTAGGATAATGAAGATATAATACTAACACTAATACCCATTTGTTAAACAGGTAGTCCACTAGACACACAGTCCTTTTTCAGGGGTGACCTAGGAACAATATCTCATTAAGTGACTTGCTCAAGGACACTTGTACTGCAGGAACTAAGGCTCACAGGATTAACCCACAACACCATCTGCCAGACTATCCTATCATCATTCTATTTAAACTATATTACTAGAACCTCATCAATTCTTGGAGTTGACCCAGCTCCAAATCTTCATTCAACTCTTTCAATTGCAAACCCACTCTTTTGTTTAAAGTTCAGTGCCCATCTGTGCCCGTCCCCATCTTTCTACCCTTCATATGATGGATTTTTTTTTATTTACTCTCCCTACCCCTTATTAAACACTCCCTTGAAAAAAATCCAAGAGTCACCTTCCTTCCCTCTCCATCCATAACATTATTCATGTTTTTTTTTTTTTATCTCTGACTTTCCATATTAATAATTAAATTAATATTTCAACTTTCAGCCACCATCCTGTTCCTCTCTGCCAGTTCGGTTTCCAAATTAATTTCCTCCATGTCCTTAAGTGTTAGCTTAAAATCCTCATTTTACTTGCACTTTGTCTCATCCCCTTTATCCTTTGACTTTTTTTTTTTTTTATTCTACTCTTGACTGACCCAAGAGCCCTTGCTTTTGGCTAGCAATTGTCCCATTCATTCCACCTCCTAAGAGAATCTAAGTGGGCCTGTGCGGTGGGCACACCAAGACCCCTCCCATCCCATATCAGAATGGGCCATAGGGCAGGACAGGATGAGGGTCCTTTGAACCCTTCATTCCCTGCCACAGTATACCAGCTTCCCTATTAAATAGGAGTGTGGGCCTTCCCCATTTTCTCAGAGCGAGTCAAAGTTCATTCCATTCCCTACAAGTGTACTTGCCTTTTAGCATGTTAGAGGCAAAACTCAGGATTAGGCAAGTCAAACAGAGCCTCTTGGGGCTCCAATCCCTCCATTTCTGACCTCCAAAATAAGTGCCAGGCCTTGAGATGCATGTATTGTTCCACATACATCTCTTTTGCAGGTGTCACGTTGAGATGCATGTATTGTTCCACATACATCTCTTTCGCAGGCGTCACATTGAGATGCATGTACTGTTCCACATACATCTCTTTCGCAGGCGTCACATTGAGATGCATGTATTGTTCCACATACATCTCTTTCGCAGGCGTCACATTGAGATGCATGTATTGTTCCACATACATCTCTTTCGCAGGCGTCACATTGAGATGCATGTATTGTTCCACATACATCTCTTTCGCAGGCGTCACATTGAGATGCATGTATTGTTCCACATACATCTCTTTCGCAGGCGTCACATTGAGATGCATGTATTGTTCCACATACATCTCTTTCGCAGGCGTCACGTTGAGATGCATGTATTGTTCCACATACATCTCTTTCGCAGGCATCACATTGAGATGCATGTATTGTTCCACATACATCTCTTTCGCAGGAGTCACATTGAGATGCATGTATTGTTCCACATACATCTCTTTAGCAGGCGTTACATTGAGATGCATGTATTGTTCCACATACATCTCTTTTGCAAGCATCACGCATCTGTTTTGCTAAGCACCTCATGCTTACCTCATCCAATGTATGTGGGGGTGGCACCTGGTGCTTCTGTTAGGTGCCACACCAATGCTTCACATCTTTCAGGACTGAGAAGCCAGTTGCAACCACTCACTGCCATCCTCCTGGCCTGCTCCATCCACTGCTTGTGCTTCTATTCAAGTACAGGTCAGCTGAGTCTCAGTCATGGTGCCATCTCTGTTCACCACGGCATCATCACCCACAGAATTTCTTTTACCACCACATGATCAGATGTACTATTTTCTGTAAGATGTATTGCTTCCACCTGCACTGTCTCTGTCTCTCTGCGTTCACCAATCTGCCTTTTCCACTTGCTGGTTTCTTCTCAGATTTTAGGGTAAAGTCCCTTTTACCTTGTCTCATTTTCTGACATAAATCTACCAAGCTCTACTTGTCCATTTCCTCTTAATTCTTTATGACTTCCCTTATGAAGCTCAATCACTCCAAATATTCAAAATCCTTACCCATGCTGCTCACTCCCTAATTTCAGCATTACATTAAACTCTCCTCCAATTATTCAATCCCCCTCTTCTCAGACTTTATACCCTCACTCCTACTACTCTAAAATGTCTTACCTTTACTAGCCCTGTAAAACAAAAACAGAACAATGCCCTGCCCTCTCCTTAAGCCATCATCCCACTACCATTCTCCCATACTTATCTTCAATGCCACCTTCCACCATTTCTTTTATGCCTTATTAAAATCCCTGCCACATTTGTCATTTCCTTCATCACACCTTACCCCCAACCATGCAAAGCCATTTTTCCTCAAATGTTTTAAATTTATTTTCCCTTTCACAATTAGCAGAAATGCACCTGTTCCCTTCACCAATTTTGATAAAATTATCTTCCCTCATCACTGAATTATTGGCTAGTCCTATATTCCAAATCCCTGTCCACCTATGCTCATACCACCATGTCACTCGTCTGTAGCTAGACCTTCTAGAATCTGAGGTCTGGTAACTCGGCAGAGAATGATAATCAGTAACTGCTGACTGCCCCAATAACATCAGCTGCCACCATCTGTACCCCTCCCAGACACTTTTTTAGCCCTTCTTTTCTAAAACCTTACTAAGGTTCTTCTCTCCTCCTTTATCCATTTACTCTCCTTACTATTACTCCTCTGGCTCTACCATGCAATGCGTTCTCTCTCAAAATTCCCAGACCCACTCTCCCTCCAATACCTCCTTTCAATGATGTAAGTGCATCAAACTCTCTTTCTAATCATGTTGTCCCCCTTTCTACATAACCAGTTATATAAAAAGTATTAGGTTTCTGACCTTATTCTCTCTCATCTTTACAGCCAAGGCTCCTCCCCTGATTATATCCTTTTAAAAGTTATTATTGAACCAATTAATACACATCAGACATCTAGACATGTTCGACATTTCAATACAACATGGTTCATCCACAAACCTCTTCCCAAAAGATTAAACCGTTAACATGTCCTCCTTGTCATCTTCAAGGCATATGTGTGCATTTTAGCCCCCTTTTCCAATTCCTCTCAAGTATGTCATCAGCCTCAACATCACAGGGTCTTCCATCTCCCCCTAACAATATAGTCTAACTCAATTTGCATGATGCTAATACCTTTAAACATAGAACAGCCTAACCCAATCTGCATGATGCTAGTACTCCTACTTGAGTGTAGCAGAAAAAGAGTGATTACATCCACCCTCCCTTCATAGCACAGCCCATACATTACCCTATCTTGCCCTGATGCTGTCCTTTTGAACCTTTCAAGTAATGTCATGCCTTTTTTTCCCAGCATTCTTAGCAGTGTGGCATGCAATACTCAAGGTGCAGTGTGAGTGGTGCCCTGAAGAGTAGGAGAAGGACCTCCTTGTCCTTTGGATCTACTTCCCCTAATATGCCTTCAGCTATAACATTGGGCTTTAGTTGGAGATGTTTCACTGTAGTGTTGGTGGTATGGTGTGGCTGCTTTCACCTATGCAGATCCTTTTTTTCATCCATCTTTTTCAGTTGATTTCCTCCAAGTCTACATTTTACACCCATGTTTTTGTAATTCATATGCAGAACTTTGCATTTTAATGTACTGAATTGTAACTACCACTTCTTATTTTTCCAGTTTTCTAGATCCCACCATAGACTATCCATTCTCCCATTTGCCTTAACTTCTGTAATATTAGGTGTTTGAAAATATGGAAGGACAAATCATTAACTATGTGCTGCTGCTAGTGCCATTACTCCTCCTACTTTTAGAATGTGCGATACTGTACAGGAAGTCGGAGAAATAATTTACCTAGTGGCACGCTCTGCAGTACAAAGTCATTTTGAAAAATAGCTATGAATTACATCCACCTTTTAAATCCAATAACGCCAGATAAGCATTCACGCACATTCAAAATATTAGGTTGAAATATCAGAACATATTGTAGGGAGTTCCATTCAGAACTCTGAACACTAAATGCAAACCCTGAGGAAACTGGCCAAAAAAGGTTGATCCTCAAAACAATGAAAATGAAACAGATAAAAAATAAACACACTGCACTGGGGAGCTTGTCTCCTGTGTCGTCACTCCCCCCTAATTATATACAACAGTTCCAAGATCACACAACACTGGCGAAAGGGCAAAAAAGTTCCTGCTTTACCTTTTCAGATTGATTGTTTCAGTGTCAGTATTTGGCATTCTGAGTGGAAACTCAGTGAAACACCTACAATGGATACAAGTTCTAACATGCAGAAGGAAGCATAAATTCATCCCATATATCTGAACAGTCCAGAAGCAGTAGTAGACCGAGTGAGCCAATTATTCTACAGCACCCATCAGTAGAAGTACACAGACATCACACCAGCGGTATGGCAGGAGGGTACACCCTTTTATATAATATAGTGACTGACAAACCTCACACCAGCAGTGCAGGAGCTGGGTGCAACTTATAATAGAATACAGTGACAGACACCACATCAGCAGTGCAGGTGCAGGGTACAACCTCTAATAGAATACAGTGACAGACATCACACCAGCAGTGCAGCTGCAGGGTACAACCTCTAACAGAATATAGTGAACAAAGGCAGAAATCACACCAGTAGTATGGCAGTAGGGTACAACCTCCAATGCATTACAGTGACAGACACCACACCAGCAGTATGCGCAACCTCTAATAGAATACATGGAACAAAGGCAGAAATCCCACCCCTCTCAACCCAGTTGTGATTCCTTGTTTGGTAAAAGAAAGAAAACTATCATGAGTTCCACCCTACTATATCCTAACATATAAGCTAATCAGCATAAATTAGCAAGACCAGGTCATAAAGATGTTAAGGGTTGGCATTTAAAGGAGTGAAGTGTGTGGACCAGCCAATGATAAGGCATCTCACTGAACAGTTGGGATAGTTTAACAGTATCAGTCAGGTTAATATTACAGACATTGCAAAATCACAATAAAAGTATATAGAATGGGTGAAACTATGACTGCTGGTAGCTTGTCAGAATCAAACTTTTAGGGTAGAACTTCAAAGTTTTTTTTTTTTTTATTCACATGAATTCACCAAGTTCTATTCATTAGTTTTTCCACTCTAACCTGTTATGCAGTTATGAATTATAACATCAACAACTGTATACAATAACATTCCACAGTAAATTAACAGATTTCCTTCTGCTGTGAACTTATCCAAAAGAAATTCAAGTAAACGCCATACGCTCCCAGTAAAACAGGAAATTTTAGGAAAAACAGAGAATGAGTTCTTCAGATCAAATTACGCCGAAAGCACTTGTCCTGTTTCTGAGTTGTTAGTGGACTGTTTTCATTAAAGATTTTATTCATCGTTTAACTGTGGTGATACATTCTCTGTTTTTCCTAAAGTATGCTATGAACTTATTTAACATAAATCCAAATCTGTCATAATATGGCAGACTAACCAAAAGCATTAACAGACAAGTCACAGAGGACGGAATCCATCTTTTTGGAATATTCTAGTTTAAAGCATGCAGAAGTACTTTGTACTGACTAAGCTTTTGTGGGGACAAGGAGTGATAATAAATGGAAGAGATTCTCTAGCCTCTTGGGAAAAGAAAAAGATCTGGTGCATATCTCCGGAGGAATAACAAAGGAGGGAAGACATAAGACATTTTTAATAAACAAGTAACTCGTGAAAAATGAGAGCAAAAACCTCTACATGGGTGAAGTTTCACTTTGGAGCAAGCAAAATAATTACATTACTTGGCAAAAAAGAAAACACACACCTTAATAAAGATCATAATTGAGGATGGTGAGATTTTATTTGTAAACCCAAGATTTTGGGAACAATGTGTATCACTTACAAAATGACACATTTTAAACCCCACAGCAGAGATGCATTATTATATCCAGTTGTGTTATTATTCAGAAATAGGCAGGGATTCGGGCAGATAGGTTGAAAAGCCCAACTTCTTATTTGAAATCCAAGATGTCAATGTAACATTGAAATGCAGAAATTAACTTAAGAATTTGACAACACATTTAAAAAATCCATTTGACAGACTTTGAAAAAGTAATGTAATGGAATGAAAGTGTTTCGATAGCATACTCTGTAATTTGACCCACAGGTGGACCCATACACTTCATTTGCTTGGAGAAATTGCTATTACTTTGGAACAACTTTAGAGATCATGAGACCAACAGAAAAACAAATGTTAAGCTGTTTAACCCTCACCACCACAACAAAAAAATCCCCTGGAAGCATTAAAGATATCAAGTCCTATTCCAGAGTGTTTAGGAGTCAATAAAATATATTAGGACAATATTGAATATTGTGAAAAATATTGATATACCATGTAGTAAGAAATATAAATGGATGAATAACTTACTTATATTTTGCTTTTCAGCATATCCAACTGTGTTAATAATAATCATTTAAAGTGGTGGCCTGGAGAGAAAAGCTGAATATCAGATGAAAACAAGTAATATATGACTGCAGCAAATAATACATAGTTGTCACTTCATGTCCAAATAATCACCAGAAAGATTCCTTACAATATATATTAGCTAGCTATAGAATTCCCTCTGTGACACAAGAAAGTCACATCACCTATCTACAACAACTAAAATTATTCAGTATAAAACCCTATACCATTTTCCTAGGTGACCTAAATTATCCAACTATAGACTGATACGCGGACACTACCACAGGTGCCCAAGCACAGAGATTCCTAGAATGTGTCAAAACAAATGTCCAGAACAATTAATCAGAGTACCCACTTGGGAACAACATCTTGGATTTTGTCCTTACTTGCACCATCCCTTGCATTTCTTAATTACTTGTTAGGTTTGACCATAAACCAGTCTCCTCCTAAATAAAACTGAAACCAAAAATTTCTTTTAGACAAACTACCTATTCCTAAGTGATAAACTGCCAGGTTTCTTATCCCTACCAAACCCAGTTAACTCGACTGAATATGCAGAAATGTAAACCACCATACTATATTAGACTGTTAACTGAACGGAGCAGTTGTACTTTGTTGGAACAAGTGCAATATAAACCCCAGAAATAGCACACATGGTAGAATAATATCAACAAGCTTTATAATAAAAAAGAAAATAATTTTGACCAAAAGTAAGAAGAGTAATTCCCAGAATATTAGAGCCCTTGTCATTGAATAAAACAAACAACTCATGAGATGTAAAATCCAACAAAGCCATGTTTGAGTATAAAAAACTACTCAAGGCAAAGGCAATCAAAAGGGATTATTTATTTATGTTTGCAATCTCAAAAGCATGATACAGCAATACACTGAGCTGATTGCGAAAGATGTTACCCTCACTGAGGCTGAAGGTATAGCGAACCTACTGGCTGATAAATTTAGATCTAACTTTACGCCTCTCTCCCCTCCGTCTGTCCATCAAGATATACCTGAAACGTGACTGCCTCCAGCTATCACACAAGACCAAGTCCTAAAAGTGCTATCAAAAGCTAAATATATTGCATCAATGGGTCCTGGCAATATCCCTGGATGCACTGTAACTGGTACGAAGCTTGACTTTTGTCACATTCCTAACACTGCTCAATCTCAGCCTCCATACAGGTTTTGTACTAAGTGAATGGAGAAGAGCTACAGTCATTCCATGCATAAGGCACGACCTACCACAGACCCAGGCAATTGCAGACCCATAAGTCTGACCAGCTTCATACATAAAGTCATGGAAAGACTTAACACGGAACTAATCAATCAGGACATAGGAAACCTCCAAACATTGGAGACATCTCAGTTTGTATTTATCAAAGACAGATCGTGCTTACATAACCTGATGGCTTTTTTTAAATGTCACCAAAGCAATGAATGAAGGCAAAACAGTACAGACCACATTCAACCTGGCCAAAGGTTTGTACTGAATTCCCCACTCCAGCATCCCAGAAAAGCTAAATATACTGGGAATAACCCCTAGAAAAGCTAAATAAACTGGGAATAACCCCCTCTATCACTTGCTGGATTGTGAACTAGCTCACAGATGCTATACAGATAATCATAATACGGGAAGTTACCTTCACAAAGAGATCAGTCACCAATGTAGTCCCCTGGGGCTGTGCTTGTACCTCTCATGTTTGGCATCTACTTTTCTCAAGTAAAAACCAATACCAAAGGGCTAAGTTTGCAGATGACTGCAAGTTAGGAGTGGTCAATGAATTCTCAAATGACTAAGCCATCTGCCAGGAAAAGTTTGTCAAATAACTAACACCAAAATCACAGACTGAAACAAAATGGAAAAAAATGCATTATTGTATGCTTTGGGAAGTCATCTACCCCAGGGAACTATCACATTGGCAATATGCCCTTAACAGTTGACCCATTTGTTTGGGATTTGAGAATTTATATAGACAGTGACCAAACTTTTGACCAACCTGTGTCAATTGTTGTAAGAAAGGCCTTCTATATTGCAGAGCTAAAAAACAGGGCGATTGTGTTTAGATCTAGGAATGGCATTGTCCCCATTTACTCAGTCCTTATTAGGTCAGTCACTGAATATAGTGCCTCCTTTGGCATGTATCTGCCCACACACATGCAACAACTGGAATGCCAGAGATACCTCACTAAAAGGATACAAGGCCTAAACAACGTCTTACATGAACTGACTCAAAGTTCTGTCACTATACTCTGTATCCTATATAATTGCTAAGAGGTGACCTGTGTCTGTCATGCAAGGCATCCTCCGACTCATTGCTGACAGATTCACTGCACATCAGCAAGTCAAATGGCATCAGACACACTCAGTCTAGGGATGTAAACCTGGTAGAAAACAGGAAAATGACAGCAGCAGAACCATAGCAACACTATTTTTATTGCAGATAGAGTAAGCGCTTTCGGTGTACTCCACCAACTTCATCAGACAAATGGCATAACATGTAGTTGCAGTTTATATACTTAGAGTCATATCAATTACACAATTAAAAACATTTTTTTTTTTTAAATTAGAGATATTCCCAAAAAAGCCATTGAAACAACGAACGCCAAAGTGGGAATAAAAACTCCATTACTAGTGCTGTAACATAGTTAGATGTAAAATGAATCCTTTACATTAGCAGAACATTGCAGAATCTTTATCATAAACAGAAACAGAAAAATACATAGTTAAAACAAACTAACCAAGATGACAACAGTAATACATAGTCAAAGTTTTTGTACCTTCCTTGTATATCTATTTGTATCCTAATATTCCCCATCCAATAACTTTGATGCAAACCAACACAAAACACATATATTTGGCGCTAATCCACTATGCTTGTGTTAAAATTAAATTGGAAGTTTATAGGCGTTGCTTGAGCCCAGACCCAGTCATTTGAAAAGATTTGCACCATATATTGTGGTTCTGATAGTACACCAGAAAATTTGCTAAAAATACAAAGTATGTAATGTAGGTTATGCTAATAATATGAAGTTGTGTTAATTATGTTATTAAATTAGACAAGCCATAGTTAGAATAGCCTTATCTGTTCAGAGCCTTAAGTTTAAGAAGGCATTTAATAGAAATGTAATCATTAATCCCAGGGGGCACATGGGTCAAGGTACGTACTTGCCATCTCAATTCACATTCCTCCAATCTGAGTTCCCAAGGCCCACCCCTATTATTGTGTTCTACCTTTGTAATACCACAAATTGAAATTGATGGTTGGGGTGTTCTATGATGCGTCTCGCCAAAGCGTTGGTGGTGATGGTCTTTCCAATACAGTAGGTATGTTCATATACCCTTTGTTTGATTTTTCTCTCCGTTTTCCCAATATAGTATGCATCACAGGAGACACAAGTTGCTGCATAGACCACACCTTGGGATTCACAATTAAACCTACCCCTTATGTGATATTCTTTGTCCCTTAGTCTAACCTTATTTGTGATTCTAATAAATCTGCATTGTGGGCATCTGCCGCATTTCGCCATACCCGTACCTCTTTTATTTAGCTTATTTCTCTCTCCACTAGGGTTTTCAAGTTAGGGCCCCTTTGAAAGGTCATGAGAGGTAGTTGTCCCCATTTGGTAAGACTGGTATCCTCGTTAATAAAGTTTTTATTAAGTATATCCCTAATATATGTGGCATCTAGGGAAATGTTGTAATAAACCTGCTAGTTGTGTTGTCATTAGCGTGATCCCTAGTCACTATATTGTTAACTGCCCATCCAGTATGCTCTTGCTCATACCCTTTGCAAACAATCGGGCGAAAGTGACCTACAATTCTTTTCCTGTCAACTTCCTCAAAGATGTTATTGAGGAATCCCAATGGGCAACCTCTTTTCAAAAACATAGACTTCAGTAGTGTACATTCATCTATGAATTCACCATAGCAGGAGATCATTCTGGCAGCCCTAACTGCTTGCCCTTTCATGATTGCCTTCTTCTGATGTAAAGGGCGGCTGCTGGTAAAATGTAAAAAGGCATTAGGGTAAGTGGGCTTGCGGGAGATAGTTGTTCTATATATTTGGTTCAAACTATCCTTACTTAGAAACACATCCAAGTAGTTGATATCCTTATGTCCTATCTGGTAAGTGAAATCCAAAAATGAAGTGAATGTTTTGATCTTACAAATAAAGGTCTCAATAAGCTCCACTGCCCCTAGGGATGTAAACCTCTTCTGCATCACCAACAGAATGGCTGGAGGGACAGGATTTTCTCACAAAAGATATTGTTGCTCTGGAATGAACTCCCCATCCACATAAAACAACATTCAAATCTGTTCATATTCAATCACAACTTGGATTTATGGATGGAAAACAGAAAATTTACCCCAGAACTGCCCAGTGTACTATGAATGGACACAGGTGGCTCCTGTATGCTTTGTCCCATGCATGGGACCCCTCAAATTATTTATGGTATGATGCCAGTTATTCTTATTATGGGTAATACATAATAATCAAACAGAATGAGATAAGCAATGCCAATCTGTAACCAAATGGTTAGGTTATTTTGAGCACAAAAAGGGAAATTGGGTAGGCTTAAAATGGCCCACAAGGGCAGCTAGCCTAGTACTTGTCTATTAACCTATGAACTTAAGAGAACTTACATATACAGTGAGAGAGAAAATCTTGTAAGCAGAACAAAGATAACCAAATATGTTAACATAAAAAGTTATATTACCTATAATGTTTATAACAAATAAATTAGATTAGGAAACTGAAATTGAAATTAGAAAGCGTGTTACTTTTAATAGCGGATTATTCAGATAACAGGCTAAACCAGTTGCCTCTCCATTTCATGCTTAAATAACATTTTCCAAAATATTTCAACTCTTGTAGATAATATACCCAGAATAATGACGTTTAGAGAGCTAAATAATAATATACCCAGAATAATGACGTTTAGAGAGCTAAATAATAATATACCCAGAATAATGAAGTTTAGAGAGCTAAATGGTTAAAGACACAAACAGACAAGCTTAAGGGAGTGGACACTGATTTTCTAAACTAAACTTATAATTTATAGCAGTGCAACATTTGCAGTCATCAGGAACAGTTGCTGAATCTACAGAAAGTTAGGATAAATACAGTCTAATACGGTGGTGATGCTGCGGTAGCATTGTCGCCTCACAGTAAGACGCTGTCCGGTTCGATTCTCAGCTAGACCCTCTTCTGCGTGGAGACATGCGTGAATGGGCGTACCTTCTTTGAAGGTTGTGCATCAGGCCTGGCAAGCTGGTATGTAAAAATCAACTGCCAATCATTAGTGGACCGGTGTTCCGCTGTGGCGACCCCTAACTAGGAAAAGCCGAAAGACACAAACAAACAAACCATCAGGTAAATGCCAAAACCACATTGCAGTGTACAGAAAGATTGTTTTTAGAGAGATAAGCACATGAATGTTCTGAACACATTCAGTAGGTTAGGGGAAATGGGTGAGCCTTGATGAGCACCAATTTAATCTTAATGGTAGTAGTTCCACCTTAATCTTCAATGCAAGGAGTTAAGAAACCCTGACTACGACAAGCATTGTTAGATTAGCAGGCAAACAAGCTTTTTAATTTTGCAATGGAAAACACAAATTAGTCATAGGATAAGAAAAAACAAAACATTTACCATTGTGACAGAAAAAAAATTGAAACTACCACACACAGACTACACAAGTAGAAGAACAAAGAATATTCAGCAATTCATTATCTAAAAATGACAGTTCAAAAACAAATACAGTTTACTTCATAATAAATGCAAAAATACAGCAGTAGGAAAACGAGAGTTTAGTTCAATATAATGAAAAAAGTCAACAGAATAAATGATTTAAAGTATCAGTACAGGATGCCGAGGTCAGAGATGGCAGGGCAATAGGAGAAATGATTTGAGAGAAAGTGGGTGAGATGGAGTTGGGGAAGGAGGAGTTGGTTGCAGAATTCTAGCCATTAGAGGGTTTTTTAAAGCTATGCCATGAGGAGAGTGGTAAGAAAGTTTGGCAGTGAATCTGGCTATTTTGTTGTGCAAGGTTTCAAGTTTAGCTATTAGAATGCATTGTATACTGGTAAGAATGTGGGCAGCATAAACTAAGGTAGGGAGAAGGAAAGTCTGTGATAGACAGCATTTAGCACTGGTAATGAGGTATTTTTTTATGTCTGTATAAGAGACCAAGTTTTTGGTAATGTTAAACAAATGCATGGAAACAACCTTGATCTATAGTAGCAGGCTGTGGAGTCATTAATCCACAGTATACATATCATCAGATCCAAACAACTTTAAATATATTATTTATAGATTTTTTTTTATTTAACATTTGTTAACTGGGAAAGTCCAACTTCGAATAAAGCCAATTTTCAGCGGAGGCCCGGGGAGAAATGCTCCAAGATGCATGCCTGTAATGTGGGTGGAAACCAGAGAACCCAGAGGAAACCCACATAAATGCAGGGAGGACATGCAGACACTGCACAAAAGGCACCCCAGATGAGAACTGAACCAGAGAACATCTTGCTGTGAGGCAACTACACTATTACTGCACCACTGCCCTGTCCACTATATCAGCCTTTTCAGTGCTCTGTATAAAAATCATAGACACACCTACAAAACAACTTACTGTCTGGCACAGGAGACCAACTTCTGCTAGACAGTACATTTTTGATTTATTAAGAAACTATGATTTTTTTTTTTTAAATCACAAGGCATTCTCTGAAGAGGTAGTAGGAGTATTGATGAAGGCTATACAGAGCATGCATAATTTAACCTTGCTAAGGAATTTAACACCATTTCCCACACAGCAATAATTATCAGACTAACATGTATTAAATGTCAAACCATATGAAGTCAAATTGGTTATAACAATCATCTTCTTTCGGCTGTTCCCGTTAGGGGTCGCCACAGCAGATCACCTGTTTCCATTTCTTCCTGTCCTCTGCATCTTGCTCTGTCACACCAACCACCTGCATGTCCTCTCTCACCACATCCATAAACCTTATCTTAGGTCTTCCTCTTTTCCTGTTACCTGGTAGCTTCATCCTTAGCATGTTTTTCCCAATATACTCCGCATCCCTTCTCAGCACATGTCCAAACCAACGTAATCTTCCCTCTCTGGCTTTGTCTCCAAACCTTCCAACCTGGGCTGACCCTCTAATATACTTATTCCAAATTCTGTCCAGCCTCATCACACCCAGTGCAAATCTTAACATCTTTAACTCTGCCACATCCAGCTCAAACTCCTGCCTTTTTGTCAATGCCACTGCCTCCAACCCATATAACATAGCTGGTCTCACTACCCTCTTGTAGACCTTCCCTTTCACTCTTACAGGTACTCATCTGTCACAAATCACTCCTAACACTCTTCTCCACCCACTCCATCCTGCCTGTACTCTCTTCTTCACCTCTCTTCCACACTCACTGTTACTCTGAACTATTGACCCCAAGTATTTGAACTCATCCACCTTTACCACCTCTACTCCTTGCATCCTCACCATTCCTCTATCCTCCCTCTCATTCACACACATATATTCTGTCTTAGTCCTGCTGACCTTCATTCCTCTTCTCTCTATAGCATATCTCCATCTCTCCAGGGTCTCCTCCACCTGTTCCCTACTCTCACTACAGATCACAATGTCATCTGCAAACATCATAGTCCATGGGGACTCCTATCTGATCTAGTCTGTCAACCTGTCCATCATCATTGCAAATAAGAAAGGGCTCAGACCTGATCCTTCGTGTAACCCCACCTCCACCTTAAACGCATCCATCACTCCCACCGCAGACCTCACCGCTGTCACACTACCCTCGTACATATCCTGTACCACTCTTACATACTTCTCTGACACTCCTGACTTCCTCATACAATACCACAACTCCTCTCTAGGCACCCTGTCATATGCTTTCTCCAAGTCTACAAAAACACAATGCAACTCCTTCTGACATTCTCTGTACTTCTCCAACACTCGGAGCAAACATTGCATCTGTAGTGCTCTTTCCCAGCATGAAACCATACTGCAGTTCATGAATCATCACATCCCTTCTTAACCTAGCTTCCACTACTCTTTCCCATAACTTCATGCTGTGACTGATCAATTTAATCTCTTTGTAATTACTACAGCTCTGCACATCACCCTTATTCTTAAAAATCGGTACCAAAACACTTTTTCTCCATTCCTCAGGCATCCTCTCACTTTCCAAGATTTCATTAAACAATCTGGTTAAAAACTCCACTGCCATTTCACCTAAACACCTCCATGCTTCCACAGGTATGTCATCTGGACCAACAGCCTTTCCATTCTTCATTCTCTTCATAGCTATCCTTACTTCCTCCTTGTTAATCCATTGTACTTCATGATTCACTATCCCTACATCATCCAACCTTCTCTCCCTCTCATTCTCTTCATTCATCAACCCCTCAAAGTACTCTTTCCATTTCCTCAACACATTCTCCTTGCTTGTGAGTATGTTTCCCTCATTATCCTTTATCACCTTTACCTGCTGCACATCTTTCCTAGCTCGGTCCCTCTGTCTAGCTAATCGGTACAGGTCCTTTTCTCCCTCCTTAGTGTCCAACCTTTCATACAACTCTTCATATGCCTTATCCTTAGCCTTCGCCACCTCTCTCTTTGCCATGCACCTCATCTCCTTATACTCCTGTCTACTTTTCTTCATCTCTCTGACAATCCCACTTCTTCTTTGCCAACCTCTTTGCCTGTATACTCTTCTGTACTTCCTCATTCCACCACCATGTCTCCTTGTCGTCCTTCCTCTGTCCCGATGTGATACCAAGCACCTTTCGAGCAGTCTCCCTTACTAGCTCTGCTGTAGTTACCCAGCTATTTGTTAACTCTTTACTGCCACCCTGTGCCTGTCAACTCATCCCTGAACTCCACCTCACAATTACCCTTTTTCAATTTCCACCATTTGATCCTTGGTGCTGCCCTCACACTCCTCCTCCTCTTCTTGACCACCAACGTCATCCTACAAACCACCATCCTATGCTGCCTAACTACACTTTCTCCGGCCACCACTTTACAGTCTCCAATCTCCTTCAAACTGGCCCTCCTACATAAGATATAACCCACCTGTGTGCATCTTCCTCCACTCTTGTATGTCACCCTATACTCCTCCCTCATGTTATAACCCAAATTGGTTATAACAATGGTTAACATAATTCACTAAGTCCTGATGGGAGAATACTTGTTTTTCCTCATGGGGTTACCTCTAGTAACCTGTGAGAATCTGCACTGGAGCGGATTCATTTCATAAAATTCTTCTCCGGTATAAAATTAATGGGGTCTAGATAAATGGTTCCCCTTCAGAAGGTCAAACAGCTGAAATCTCAAAATACATATGGTCAAGACCATATGCTTGACATTTCAGAAGCTCAGCCTTCTGAATGGGGATTGGCATACAGCGCTGAATGGGAGATTTCCCTGTCTGTGCTGCAGTGCAATCTCGGAGTTCGTATAAATAAAGTAGCAGGGGGGTATGGGGGTGCAGGGGGGCTTGCCCCTGCAGAAACATTGTTTTGTGTTGCGTTGTTTTTTTTTTCCCTTTCAGAAGGTCAAGCTTCTGAAATTCGAGCATATGGCTTCGGCCATATGCATTTAAAGATTTCAGCCATTTGACCTTCTGAAGGGGAACCACAAACATATACAGTGATGACTGCAAGCTGGGTACTAATTACTTCAATGAGAAGTGATGATGCTTTTCAAGATTGTGTATAACGATACATACCTGGTATAGAAGTAATTATCACTTCAAGGTCTAAAAATATACTATCAGACTTTGCAAAAAAGACGATTGCAAACTAAATGCTTAAAAAAAATTACAGATCTATGGAGAACTTTATCCAGCCATTTAAACTTACATGACAGTCTATATTTTAAATGAGAAACTTTATTCTTTACCCCGTTCACTTATAAAGAGTATACCTAGTTACTGGAAATACATTCCAACAAAACCTTAAATATACTAATCAAATCCATCATAACATTCAGGTCTGAGTTCTGTGGCCTTCTGGAAAGTCACATGAACCAATTTAAAATGGGTAGAATTATTCCCTATTTAAAAAAACAGACACACACACATTTAAAACAGAAGAACAATGTTTTTGACATCTAATTGCATTCCATTATTTTCCTTCTAGTTTCTTATTTGCATTTGTGCTCCAAAATCTATAGTCTTTCCTCCTGAAATTGTGCTAACTTTATAAATGCTTTCTTTTTTCATTGGATCTTATTCAATTTTCAAACAATAAAATATATTTCACATCCCAGCAATGCATGATAGCAAGAGGTTGATGCATATTGCTTACAAGAAATAGTGAACTACCAAGCTTCTCGTGGACACGTACCCTCTAACTCAGTACTAATATTCATTTATGCAGGGAGTACCTTATGGTGACATTACCAAACATTAATAAGCACTAGGTAGGTCATCATATATACTGCAGAGAATTGTCCAAGATTTGCCAATATCGTGGAATCATCATCTTGTATGTATTAATCCCCAGCAAATCAAAATAAAAAAGCCCAGTGAGGTATGGGTTGTCCCACATTGCACTTCAAAAAGACAGTTAATAATTAATAATGGAGTGCCAGGATTACCTTCCAAAATTGGAAAAGATAAATGTGTTATGAGCAACTGTAGAGCAATGCCAGACCATAACAATGCTCCCAGAAGTGTGTAACATTTGTTTCACACTCCCTAAGCCCAGTCACGGTTGGGAATAAGGAAAGGTATATTCCTTCACTCTCAGCGGTCCCTCAATATAATTTCTCCTATGTTTACAGACATTGGTCTATAAGTAACTTTTTAAATTAGGGCAGTATTTAAAAAATGTCCCTGATTTTTCCTTAATTGCTGCCTATGTAACTGCTCTTGCTATGTGCATTATTGGCTTTCAAAGCTGGTAAAACATTTAGACTTTTTTGTTTGGTAACAGGTAGGAAATGGAGTAGATAAAACTCCATGACCTACAAAGAGTTATCAGGTCTCACTGATCATAACCCTTTGTGTGTCCTCGATATGGATACCAAGATTCGCCTCTCGAGTGAATTTCTTAACATTCATATCTCAAACACAATGTAGTCACGACTGGAAGCCTGATCATAACCCTTTATGTTGTCCCCAACATAAGACAAGAGTGCAGCTGCAAAATACATGTTAAAGTCTGCTATAGCTATTTTACTTCAGTGATAAGCTGTAATAACTGGAAAGACAAATGTCCATTTTTTATATTAAATGGGTATCAAGGCTAATCAGAAAATTGCATTCACTGTAGCTCACTGAACTAAATAAATTGTGCCATATTATAAAATGGGCTTGAAGAATCATTGCCCCCCACTTGATGTTCAACATTCAAAATAGGTTATTAATGTGCACTTAAAGTCCAGTAAAGAAAGGAATACTAGAGCTCCTAATCCAGCATAACATCTGAGGACACAGACTGAAAGATTCTTTGAAAACACCATTTCCTTTCCCCTTACTAATACCAGCCTTTAAATAAAGAGAATAAACAAGAGGGGGAAAAAATAAAACGGAAACAAAATGGAACTTTGCCAAGTAAAATTTGCAGCAATTACAAGATCTGCTTTTTCATTCTCCTTCACTAACCAAAGCTCTTGAAAAGTTAAGTGATTAATAAATCGATTAATCTAATTAATGTAGATGTGTGTGTGTGTGTGCCAAGTGTCTCTGATGGGGGGGGGGGGGGGTTCCAGTGCAGATGGTAAAGCTGGTAAAATCTACTAGAGAGAAAAGAAAAATCATTATTCAACTTTTTTTACTCTGTACTTATGCACATGTGTGAAAATAGCACATGGTGACTAATGCACACTGATTACAAATTAGACATGCTTGACAGTTTGAAACATTGCCCCCTTAGCAGCTATAAAGATTCACTCTCAAACAGATAATATAGGAAATTCATTGTTCCTCAGGTTGCAGCATTGTTTGCCCTCTCCTTTAGACTATTGTAAGTAAAGAATGTGGTATACAACTGTTCCTGAAATGCTAGCCGTAAGATATACTGTCTGCTATTCTGCAGTGACGTTTGAAGTTTTGATGAAAATCTGAACACAATGAATAAGAAAACACATTCATTTTGATTCAAAGGATGGAGTCACTGCTGACTTTATAACAAATTTGCAGTCCAAGAGTGTGGTGGCTAATGTAACAGGACTATTAGAACCTACATTCCGACTTTGATTCCCCCTCAACACCCCAGTTCATGCTGTGTGATTCTAAAAATTGGCATAATTATCCCAATGTGGTACCTCTGAAAACATGTAGCTTTGATTGCCTTGCTCTGCTGAGTTAATCACCAAATATATAGTTTATAGTCTTTATAAAAATCAAGATCTATTATTCCGATGTCCTTCAAAAAGCTCAACTCACATTGGCAACTGCTGTTACTTCCTGGGACTTCAGCAGTAATTAGCTGCTTCAAACAACAGCAGACTGAAAATGGACCTTTACTGACCATCTGTGTCGCAGTAAAACAACAGGGTATGCGAACTGAAGAGAAAAACTGTGCATGCTTTTAGTCATTCTAAGACAAAGCATGTGGTTCAAGCAACAATGAAGCTCATCTTTTTTGTTGGTCACTGAAGGGGAAAAGACACACGCCTAATAGTAAATCTTTTTCAAAATGCCCAGTGCCATGAAAAATACGGAATGCTGTACAAATTATCAAAAAACATTATGGCATTAATGTTTTCATCCCTTCTGAGAATAAGTTTAATACCCAGGGTTGAATGCTCACCAAAAAGTCCCATCAAAGCATAAAAAAAGTCCTAGAGTTCACAAAATATAAATGTACATCATCATTACCCCCTACAGAAAGATACTGACACCATTCATTCAAAAATCAACTCTCAGAACACCTGAGATATATAACCTGTTAACTGGTATTTGGTGAGACAATGTGAGGTAGTGACTGCTATGCCAGACAGAAGGACAGTGCATGTGTAACATATGTCAGCATAGCTAGCTGGAGTTTTGGAAAGAATTTTATGTCATATGTACATCAAACTGATTTGTAAAAAAATGTGCTGCTTGTGTTAAAAATTTATCAAAATTTATCAACAGTTGGTCCTGCTTGGACAGAAAAGAAATATACATGTATGTTAGACTGTATTGTGGTAACTGCTGAAATGTATATATGTAACAGAGGATGCTGGAAGGGAAGGGGTTAAGCTCAGTCCAGTTTATCTTAGGAAAAATACTTTGAAATTACTTGGTATAAGCCATAAAGATTGAATCTCACAGGTCTGAATGCAGCCAGACACATAACATCTGTGCAAACAAGGACTAGGAATCCTGCTATATTTTCCTTAGTGGTGAACTAATTGCTACCTTGGAAGGGTGGAAGTGTTGAAATGGTTTTATAGCTTCTAAATGCTGTAGCACATCTTAGCAAAGTTGTGTGTGTGTGTGCATTATGACACACACATTCAAGATTCTGGTTCAACTTCTGTTAAAGGGGGTAGTGTGGCAACCACAAAGTCAGGTGACCAGATGTGATGTCATTCTGTAATCCAGTTGTGAAATGATGCTTTAACACTAGATGAGACAGAAGTCTCAAGGCAGTCTGTTTGTGAAATTTGATAAGAAAGACCACTCACCCACATCACCTTGCCTTGCTCTATTAAATAAGTAGGAAACAGTAATTCTTTAGATTAGTTGGGAAAATATAGTAAGATTAGTTAAGTACTGTTTTTCTGCATCTGTGTGAATCTTTTCATCTGTGCTATTTTTAATATTTCCTTTGATTCAGACTCGCATTTATTGTAAGTAGATATTCAGTATTTTCATGTTTCCTATTTTATTATTAAATATATCTATACCTTTCATTGTGGCTGGGCTCTTAGAAAGAAAATAGTTTAACCTTTGAGTTGCATTTATTTGGTGGCACTGTGGGATTCATGCTTCTGAAAGTGTTGTCACTTGGACAGACATTACCATTTGTATAGGTATTAATTTTACTAAGAGTAATTGAGTATCCTGGCAAGATCCTTAGAGTAGCTGGCAGTGTGTGTGTTCTAGTGCCAGTGTATCTCAGTTTTAGTCTGGGTGGAGGTGGTGCAGCATTTGTAAGTTGCGCCAGCCTTTCCCCAACTGTGTGCATGTGTGAAAACCAAATCTCAAAGTGTGTGTGGCGACTACTTTGAACAGGGACACAGAGCACTAATTTCACAGAGAGGGTGGTGGAGAACTTGTCTTGAAACAGCCAGCTAAGGACTTGATTCTATAGCTATGTCAGTGGGGAGTCGAATTTGTGGCCTGGAGAGGAAAACCAGCCCTAGGACTGCAGTGTGCTCCTGTATGCTCTTAAGGGAAATTGTGCTTGGTGCAGACAGCTGCATCTGGAAATACTGTGTGCATCCATTTTTCTTCCAAGTGAATGTCCCTCACTGGTGTCAGTGGTGAAGACTGAGGCTCCTTGATTACTGGCCCAGAGAAGGGACATCACAGCTGGCTTGTGTTTTTAAAGCTGTCATGCACTTGAAACTATCCGAGTGTCTCTTTTTCAGCATGTACTCAGATTGCGGAGGAGATTACTGTTGCTATCCTCCCTCATATGTCCAGTGCCTTCATTTACACACACTGCTGTTTTACTGCATACACAATTTATTTTATTTCTTTATTTGTATTTGTTTTCTGGGGTAGAACACTGATCTACACACATCATTTTCACATTCAGCCCAGAAGTGGTGTCTGGTTACGTGACTTGCTCAGTCACATAGTTAGGCAATGGAAGCTAAGGGAATCAAACCTTGCATCACAGGAAACATTTTGGTAACAATGCCTTAACCCTCTAAGGCAACTGCCAAACATAGTCTCTTGACTTAGCAGTGAACCATCTATAATGCATGTTTACCTGTACTGCAAGTATGTTAAAATTAACATTCCTGGATAAACTCACCGAGTGTGACAGTGTACTACACTACTGGCCTGCTCTTGAGCGGAAAGCAATACGACTCTCACTGAGTTCCAGGTTCAAGTCACGTTTAGTCACTATTTTTGTAAACTTCATGGAGCGGAGCTCAAACAAATAATTAGCATTTAGAAGATTACTCTCTTTTGCTCTGGACTCTGTCTGCTCAGACCATATTACCTAAAATGAAAAACTGACTTGTAACTAAAAGGTTAGATGTTAACTGCAAATCTACATGTGTCATTTGGGACAGACAGACCCTTCTTAAAAATAAATCTAATGGAAAAAATTGAGCTTGGGTTGCTTATGAATTGTCTAAGATTTTAAGCCTCTTTAATCTTGACTCGCATTTCATTTGCTGGGAAGAAAAACAGTAAACAGTTGATCTCCTTTACAGAACTCAGTAACTCCTAAATATATAAAGGTGACTCACTTTCATTGTACTCTAATTAAAAATTAAAACTGCTAACAGAAGATGTGCATATTTTTAGACCATTTATCTATTTGTGAAGGTAGATCCACAATAGGATTTATTACATTTTAAGCATTACAAATTTTTATATCAATTATTTGGAGTAGTGAAGTCTAATTAAGGAATTTTTTTCATGTATCAATAAAAACATTTTCTAATCTATAATTGGGGTGCAATAAAGCAGACAGCATTTTTACATGTGATATTTTATGAAAATCAGGGGAATATGGATTATAAATCAAGAGAAAACTGTTAAAAGAAACTGTATTGTTAGGAAGTAGCTGCCATCAATAGTATATTAAAATAGTATTCCCAAAGGGCAGTTGTGATGATTGGCAACACATCTTCTAACTTGATTGATGAAGATGAAATTGACAAACTGTTGCAATGTTTCAAAGAAAGCAATGATACCCTATTAAGGAAAGGTCACAGGTATTTATACGGTAAAATGTCAGGACACAGGCTAATCAGAAGGGGAAGCTCAGCAAACTGAAGTCAGCAAAGATCAGTGATAAAAACAGTGGGTAGCCATGTGGCATATACAATTCAAATGCAATAGCTTCATACCAAATGAAGTTTATAGAAATGTCTAATAGCATAATGCCTAGGGATATATTTTAATGTGCTTCAGTGATTGTGACACAATTAAATATAGGGGTAGGTTTGAATTTCTGACTAACCGGATGCCGTTTTTAACAGCGTATGGCTTACAATCATATCTCTAAATTACTAGAATTTATATAAAACATGCATTGATAGTTTTACATTACCTCTCAACCTCTTGGTGCAAGAAATCTGGACAAAGCCAGAAAAAAATGGGGGTACAAAGGACCAAAATAGAGAAAGGTTTTAAATATTGCTCTTATAAACTTACAAAGTTGCTTGAATAACAGGTTACCCATTAGCATGTTTTTTCTAAGAAACATGAAATCCGAAACTCAGATGTCTGTCATTATTTAGTAACATTAGTTCTCAATGATTTGCCAGAAAACTAGAAATTTTATGACAAGCAGACTAAAGACGTGATGCAAAAATCTGGACATTTTGTGAAAATCTGGACAGTTGAAAGGCATGTCATCTCAGTACTGGTCCTTGTTCCACCAATGTTTACTGACATTGGCATTGTTGTTGCAATTATCACTGAATTATTAATCCATGAACTCATCCTGTACAGACAGAAATATCACCTTCTACATGGGGTTCCAGTATTCAGATAGGTCAGTGTAGAATAAGCTGCTCCTATTTATGGCCTTGTATTGTATTATTCATTTTTTTTTTTTTTGCCCGAGCAATAAAATGTAATGCTTGAAATAAAAGATCAGCTACAGTTACAAAAATGTCATTATTATTTATATCAACCTAAGTAGCAGTCTAATGTTATGTATGGATAAAACTTGCTAGAAAACTTAAAAAATGAGCCTTAGAACATTTTAATGATATGAAAACAGGTATTTTGTTTCAAATCTCATATTTCAGTACTTGTGTATTATCGCAACCAGATTTTTAAGCAGGCATAATTCACATCGTTGTTGGAAAACAAAAGTATAGCAACAAGTAGCCTTTTTTTTTTTTTGCTTATTTGTAGTAGTTATTGCTTATTCTAGATATTTATAGCAATTTTATTGTATACTGCATACTTATACTGTATTTCATAGCTAGTGGCTCACTTGTGATAAACATTTCTGTAGTGGTTTCTGCCTGAAATAGTTTAGGTCATAGCTGTAACATTGTCCATATTCCTGATTGTGTTTGTGCTAAACATTTTTGTAGTGTGTTCTGCCTAAAATAGCTTCGGTAGTAGCTGTAATACTCTTTATATTCCTGACTGTGTTGTGGGCCTAGTTGCTTGTTAGAGGCTGTTTTTCTGAGCTTACTGTCCAGGCCATCTTAGTCAGCAAAGACCATCCCCCACTTCAGTGAGAGTTTAGTGTTTACGGTCATTGTCTAGTTGGGTTGCCAGGTCTATGGCTTGGAGAAAGCACCTCATTGGTTCTTTTGAGCTTTTTTTTAAAGTCGTTTCAAATTTCTGTTAAGAAGTTAACTTGAGTGTTTCAGCCATTATACACAGAGCTATCTGAGGAGGAGCACTTGATCTGTGATATATAGCAATAAGTAGCCTGTTTTTTTATTTTATTTTATATTTTTTTGCTTATTTGTAGTAGTTATTGCTTATTCTAGATATTTATAACAATTTTATTGTATACTGCATACTTATACTGTATTTCATAGCTAGTGGCTCACTTGTGATAAACATTTCTGTAGGGGTTTCTGCCTAAAATAGCTTCCCTGGCCTTGTAGTTGCCCGCATCTACTCTAAATTTGATCTTGGACACTCCTCCCAATCTAGTGTCATTAGCTCAGTCTATCTAATAAAGAGAAAACATCTGAGAAGGCCAACCCACTTAGTTTCTTTCCTTCTGTTCCTCCTTTCTCCCTTTCTATAAAAAAATTGCATGAATTTCCTTGTGTTCTGACTGTGTTTCTCAAACATTTTGGAAATATAAAGTATATTTTCATGCATTTATTAAAACTGTATTTGCCTTAATATTGCTACAACTCAAGTGCTATAGGTTGCACTGTATCTGAATTGTTTTAGTGTGTCTTAGCTGCTTTTCTGTATATAAAGACTTTTCTGTATATGTAGACTAGCTACTTATTCTACTGTATTCTGCCTCTTATAGGTTCATAGGTTCATACTAGGCTATCTGCCCTAGGGCAAGCCTAGCCAGAATGTGTTTGGCTTTCGCCACCCATTTTAAATTCATTTTGCTATGCCCTTTTTTGAGGTTAGTATACTGTGCCTCTGTCTAACAGTGACACAGAAGTGATACCCGGGATAAACCTACGATCTCCCATCCACTCATCAAGATTCCTCTTGAAGAGAGTCAATGAGGGACTCTACCTAACCTGGACTGGGATTTTATTCCATAGTGAAGGGAGCCTCTGGGTTATGAATCTGTCCCTTGAGCATGTCCTATTTATTTCAGTGCTGAGGTTCATGTCTCTCGAGCACGTAGCTCGATGGTATTTGGATTTTCTGAGGTGCAGCATGTCCATTAATTCCAGGTTGGACATGGCTTTATACGTCAGGCACAGATCGCCTCTGAACAGGTGGTATGCCACTGAGTAGAGCTGGAGTTTCTTTAACCGGGCAGCATATGGCATCTGTTTGAGCCCTTTGATCCTCTTGGTGAGGTACTTTTGGGGTCTTTCCAGTTGCTGCAGGTGTCTGGTAAGGTACATCCCAAAAGGGGCATTGTACTCAATTATGGGCCTGATGAGGAATGAGTAAAGAGGCACGATGACCTCCCCTGATCTAGATGTGAATCCCTTCATGATTAGGTGGACTATATAAACTGTTTTTCTAACCACTTTGGCCACGTGGTTGTCAAATGAGAGATTGCTATCAACTTGGGTCCCCAGGTCCCTAATTACTACTTCTGTACTTAATGGATTACTACCTATGCGGTAATTTTTGGGCACTTTGTTTTTGCCAAAGGGGATGACTATACACTTTTTGGCGTTTAGATTGAGGCCATGGCTCTGGCACCAGTTGTCTGTTTCTATGAGGCTCTTTTGGAGGATGCTTGTGTCGGCTGGAGAGTCAATTATGGTGCCCAGTTTGCAGCCATCTGCGAACTTGGTCAGCCACAGTCCTTCCGTGTTGGCCTGTACCTCCGAGAAATATATACCGAACAAGAGAGGTCCCAGAACTGAGCCTTGTGGGATGCCACTTGTAACTGGTTTGGAGTCTGACATGGTTCTAGCAATTCTAACCATGTGGGTTCTGTCCTTGAGCCAGTTTTCAACCCATCTAGTGACATAGGGGTTTATATTTAAGCTAGTGAGCTTATCTATAATGCCCAAGTGGGGTATTGTATCGAAGGCTTTTGCGAGGTCCAAGTAGGCTGTGGCCTTCCCCTCGTCAATGGCCTTGGTGACTGTTTCAAAGAAATCAACCAGGTTTAAGAGGCAGGATCTGCCCTTAACAAAGCCGAACTGGGTAGGATCCAGTGTCTGTAGGTCCCCAATATCTATTTATGAGGTCCATGATGATCCTTTCCATAGCTTTGCAGACCAAGCTAGTCAGGCTTATGGGGCGATAGTTTCCAGGATCCGTTGAGGCCCCACCTTTGTGGAGAGGGACCACTGTTGCTGTACACCACTCTTTGGGTACATATCCTGTAGTAAGGCTGAGATTGAACAGTAGTTTTATGTTTGGGTTTAGCTCTTCTTGGAATTCATGCAGGACGCAGTCCAGGACACCGTCTGGTCCCACTGATGCTGTGTTTTTTGCTTTGGAGAGGGCGGCTCTTACCTGAGCATCAGGGGGGCAGCACTCTGCTGGGATAGATATTTGCCCTTTTGGTGGGGAGGGGGGGGGAGTTTGCGCTGAACCTGTCAGCTAGGATGTTGGCAATGTCTGTGGGTTCGGTGTATTTTTTGTCATTTTGGACTAATTCTGAGCATATCTGGGAATTACCACCCAGGTTCCTAACATAACTAAAGAAAGCCTTGTGATTATCCTTAGTGTCCTGTGCAATTTTTCTCTCGAAGCTGGCCTTAGATGATTTTATGAGCGCCCGTAGTTTTTTGCTAATACTGATCAGAGATGCCTTCCCTTTTTGGGATTTTGCTCTATCATTTAGTAGCTTCCTCCTCCTATTGTATAGTTTTGTTTATGGCTGGGGTCCACCAGACAGGACGTCTGCATTTGGAGGATTGGGTCTTGGTTTTATTTGGGATCGCATGATCCATGCATTCCTGAAGGTGTTCATAGAATGCGTTTATAAAGGATTCTGTGGTCTGGGCCGTATTTTCCACAGGCCTGGGGGCTTTGAAGGATTCCACCTTGGTTTTGAGTAGTGTGAAATTTGCTTTAGAGAAGTTTTTCACTGTGGTTTTCTGGGCAGGGGGTGGGGTCAGGATGTGAATATCCAGTGGGATTAGTTTATGGTCTGATCTTACCAGTGAGGGATACACTTCTGGTCTGGACCATAGAGTCCCCATGTTGGTGATGATCAGGTCCAGTATGTTTTCCCCTCTTGTGGGAGTGGTAACAAGTTGTTCCATAGCATCTGAGTTTATAAATTCTAGGAACCTTTGGGCTAGGGTGTTGGAGCTAGAGTAATGCATCCAGTCTATGTTTGGGTAGTTGAAGTCGCCCAATACAATGGTGTTTGGAGAGACCTTCATATTTTCCAGTGTTCTCAGGAAGGCCGAGTGGGGTTCCTGGGTTTGGGAGGGTGGTCTGTAGCAGGCTATAAACTGGAAGGCAGTTTTACCCACTGTTAGTTGCACATGGATAGTCTCTGATGCTTCGTGCTGTGCCACCAACCTGGAGGTGTGCGTATCTTTGACGAATATTGATACTCCCCCTCCTTTTGTGGGTCGGTCCAAGTTTTGGGGCTGAAAAGCATGGTATGAGGTATAACCTGGTAGTACTGGGGTGCTCTCGGGAGCCTTGAACCAGGTTTCTGTTACTGCACAGATATCGATGTTGTCCATGCTAAGGAGAGTTTCGAGTGCATGCATCTTGAGGTTTAGACTTCTGGCGTTGAGTAGCATTACTCTTAGTTTCTTATCCCTTGTGATACCGATGGAGGTGGGTTTGTCTTTTGAGCCTTGCCTAAAAAAGGCACTATGGGGGTAGCAAGAGCCTTTGCTAATATCTGAAAGCCCAGGGGTAACAGGTGCAAGCCGTCCCTAGCGAAGCATCGTGGCTTGTCGAGCATGTCATCACAGGCTGACAGGCATTGGATCCCCTTTGAATGACACCAATATTTAAGCCAATTGTTGAAATTGATCATCTTGTCTTCATATTGTGGCATCATTCTTGGTGAGGGTAAGATGCTACTCAAGGTCAGGGTCGTACCGGCCTGGGCCACATGCTCAGAGAGCTCCTCTATGTCTCTTTTCATGTAGTCCAGGGAGGTACGTTTCAGGTCATTCACACCAGCATGGACAATGACTGAATCATTTTTGTACTTGCCTTGGAGTGACCTGAGTGCTTGTGTTATGTGGTGGATCCTAGCGCCCGACAGGCAGCTCACCGTGACCTTCTCCTTGTTCAACCTGGTGAGCGGGACGTCAGTGTGCCTGACGATAGAGTCACCTATTACAAGTGTATCAGGTGTGTTGTTTAGCCTTAAGGGCTGTGACTGTTCGGCACACTGGCTTTGTGAGCTATCTGTTGCATGTGTTTTGTTTTGGGGTAGCAGTTGCTTGGGTGTCTGCTTTGGAGGTCCCTGCTGCTTAGGCAGATTTTTATTTAAAGCCTCCGAGTGTTTTTGTGTGTTTATGTGTTTGGTTTGCTGTCGTGGTAGGTCTATGTGAGACTGGAATTGTAGTGAGTGTGGTTTCCTTCTCCTCCTGACTGGTTACGCCAGTACTGAGTTGAGAGTGCTTAGCCTCCAGTTTGGCTATATGGATGCATCTCTCATGTGTTGGGAGGAGGAGAGGGTTAAAGAATGACAAGGTTCGAACCCAGGACCATTTGCATCATAATCAAAGTACAGAACCACTAAGCCATGACAACATGCTTGTGCACTTGTCTTGCTTCATTTAAAAAGTTTTAAATTGCTAATTTTGTAGAGTTTTAATTGTATTTACTGTTTAGGGCTATACACTCTAGTGTGTTAGCCTTTTCTCTGCTTATTTAGTGTATTATTGCATTGTTTAGCTTATTTTAACCAAAAAAAAAAAATACTATCTTGTTTGCTCATTTCCCGTCTTTCCTAGCTAGTATAGTCCAGATCCCAAGCTTTGCTGGTTTCAGGACTTCATTTTCTGTGTTCAGAGCTATCCAGACCTTGCTGTGGTAGAGGGAAGTCCTACTGCTTACCAGTGGGAGTTGTGAGCATTGTACTGCCTAACACTAGAGGAGTGGTTTCCAGCTCTGAAATTGTAATTTTAGCCATTTTGGGCTAATTACTACCCCTTTCAACTTTCTGGCTTAAAAACACGTGTGTTTCTACATTTTTTTGTATCGTGCAGCACTGCTGGGCTATGGTTAAACTATTCCAGGTGCCTTAGAACTAGCTAGTTTCTCGGTAGTAGCACTAAAATCTGAACCCCTATGACTAACACTTGCTCTAGAACCTGCTGGAAAGCACTAGGAAGCCTTAAAATGATACAAGCACTCAGCTCTCCTTGTTAATATGGAAAAAATAATCATATGCACTAAGCCTACAATTGCAAAGTACCTTGCAAAGATAAGGGAAAACAGCTCTTGTACTTTACAAAAAAAGCACCTAAACAGGCATGTCCAAGGGTTAGCATCCAGCAATTTCTCCTGTCCACCTGGTGAATCTGGGAATACTGGGGCAATGCAGCAACTGCCTCATGTACACAGACAACCCTCACCTCCTACCACCCAACACTACAACCTGTGAGAGATGCACTTACATAGCCAAACTGGAGGCAAAGCTCTCTCCAGCCAAGATTGTGCTAGACACCTGCACTACACCTCAAGCAACACATAGCCCTTCAAAACCCACACTGTCAACACCCACACATAGCAACACTAATCTCACATATGCAGAGGCCCTTAACATTAACCTGCCCAAGCAACAAGGACCTCTGAAGCTGAAATGCAACCAAACACCAGTCACAACCAAAGTGACACACAGCTCACAACACTAGTGTGCCACCCAACAACAACCCCTAAGGCAAGACACATAACAAGTGATTGTACATGGCTTTAGTGTAAGCTTTGGTGTAGTTATCACTTCCAGCTAGTGGTGGGGTTTAGAATACATTTATACCTTCCTCTAGGAGGATATAGTTTACTTTGGTGAAGTTTTTTAGTCTGAATTCACCCTTTGTGAGTTGTGGTGTTCGTGTCAGTTCGAAGGCAACTGATTTGTGGTCATATTTAACTAATGACTTCTTAGGAGAAATTTATGCCTAGCTTACAGAGCAATCTCCAACCCAAACCTAATGAATTTGCTACACATCCATAAATCAAATGGGACAAGAGCTACCCATTCAAGGGACCTAAGTATGGCCTGTGATTTGAATAGGACATGCTGGAGGGCCAGATTTATCTCCCAGTGACTACTGTATCTTTGAAATAGTCTACCAATTCATGTGAAGCATAGCACCTATATAAGACTGTTCAAAAGGAACCTGAAAGAAAGGATAGGGCACCGTAAATTTATACCAGGGAATAGCACCCACAATCCTCATGGACACGTGCAGTCCTTACTAAATATAGTTCTGGTTATTGACTAGAGCATCTATGGTATTACATTGGGATGAAATGGCTAGGCTTAAAATGACCTCTGGGTCAATACCCTAGTATGAGGCTAAGATCCTATAAAAGTCCAACAGTTGCAGTGGTGCATCTAGCATGTTTGTTCCTCTTGTTGGGGATTGAACAATTTGCTCCAGGACATTTGAGTTAAAGTCATGGAACTTTTCCGCTAGTAAGTTAGAGCAAGAGTGGGTTTTCCCAGTTGATGGTGGGATAATTGAAATCCCCCGTGACCAGTGTGTTTGGCAGTACTTGGATTGACTCCAGTTTGATCAAGTGACCTCCTGCACATGATATATGGAGGGGGATCTATAACTAGCTACGACTTGAATGGAGGTCTTACCCACAGTAATCTGAACATGGAGTAAGCCCATGGAGTTGTCCAGTCTAGTTGGGAGGAGAATTTATCTAAATATAAATAGAAACACCACCTCCTTTAGTTCTCTCACATTCGTTTTGTGGTCTGAAGGTATGGAAGGCATTGTAGCCTTGCAAGGCTGTGGTACTCTGAGGCCTTGGACCAGGTTTCTGTGACTGCACAGGCATCTACATCCTCCAGTGCTAGGAGTTTAA
This sequence comes from Protopterus annectens, assembly GCF_019279795.1. Taxonomy (NCBI): domain Eukaryota; kingdom Metazoa; phylum Chordata; order Ceratodontiformes; family Protopteridae; genus Protopterus; species Protopterus annectens. Next base: position 190,650,171 of record NC_056749.1, on the reverse strand, counting down.
ACCAAAAACTGTACACCCTGGAAGCACTTCTAGCATTTAGCAGCATAACTGTTATTGTGTTATGGTTGGCAATTTTCATGTAAGTAATTTTGGTTTTGAGACCTTTCTTAAAAAAGGCACTATGGGGGAGGCAAGAGCCTTTGCCAGCAGCCAAAAGCCTAGTGGTGCCAGGTGCAAACAGTCTCTGGCAAAGCAGTGAAGTTTGTTGACTATGTCATCCTAAGCTGACAGAAACTAGATCCCCTTTGAATGGTACCAAAAACTAAGCCAATTAGTGAAATCAATCATTTTTTGTTTATACAGTAGCATCATAGGCGATAGTAATTTGCTACTCAAGACTAGGGACTTGCCGGTCTGGGCCACATACTCTGAGAGCTTTATCATTTCTCTTTTCATATAGTCCAGTGAGGTACGTCTCATTTCATTCACTCCGTGAGCTATGATGGTGTTGCCAAGAGACCAGAGTGCATGCGTGATCTGACAAATTCTGCCATCGGGCAGGCAGCTGACCGTGACTGTCTCCTTATCTAACCTGGTGAGTGAGACATCAGTGTGTCTCACTATGGAGTCTCTATTTACAAGAACATTTTTTTTTGAGGTTATGTATTAAGGGCTTGGTAGATGAGACACTGGTGTCGCTGTGGGAACTGTGTTAGTTGTAACATGCTTTTGTTTTGGTGGTCTCTGGTGTTTCAGTAAGTTTTTTAAGAGAACTTCAATTGTCCATAATGCTAGGTTTGAAGATCTGTTATCAGAAAGGGGGTGCTTTTAGGACTGATCTAGGAAGTGCTCTGTAGGCAGTATTTTTGATGGGGTTTTTGGCTGGAGATTTAATAGGTCACAGCTCACTAGTAATATTTCTTAGACCAGTGATGTACTAAAGATGAAGACTATACTACTGTATTACTGCTGTGTCTAAGGGAAAAATTGTCGAAATATCTGTCTGGCTATGGCGTAAAATTGTGCGGCAGTGAGCAATGCTGTGTGATGCGTAAACAAACAGAAACATGCTTATATGCAGGGTTTAAATACCAGAAGCTAAAAACTAAAAAAAAAAAAAAAAAAAAAAAAAAAAAAAAAACTAAGAAACTGAAAAGAACTAATGAGGGTGCTTACTCCAACCCCTAGACCAATCATCCTTCACCAGACAGGTTCCAATCAGCACACTTCTCTCACAAAGGTGCAGAAGGGCCCCTTCCAATCAATGATGGCTTGGAAAATGTGCTCAGAACTCAATATCCACTACAAACCGATCCAGATGCAGCAAACCTCTATCTGGACTATGCTACAGTTACTAGCTATACTAATTTATGTGAGAAACACTAAAAAAAGTTTTAAAACAGCAGAAAAACAGCAAGGACACACTAAAGAATGTTTTAAACTGCAAACAAATTGGTTATTTAAAACACTGCTTGGTGGGGAAAAGAACAGATGCTTTGCAAACAGAGAAAAGTAACAAAGATTACTTTGCAAATAGTGAAAACAACAAAAAAAAAGCTTTGCAACAGTGAAAATAGCAACAAAATACTATTTAACAGGCACAGTAAAGCAGACAGATGCAGTACAAACAGTGCAGTTTAGTTTACAGTATTAAAATACAGTATTAAATAAGCAAAAACAGAATAAAAAGTGCAGTAAATAGTATAATCAAGCAAAAAACAGGCAACATATGGTTTTTGGGAAGTTCATAAGCCTCTAGTTGTTGGGTATCTCGGCTCAGAGTTGTGGCTGGTAGCCCACACCTCAGTTCAGTTCGGTTCAAGCAGGTTTAGTTAAGTTCTGCATTACCAGTTTAGTTTCTGATGATATGCATTGTGGTGATTTCCCTTTAAATCACTAATATTATAGATTCTACTTGGTTGAGTAAACTCACCAAAGGCTAGATAAAGTAGACCACCAACCAATGGAACTGGGCATATAGAAAGGTATCCAGTCTACTGCATTTAACAGTTGGAATGTTTCATAAAGAAGTGTTATGTTCCTTACTATGGCAATTGTAGCTTGCAGTTTTTGAGAGTATTTCCATTAAGTGAAAATGGATGAGAAACTATTGTATCTTTTTTGTACTCCATATTCTTCAGTTTAATGTCACTCACTAATCATAAACTAGTCAATAAATGAAAATATATTAAAATAATCACCAATAATGCAAGTCTGGGAAATTCTCTCTTTGAAGAGCCCACCCAAGACGGTTCAGCAGAGTTGCGAGTATAGTCCGATTTATGGAATGTACAATAACCGTAGAGAAGTTTTAATATCTAACCCCTCCCCAATACTATCCTATAGCTCAAAAGCCCTAAAATACAAATCGCACTCTCAATTTATATAGACAACTCAACTTCTGTTAATTTTTGTTTCTGTTGCCAAGAACGACAGTAAAATTCCTGCAGTGTGCACAAGCATTGATTAAAATCTCTTCCTCAGGGTAATGAGGTTACAGCCGAATTTCTGATATAACTTCTACATCTTGTTTGTGTTGATAGCGTCAGACCACCATTTTAGGAACTTTCTGAGGCTGTGCACATGAATGGGGGTAATTTTGGAAGCAGTGGAGCAGCTCCAGCTATAGCCCAGTAGTGAAGTAAAGCATCAGCGCTTTGTGCTGCACGTTGATGCACTGTAAACTGCATCCATGTCTACCCTCTGGCAAGTCAGTCTTGTCATCCTTTATTTAACCAGCAGCAGCACCTTATCCATTAATTTCATATTCTCTTGAATGTACCACGTTATGCGCCACAGCACCTACACTTTTGTTACCTATTCTGTACACCTTGAATAAAAGTGTCATCATATCAGAGTTACACTTCAATGCAACCCAGTAAAGATATATATATATATATATATATATATATATATATATATATATATATGTAAAGATATATATATATATATATATATATATATATATATATATATACACACACACACACACACATACATACACACGTGTTTGTATATGGGTTACCTAAAATTCATCAAAATAGCAAAATGTTGACATCACTAATAACAAAACATCCAAAAAATTTTACATTACTATGCATGCTCCAAAACACAATCTTAGAATACACAAGCGAAAAACAGTGACCAAATTCTGTCAACTAACCAGATGTTGACTTTAACGACATTCAGCTAAATTACTGGCTGCCATATTATACTGCTTGTGTGTGTGTTCACTTTTTCTTGACTGGCTTGAATCAAATAGGAAGATTCATTTTCAGTCTAGACCCATGGAGTTCAAATTAGATGTATACCAATGTGTGATTACAACAGATTTGGTGTTAAAGAAATATGACATATGTAAATCAGCTGGGTATAGGTAAACAAGTAATACACCTTATGAAGAGTAAATACAAACCGAAAAAGAAAATGTTAATCAGGACACAAAATACAAGTAAGTATACATACACCTTATGACAAAGGTTTCATCTAAATTAGAAAGGATCGATAAAAAAGAGTTAGGAAAGAAACTGGAGATAGAGTAGAATGAAGGGTCTCAATAACGGCATTTCTAATGGCTTAAGAAATCTTAACTTTCTTGAATTGTACATTTTAGGAACATTCATTGTTGTAAAAGAGTTCACTGTTAATCTATTTATCAGTGGAGAAAGTGAATAAGGAATCTGCATACCTATTTTGGTTAACTATGACCTGAATTACTCTGCTGGATCTTGGGTCCAGTTCATGAACTGGAAGGAGTGGGGAGTATTTGTCAGTGTAGAGCTGCTTGCGTGCAAAACAAGTTTGCACAGAGATAAGAAGCTTGTCAAGTTGCATAGAATTTAACTAGGACAAAGGCAAGAGTTATGCAAAGGTGACAGACTACAAACGTACTATTTTATTATAAACCTTCTACATTTTGTGCAGCAGGGATAATATAGCAGTTAGTAAGTGAATTGAATATAGTAAGGTGGAGAAAAGAAACAGGGTTTGCCAATTGGAAAACAATGGAGCAGCTCTAGACAGGCAGCCACTCTAAGTGACAATGTTAGTTATGTAGGGATCAGATTTGAGCCAATAGACAAACTACAAAGTTCTTCATTTTGAACATGGTCTAAAAATGAATGGCGAGTGCAAACTTGAATCAACTGAGGTACTAACAATAAAAAATATTACCAAGTTTCACTCATTAGAACTGATAAGTCATTCCTGAGTGACAAGGCAGTTTTATAGCTCATGTAAGCATGCCTGTAGTTTAACTTAATTACCTACAACTGAATTATCTGACAAAGCACAGATCTAATTTGGCACATGTTGGACAGGCACCATTTCATTACATTATGCAATTGTGGACCTAGAATGACCTCCATACTTAACATGGCACAAGGGAGGGGATGGACTGATTCAGCCTGAGAAAAATGTATTTTGTTTGTTGGGTAGTCATTAAGGCATCTATATATACCTGAAGTTAGACACGTGTACTGCATGATCTACAGATATTCTGAGTTATAACAATATTAGAAGTCACTGAGAAATTGAGATAAATTGCAACTAAGGCCTTAGATAAGTGTAGATAAACTGAGCCCATTACCCTGCCTTTTTTCAGTTGGGATTATAGAACTTCTACCACATCCATGTGTGCATTATCAATTCCATGGCTAAGATAGAAACAATGTTCTGTACTAGAAGAAATAGTAGTCACATCCAGCTTTGCTTATCCATGATTCTGTGGTTCAAAATCTTTCTCCAACAGAACCTTTCCAGTTATATAGAACAATTCCCTGACACCCCCTGCAAGTCGCAGAAGGTGTCTCACTGTGCTCTGCACTTACCCCTGTCATCTACAACAGTTTCCTCAACACTCTATGGAACAACCTTAAAGCATCAAGAATCATTATGTTTGCTGACATCATTTGCTTCCATTCCTCCATCCTACAAGAACTACAAAATACCCTTAATTATCTGGATAACTGTCTCTCTCAAACAACTTGATATAAATCACACACAAAAAAAAAAAACAATTGAAGTTCTTTCATTCAAATATCTACGGCTATCACTTCATCCCTACCTCAATCTATGCCTGCATGGTAACAACCAAAATAAAGGACCAAGTCACACACACTGTGGCTGTCATGAGATGTCATACCACTAAGAACAGAAAGGCTATATGTCCTTCCTTTACTACCATATGACACCCAGGAAGAATTCAGAACCCTTCAAACATGCTAACAAAATCTGCTGCTTCATTTTACTCTCTATCCTGAGATAACCACTGCTGTGACACCATACCAACTGGTTGCACAATCATTAGCATGCAGACCTTCCACTTTCTCTACCTGATCCAGACCACCACATTTAATAAATCCCCCCCTCCCCTATATCACATGCTCTTCAAAGAAGCACATCAGCTATGCTCCTAGTCATGCAATGGCCAAATACTAATCAGGTTAAAATTCACTTACATCCTCACAGCATGCATTCTTCATAATCATACCAGAACTGTGGGGCACCCTCCCCATAGAATTTCTCAAATCATAGTCTTTCCTAGCTTGAGGGGTAAGCTACTCTCCTACCTAAAAAAAAATGGCCTAATGAAGGTGCCTTAGCCACTATCCTATAACATGAACCTAAACTCAGCTCCTTTCTGCATTCATTTTTTTAATGCACTCTCTCTGTACTATAATTAAATGACTGCACTAATAGCAGCCCACTGTTTTGCATAAATTTACCACCAAAAGTATACCTATTGTCTCAACCTCTTCTTTAATACTTAACCCTTTGCTTTAAATACCTGTGATTACAACATGTTCTTACTTTGTAATATTCTATTGTTCTTCTATAGTTTTGCTTGTTTTATTTCTTGATGGTTTATTTCATTATGAAAATCCCAGGCTGTGGCTAAAACAAGTCCTATGAGGATTTGTCCACTATTCATTACATTTGTTAACCAGGGTAATCTAAACCTAAAATCCAGTGACCAGAACAGGTATGGTCCTTTGAGTCATGTCACAAGCATTAAATTGATTAAAGTATGAAAAGGGAGCATGACTATGGATCACTAAACAGCTCATTAAGTGCAACTTGGCCTCAAGGAATGTCCACTGTTGTCCTGGCTATGAGAATATACCATCCACATCCAAGAATACGCTTCACACCGAATAACTCTAAGAGCAGAGTCTTTTCTCTGATTCTACAGACCCCTTTATCAACAGTGCCTCTGAGTTTTGGTGACTTCTAGTGTTCACTTGCTCACAGTAACTGTACACTGAATAAACATTTACATTCACACACAAATACAAATAAACACAACTTTCAACGGAAGACTGGTAATCTTTTGTACCACTATTACTTTCTGGCTTGGCCCAAAATAGTAAACTGCCACTATATTTAATTACCAGAGGGGGGGACTGCCCGTTACTGTTGCACTCTTGATGAGCCACATAATTACAAACACAAAAGGTAGCATGTAGTGGAAACATTTGTCCAATTACAGGTGGATACCAACAGTTTGTCACAACTTAGAAATTAAACCCTTTTATAAATTAATAAGTAAATAGATAACCAGCGACAAGCATTATAAAAGTAAACAAAGTTTAACTTAACAATGAGTTAAGCAGTACATTTAAGGGTTGAATATGCAAAGAAATATAAACTGGCAGAGAGGAAAGTAGAAAATAATCATTTTAAACAGACTACAGGAAAGAAAATCTGTCTCTGCATATAACCATTCTCTCTTACCTAAAGGAATTACTTAGTTCTAAACTACAACTAGATGAATTTTCAGAAAACATAACTGGCAAAGACAAGTGCAGAAAAACAACTCGCAGGTCTTTACAATATATGTTCCTCCTGACTGATTATTCAATAAGCTATGGCTTATTTTACTCCTGTAAACAAACCGCACATGTGCTTTATCAAAGTTTTACATTTACCTGCTAAAACATTTGTTTTTCTGCACTTAACTCTCACCTTATAGGATTTTCTATTTGTAATTTAACAGGTTTCAGGCTCCTAATCTAGAAATAGTCACATATCTTGTAATCACACTGCAAAACAATTAGTTTCTCTCTCAAATCTGTTATACATTTCAGATCTTGGGTGTAACAGCTGTATTTCACAGTAGAAAGCAATTATAAACTTCATATAATGTTTTATACATTGCACAGATAAATGTCAATTCTGACATCTTTTCATATCACTAAAGACATTACAGATCCAATCACATATTTTAGTTTAATTATTGTGTGTTTTATAAGGCGTCCACCTCTACTATATCAAGTAAACACTATTCTCAAATATCACATGGACTGGACAACACCTGTTCATCACGATAGAAACACTTTCTTTATGGGACCCAATTAAAATTTTTTTCCATATTCAAGGGCCTTTGCATTCTTTCTGAACCTATTGATTAATCTGGTGACTGGGAAAACAGTCGACTAGCTGCAAGCTTTTAACATTCTGAAATAAGATGATCAAGCATGAATAAGAACCTGGTTTGAGTTTAAGTATTCTGAGATAGTGATGGCTCTCACAATCTCTAAGATAAATGTTTAACAGGGTTCCTATCAGCAGACCGAAGACTCATGTTTCTGAATGCGTCTTGGTCGAACTGACAAAACCAAAACTGCAAAATATCGAAGTGGCATGTCAGCGAATTCTTTCCCTGTGAAAGAATTTGCTTGGCCGCTTCGGTACTTCGCCATTTTCGGCACTGTAGCGCAGTCTTGGAGTTGGCATATTTAATTAGGGGGGTGTGGGGGGCACAGCCCCGCATGTCAGGGGGTGTAGGGGGGGAAGCCCCCCCACTTAATCTCATGTTTTAATGTGCTTACTTTTTTTTTTTTTTTTTTTTTGGAACGGCGATTTTTTTTCCCCTTGGAAAGCGTATCACAGAGGCAGCCATGATTGTAAAGAACCCTAGCTATCTTCTTAAGTAGAGGACATGAAACCCATATCACCCCAGGGTTCACTATGCTTTCTCAAGTCTATGCATGTTTTTGTGTACCTGCCAGTGAAAGTTACAGTGTTCACAGCTTGCTGACCAAATGCACACACCAGGACTGTAACAGTCTTGGACACATGACCAAGTAGATGCGACAAAGGAAAAAGGCTCATCCAAATTACTATTTTGAAGTGTACAAAATCTTAAAACAGGTTGCAACAAAAGATACAAAGTATATTAAAAATGTGGGTAAAAAAAAAAAATATGGGAGTACATCACAGAAACACCAAAATACTATGCGGTGTATTTTTATATTCATACAAATGTTTGTTTAGTTGGAGAACTTTTATTTTGAACTCTCCCCGAAAGAAAGAAAAAAAGATTTTATTTTAATGACTCATCAGAAGGGGTTTGTGTCAACAGTGCAATTCCCCCTGCAAAGATCTGAAGCTGCTGGTTGTGAGATAATGACAATGATATATCCACAGTAATTCCCAGATGTTGAAGATTCCCACTCCAGAAGCAAGGAATGCACTTGCACTGGCTCCATGTCTCTCGGCATTTTTCAAATGAAAAATCTTTGTTTTTTTAAACAATTTTTGTACTTCCCCCATTCCACAACCACCAAAAACTCCCAGGGACATATCAGCCCAATTATCCCCCCCACCCCTAACATTCTTCAACACTAAGAGGAGGATGGGAGAGTCAAGGATCATAGTTATTATCTACCATAGATCAATGGATATTCTAAATGCATCTAATATCACTACCCCCGTTAGGCAGAAAGCATGTATCAGTACAGTTTGTACAGTTCTGCAAAGCTGCATTCCATACATTCCTTATCAGACGTGAGCCATGCACATCTTTAGTGAAGGGTCTGTACTTTTTTTGCCTTCCAGCAATGACGACTCTCCACCCGGCCTAGGATTACTAAAAATGTGTATTCTCTTTTCACTCATCCTTCCATTTAGTTCTTTTAATGCTTGTCTCTCCTGCAGCAAAGTTGCTTATCCCAATAAATACTCAGAGAAGCAGTTTTAGTATGATTGTGATCTGTATTTTAAATTATGAGGAGCAGGAAAAAATGAATTGCGATAGCAAATTGGCCTTCTGCTTTATTTTACTACTCAGATAAATAATAAGTATTTAAGGGGTGTGGTTTTGCAAGGTTAATATTTTCTGAAAAAGTTCATGAAGAATACATTTGGACGAAAGCGCTAAGGATTTGTGTTCACTCCTTCATTTTTAGACTGCCTTTGGTTCGTTTATTCACTTTTTGAGTTTGTTGTGTTTTTCACATTTCAGATAAATAAGAATTTCATATTATTGTCTTGTCTCACACTGTGATTTTATATCCCTGCATCTTTTGTCCAATCCTACCTAAATTTGTATTATAATATACCTCATCTCAAAATGAATTGCTCAAATCTGGTACATCCCAATGTATTTCAATGCATGACTAAATTCTTATACATCAGACATTTAAAACAAATGTTTTCTGGGCCATGGTACAGATGAAAGGCAATGTACTGTAATCAACTAAACTACCCAGTCAGCTAATGCAGGAATAAAATAAATACTGTTGTATAGTTTTGCAGCTTCGTGCCTTAATGTGTACAGTATGGTAGATCATTATTTTTTAAAAAGCAATGGAGATTAGGGAAAAAGTGCTATCCTCTTCACAAAAACATAAGATAGCCAAATTTTCAAACCAAATTAAAAAAAAAGACAAGGAAATCCACTGACAGGACATGCTGTTCTTTATTACATCCATGCTGGTACCTCGGCTTCTCGCCTTCTGTCTTTTTTTTTGATGTGGTTCGAAAAAACGTGCTACCCTCCATACAACTCTGCTGCACTATTGTAAATGATTTAGTTCCACTATTGAATGTATGACTTTCATTTTGTATTTCTAGGCTAGTCTCATCAGTGTGAGGGGGCAGGCAGGTCGTCTTCCTGAATGAAAGAAATGTCAAATAGCTTTTAGAAAAGCAATGGCATTTCCGCCCACAGTAGCCATCTGAGATGAAACAAACACAGATGTATTGTCTTTTTATGCATACATGAACCAAATGAAGTATTTTCCCAAACACACCCAACATTGTAATGATATACATTACATGAAGTTCAGTTGTCAGGAACTGTAGCATAATAGTGGCTTTTGTATTGTAAAATCTCTCTTAAATGTTGTGCTGTGTACAGTTTGTGAGAAATCTGATATAATAGGGCACAAGTGCTTTGATATAGACAGTTCAAACATGGTCTGTTGTCACCTCTCTGATAGTGGTAGCAAAGAGAATATTATCTGAGCACTGAAATGTTACCACGGTAATGTTACCACGGTAATGGTCTGCATCATAGGCAAAGCAAAACAGCACAGACTTGTAAGTTTTTGCCAGCACTTGATGACAAGAGTAGGTTAATGGTTTCCACAGTATGTTCTTCACTGTGCTGAAAAAATGATATTCTGTCTGACGCTGATCAAAAGCCTGTATCAGTAGCTAATGAGGAATGACTGCTAAAGCCACAGTTAATCTGCATGCGAATTCCACTGGTTCTTTTTTTATTGTCAAGCATGTGAAAAGCTACTGTTCCCTGTCATTTGAAGGAATTGTTTAATAACACTCACTGTTCACATGGTGACTCTCATATGCAGGGAGTCTTGATTATGAAAGGAATAAAACAATGAAAGTGTTGACTTTGATTAGCATTACTGAAACAAATGGAATGGGCTGTTATTCAATAGTTCTTTGTTAATATGTTTTTTTTTTTGAACTAATCTCAATGAAAAATCAAAACTGTGTAGGTAATATTTTCCTAACAGAAGAAAACAATATAAAAATACATGGGTTTGGGCCTGCACAGACCTAACTTCACACAAGATAATGACCAGGGCTGCAACAAATGCTATAAGCAATAAAAACACAGTACTTTCCTGACATATGCCATCTACATCAAGTTGCTTCTTCAGATAATAAAGGAAAGTGTTCTGAATTAAACAGACGTATGATCAGAATCAGCCAAATCAGTATAAAACTTCAATAAAGATTCACTAAATAAATAAATGAATGAAATGCTAGCTCTGTGTAAATGCCCTTTACACGTACATCTTTCCTGCAATAAGAAGTTGTGGGGCCTCGGGCTTGCTGAGTGAACCAAATGATTATTACGGAATTACTCTGCTGCAGACTACTGCGGTGCTGGTGCTGCGGTAGTGTTGTCGCCTCACAGATAGACGTTGCCCGTTCGATTCTCAGTTAGAGTGTCTTCTGTGTGGCGACATGCGTGAATGGGCGTTCCTTCATTGAAGGTTGTGCGTTAGACCCGGCAAGCCAGTACGTAAAAACTTACTGCCAATCATTAGCGGACCGGAGTTCCACTGTGGCGACCCCTAACCGAGAAAAGCCGAAAGACACAAACTCTGCTGCAGACTGACCGGTAGTAGCCCAGTCTTTCTCCATTTACACGTATTCAGCCCAACAGAGAATGACCTTTTACACAGTACTAATAATGCTGTTCATGAGAGATGCAAATGAAAAATACTGAGGTTTCAATAAAAAGTATGGAGACCTCACACTTAATAAAAAGTATGGACCGTGAGTAACATATAATATTACCACATTCTATGTCAAGTTACAATAAAATGTTCTAAGAAGCCAAAGAATAGCTAGGATGGTGCGAAAGAGGCGGTCACTTCAGGTCCAAAGAACTATGACTGGCACATTCCAATTAGTAATACATGCATTTCTGAGAGCCTGCATCATATTTGCTGTCAAAACTGAAGCACGTTATAGCTCCATGTGTGGCATAAACTGTTGGCACTGCTTGGTACAAATACTGCAAGTAGTTTGCTACAGTTTAAATGTAGCACATGAATGTTTATATATATTCTTGGTGTTATGACACAAAAAAGGGTACATGACCTTGTGTTGTTTTTCTGACCCTCTAGAAAGTACAGTTGTGTACACCTACCATAAAATGTAGATGTTCGAGTGTCTTCACTGTTGCAGTCATGACTGTAGGGTTCTCCCCTGCCGGCAGGCAGCCCTCGGTCGGCCAGAATCCCAAAGTCTGGGTCCGGCGTCGGTTGTTCAACCATGCTCACTGATGTCAGAGCGCCAGGAGTACAAAGCTGACAGCCGATGCCATCTTCTCCAGTTTTTCTTGCCCCAGATGTCAGGAGTCCCAAAATGAAAAAGGTCCCATAACCTTTGCAAATACACCTCAGAAGACTGGTGAAAAAAGGAAATACACAAAAGTAAAAATAAGAGGGGACAGGAGGGAGGGAAACCCAGACTGCAACAGTGAAGACACTCGAACATCTACATTTATGGTAGGTGTACACAACTGTACTATGTTCATCGTGTTTCACTGTTGCAGTCATGACTGTAGGGTAGAATCCCAAAGCTGAAGAAAGGGAGGTGGTCATAAAGAGGAAGGGGCGGCTAGAAGGCCCTGCAAGACTGCAGAGGCAAAGCCTGCCCTAGACTTAGAGTAGAGAGGTAGGTTGTAGTGCTTAGAAAAAGTATGCACTGAACTCCAAGTTGCAGCTTCTAAAATGTCCTTGGTAGGAACTCCCCTGAGGAAGGCCGCAGAAGTGGCAGCAGCTCTGGTGGAATGAGTCCGTATACTCCCTGGGATTTGCTTTCCATGGTGAGAATAACAAAATCTGATTCCATGAGCAATCCATTTAGAAATGGTCTGTTTTGAAATGGCTTTACCTTGGGAACTTGAAGCATAAGAAACAAACAATTGTTCTGATTTTCTGGTGTCCTCGGTTCTGTTCAGGTAAAAACGTAGTTGTCTGTGTACGTCCAAGGAATGTAAGATCCTTTCCCCTTTATTTTGAGGAGTGGGGAAAAAGGTTGGCAAGTGGATAGTTTGATTTAAAGCCACTTTGGAAACCACCTTAGGCATGAAGGTAGGATTAGTCCTCAAAGATACCCTGTCTTGATGAAAAATAATATAGGGTTCCACAGCCATAAGAGCTTGTAACTCTGAAACTCTCCTGGCAGAGGTTAGGGCTAACAGGATAGCTGTCTTCCAAGATAAAAACTTGATGTCAGAAGAGGCAGCAGGCTCAAAAGGAGGCAAGGTTAGTTTTTCCAAAACATAGTTGAGATCCCAAGCAGGAATGGGAGGAGATCTAGGAGGTCTTAAGTTCTTGGCTCCTCTGAGAAACTGTCTCATGAGCTGGTGGGAAAAGATGGGAGGGTCTGTATTATAATGAGCAGAAATAGCAGAGGCATGTATCTTAATGGAAGAGAAAGAGAGACCCTTATGTAAGAGATCTGTCAAGTAAAGTAAAATTAAAGTAACGTTAGGAAGAAGAGGATCTGAATCCTGAGCCTGCATCCAGGAACAAAATCTTTTCCATTTTCCTGCATAAGATTTTCTAGTGCTAGGATGTCTGGCTTCTAAAATGACATCCATAACCTGCTTGGGCAGTAAAGAAGAAATCAAAGGCCCTGGATTAACCACGCCGCCAGGCTGAGAGTTCTGACATGAGAGTGTAGAACCTGACCCTGATGTTGGGACAGAAGGTTCGGAGACTGAGGTAAAACCCAAGGAGGCTCCAGGCATAGGTTTTTTAGAGTTGGATACCAAAACTGCCGAGGCCAATTTGGAGCCAGCAAGATTATCATCTTGGGCTTGTCCTGTTTTATCTTCAATAAAACCCGTGGAAGAAGAGGAAGAGGCGGAAAGGCATATCCCGAGAGGTTCCTCCAACTGAATGACAGGGCGCCCACTTTCCAAGCTTCTCTGTGGAAAGTCCTGGTGCAAAAATTCTGTAGTTGATGATTGAGATGGGATGCAAAGAGGTCTATGTGAGGACATCCCCAGACTGCTGTTATCATCCTGAATATTTTGGTGTCCAGCATCCACTAGTGTGGATACGAAAGGTTTCTGCTCAGACTGTCTGCCAGGAAGTTTTGTTTCCCTGGTAGAAACTGAGCTTGAAGATCCAGATTGCAAGCTAGAGCTGTGTTCCATAGATCCATGGCTTGTCTGCAAAGGGGGTAGGAATGAGATCCCCCTTGCTTGTTTATGTACCACATAACTGTGGTGTTGTCTGTCCGTATTAGCAGTTATCCTGGTTGTAAAAGATTCCTGAAGGCCAATAGAGCTTTCTGAACGGCTAACATTTCCTTTAAATTGATATGCAGGTGCTTCTGATCCTTTGTCCAAAGGCCCTGCAAACAATTGCCCTGAAAATGGGCTCCTCAAGCATAATCCGAGGCGTCCGTGGTTAGAATCTGAGTGGCAGGAGGCAGACGGAAGGGTTTCCCTTTGTTTACAGCACATGCCCTGGACCACCAAAGAAATTCCTTTTGAAGGCAAGGAAGGACGGAGATCAGTATGTCTAAACTGTGGCAATGCTGAGACCATACACTTTTTAGGTACCACTGTATTTTCCTCATGTGTAGTCTTGCAAATGGTACGAGAAGGATGCAGGAGGCCATGTAACCCAAAGCCTGCAGGAATTTCCTTGCAGATAGTTGAGTTAGAGTTGCCAAGGCTCTGAAAGTTGAAGCCAGCTGTAATTGTTTTTCGGATGTCAGAAATGCCATCTGGGTTGTGGTGTTTAGAAGTGCACCCAGAAAAGTTATCTGTTGTGATGGTGTCAAATTTGACTTTTTTATGTTTACAGAGAATCCCAGGAACTTGAGGAGGTTCTGTACAAATCCTAGATGCTGGAGTAAGACATCCTTGCTGTCTGCCTGAATTAGACAATCGTCCAGATAAGGGTAAATTTGAATTCTCTTGAGTCTGCAGTAAGCTACTACTGGAGCCAGGCATTTGAAGACCCTGGGTGCAGTAGACAATCCAAAGGGCAGCGCAGAGAATTGAAAGTGCCTCGATCCGGCCTTGAACCTGAAGTATTTTCTGCGATCCTGCCTGATGGGAATGTGTAAATATGCCTCCTTTAAATCCAAAGTTACCATCCATGCATCTTTGGACAGCATTGGAAGTAGCTGCTGTAGAGTAAGCATCTTGAATTTTGGAATCTCTAGAAAGGTGTTCAAGACAGACAGATCCAGAATGGGTCTCCATGAGTTTTGCTTCCTTGGGACTAGAAAGAGCCTTGAGTAAAAACCTTTTCCCATCTCTGAAAGAGGAACCAGTTCTATGGCATTCATAGCCAAAAGAGCTTCCACTTGGCTTAAGGCCTCCGTCCATTGATGTTTTGGAAGGTCTGGCCATCCGCTTGGCCTTGGCAAGGTATGAAAATGGAATTTGTAACCTCTTAAAATCACATCCAAAACCCATTTGTCTTGGGTTATTTGAGTCCAATTTTTATAAAAAAAGAGAGAGCTTTCCTCCAAGAGGGGCTTCCAGGCAAGAGGTTCCTGTAGCCCAACAGAGGGAGTCATTGAGTTTGTTTCCTTTGAGATTGTGACCTGTCCTCTCCTCCCCTAGGGGTTGAAGCAGTCCACTGTCTTGGTCTATAAGCAGCTTGTGTTTGAGGCCTCCCTCTGGAACATCTATATCTACCCCTCTGAGGCCTGTCTGAAGTGGGAAAGGACCAATTTTTGGAAGGCCAATTCCTGCTAAATCTAGGTGGCTGTACTTGTAAGAAATCTTTAACTGTTTGCATGGATTTCGCCTTATCCTCCATCTTTTTAATCACCTCTTCAGCTTTTGATCCAAACAAAACATTATGCTGAACAGGAGCATCCAATAATTTAGCCTTTACTTGTTCAGGTAAATTTTGTTCCTTTAGCCATGCATGCCTTCTAATGACTGTGCCAGAGGCCACAGCCCTACAAGAAGCCTCCAAGGCATCAAATCCACAGTGTAAACCATGCTTCCCAACCTGTTCAGTGGCATGCAATAAGTCATGTAATTCCTTATCACCTGCACAGGCAGAAATGGAAGTAAGCTTTTTGTTTTAAGACAGACAAGAGAAATCGCTGGTATTTAAGCATATGAAACTGACAGTTTAAAGCCCTAATGGACAAAGTAGCAGAAGTGTACACCTTTTTGCCCCATCTTTCTAAGGATCGAGAATCCTTTTCAGTAGGAATGGGATTTTTGGCAGAAGCGGCCTTAACTCCCTTAGGACCCTGAGAAATGGTTTCAGGGTCAGCAGAAGGGTTCTTGTATAAAAACTGATGGGAATCAGGAACCCTGTAATATCTATCAGGCTTAACAGGAGCAGGAGGAAAATAGTCAGGAGTTAAGTTAGCCACCGAAAAGGCATCATCCACAATATCCAAAACAGGAGGAATAGCCAGGGGTCTATGTTGGGGGAGAAGAAGAAAATCCCTCAGTCTTTTCTTGGATTCCAAATACTCCTGTCCTTCCCAGTGGAAATGTTCCCTCATTTCATGCAAAGTTTCCCCAAAAGAGAAATCCTCAGGGGGAGAAGCTGAAGGAATGGATTCTTCAGCATCAAAATCCTCATAAGGAGGGAAAGAATATTCCTGATCAGAAGAAGAAACAGAGGAAACAGAAGCCTGATCAGATGAATCATAATAAACATCCTGCCTTGGCCTTTTGTCTGGAGGGGGATGTGAACCCCTAATCATAGTAAGTAAATCCTCTGCCATCTTGAGTAACTGTTTCTGTGACTTGGGAGCCGGTTCAGAAGAGGCCTGTGTTGAAGTCTTTGATTTAGAAGGAGTCTTTGCCTTTGTCTTTGGCTTTGCCTTTACTAGTAGCGGAGTAGGCCTGAAAACCCCTTCGGAAGCCGGTACCTGCACAGCGGCTCCGGACCCATCCGAAGGAGCATTGTCCGAAGGTCCTGCAACAGAAATATTTAAAGGCCTGGTTGGCTCCTCATGAGAGTCCGTTTCGGCCATCGGTTCTGAAATGGCTGACGACAGGGGCTGCAAAAGCGCCTCACTGACGATGGCCGAACCTGAAGCTGGCTCCGCTTGTGCGCTATCATCAGATTTGGACCTCGGAGGCCTGTCTTTATCCTTGCGACGTTTGTGAACTCCGGTAGCCGGGACCGTATCCGACGACATTTTGTAGTTAAAGCGCCTACCGAAGTAATGAAAAGCAAAATCGTACCTTCGCTTAATTGTACGTTGATTGAATCTAGCACAAAACCGACAACTAGCTACGTCGTGGTCAGGGCCTAAGCAAGGAATACAGTAAGAATGAAAATCCTTATGAGGTATTTGCTTCCCACATGAAATACAATTATTAACTTTTTCTGACATCGGAGTGGAGCAAGAAAAAAGTTTCCCCAATGGGGTACTTAGCTTTGAGTGGAGAAGAAAGTCTTTGGACCGAAGTATATCAGAAAAATTCATCAGGAGTCAGCCGACCGGCATTTGTGAACTGCTATCACCACACGGCAAGAAAGACTGGAGAAGATGGCATCGGCTGTCAGCTTTGTACTCCTGGCACTCTGACGTCAGAGAGCATGGTTGAACAGCCGACGCCAGACCCAGACTTTGGGATTCTGGCCGACCGAGGGCTGCCTGCCGGCAGGGGAGAACCCTACAGTCATGACTGCAACAGTGAAACACGATGAACATCTGATGCATACACACCACTCATGCCAAGTCTACTAGAATAGAAAGAGCATAGTAGACATTATTAAATTCCTGTTGATTATTGAAGGTAATTCGGTGTCCACTGTTAGACAATGGGACTAACCTAGTCAACAAGGTATAAATAAAAAAATAAAAATATGTCGCTGCAGCTGAATTTCAGTTCAGCCATGTGTCCCGAGCCAAATGTACCATAGGGAAATGTCTTATTGCCTAGAAGCCTGAAACTCCCTAAAGCTGCACCTATGCTGGGGTGAAGCGGGTCGCTGTCCTGGACAAACTGTTATGAGTTGTAATTTTTACACTAAAAAAGGTGTCAATCTGTCACTGAAATTCAGAACAACAATTACTGAACACACTTGCTGATCCACCCTTACAAAAGCACTAATAACAGTAATTTAAGCATCTGCAATTAAAATAGTAGTCACTGCTTAAACAATTTGTTTGCAAAATGTGTGTTACAAATTGTAGCTAGGAGCCCATGTATAGCGCTTTGCTACATTTTCTGAAAGGTACAGAAAAAGGCACAGGTGTTTTTTTTTTTTTTTTTTTTAATTCTGGTTGAAGGTGGCTATACTTCTAAACATACCCCCTGTGGGTCAGTATGTGTGCACGCATGGGTGAGTGTGTATTTTAATTTATTAACAGCTATACAACACTGATCTCAGTGCATTCTTTCCAGGCTTAGACCCTTAAATAAATTCAGTTCACCCATTTCCAACAAGTTCATACTAAATTCTTAACTATTCAATAAGATATTAAAATCAGACAACTCTCTGTGAAGTAAAGACCACTATTTATTCTGTACATAAATGGAATGGTCTTCTCAAAACTGGCATCTGCTGTATTGAATTACATTCTCGCCGAAATCAGAAACCTTCCTCATTTTTCTCTTTCTGGACTGCTCATTCAGGCCACCTAATTAATTTAGCTCACTAGAGATGCTTTAAGTCTGAAGTTAAAAAAAATTCTCAATCCCATTATACATTGTTGTTCCAAAAGACTCCTTCCTTTCACCAGTCATAATATCCATTACCTGTGCATTACCTTTGCATCACGGTAGTCTTAATTGCTGTGCATTCTTCGTCTTTTAATATCTTTTGACCATTAATATGCTTTTGCAGTTTCTACTAGTGTAAGTATTATAATTAGCATTTACTTGTATAAATAAACAAGTGAAGACAGCATGGGGGAGGATGTCATTGAAACATGCACTCTGTAGTCTCTCTCTCTCTGTATAAATGGCTGTGACCTCTCAGGCCACACTTCCATATGCCTCTCAGAAGATATGTGCGGCCTGCTGTACCCCACCTGGGTCTGTGTGTATGTTAGTTTCTGTTCTATAGTGGAGTGATTGGAGCTTGATACATGCCCTGCCTGTTTTGTTACCTTAAATAGGTACTCCAGGGAACACTGACATTCAGCAGTATATCCAGTGCCCACTTACACCATTCGCCACTGTTTGCAGAATGCTGTTGAGCAGCCCCCGACCGCATAATGTACTTACATCCAATATGAATCACCACCCATCGCAGGAAGAGCACTTTTCTGCACACACATTTTGGATTTTGGATTACTGGTTGTTTGTGGCTTTCCATCATTTATTTTTTCCTAACTTGTAGAATGCAATATATCTTCTTGGTTTACTGTAGCTAAACCAGTAACATGATGAGAACCACAACAGCTATGGTGCTTTTATAATGCTATTTTGGGGCTTTTACTGCAGTGATTATGCTAATAAAGCAATATAGTTGAAATGTTTCTAAATTACAAACACTGCAGCACATTAATGGCTGTACTGTAAGCAGAGGGGCATGTGCCACGCTTGTGGGCACATATGGTAGACCATAATACATATTACATATGCCCATGTAATTCTAGGACACAAACGTGCCAGTGGCTTCCAAAACCCAGACATTGGCCTATCAGGACATGATCACACATCAGTGCTATGCTTTATGGTGTGTTGCCGTGGTAATGTACAGTATGTCTGTTGGCAGATGTGTGACACCATATTCTATAGGAGCACATCTACCCCTCCAACTATAAATATATTGTCTGTGGTTAGGTTACTACAAATTGGCATTGGGCTACATTGCACAGTCATGCTGCCTGTCAATGTGCATCATACAATGTCCACAGCATTTGTCAATGTAACGCTGCTACAACTTCCATCCTGGTTTTAACCTGGGGTGTGTCTGACTTCTAGAACTCCTTATATTGGAAGTGTCCCCATATGGTGCAGCACAGAATCAAAAATCTTTCTGCAACTGCTACATCTGCACTACTAGAAGTGACTTATGGCAGAACCCCTTGTATAAAGTGGATGCCTGGCACTAATTTGCCAGGGTACTGACTGATGCCACAGGCCTGTTCCTGTATTGCAAGGGAGTAGTATGATGCTGAGCTTGTGAAAGTGCATTTTTACAGAAATGCTACCTGCATACCACTGAGTCCACTTCATGTGACCTCTCCTGTACACATGTTTGCATGATGAATGTTACTTTCACCAGTGATGAAGCTTCTTGTGCATCTGAGCTTTTCAAGTTTTTGTTAAGTCACAGCTACTTCATACTCAATCTCAGGCTTTTTTTCCTGAATTCTGACCACAGTCTTAATTTGTCACATTGGTGGCTATGATTTAATGCACTACAGGTAGCATGCCACCACTTAGGCCATGCTTGAAAAAGGTCTTTGGTAACTACATAGAGGGCCTGTCCAAAGATCAAATACATATTTTTTTCAGAAAACAATGGGATAAATTTGGATCTGGTATAAATGATAGAAGGTCACACAAACACACAAGAAGAAAACCCTGAATCAATACACACCACCGAAACTGCAGGCAAAATCAAATAAAACAACATCCGTCTTGGCAGGATGGCTCTCCCACTGGTAGAGGAATGGGGGAGAACTTTGCACCCGTATTCCTCACTCCCTTTAGTTTTATATAAAGAGATAAACAGATAAAGATACACCAGCTCTGCAGTTATACAATGTGAGGAAAAGAGAAATCAGCTGGTAAGGATGAGTCATGTTCTTGAGCAACTGTAATCTCCATAAGTGCAGAAACCACTCCAGGGGGTGCAGCTCAGGAAGTCTGCTTCAAATAGTGTTCCCTTGGTCAATTAAATTTCAATCCATTGTAGATATTCACACATTCAGTGTATAACCTTTTTTAGTTCACAGTACGTGGACTTAATTCCGTAATGTACAGATAGGACTGCATGGAAATGCTGCTTTTAAAGTCAGCAGGTGACTTGAGATATCTGGATAAAGGTAGCATGGTGATTTCATGCTAAAGTTAGCAGAGGACTTGAGAAAACTGGATAAAGGTAGCATGGTGATGTCATGCTAAAGTCAGCAGATGACTTGAGAGAACTGGATAAAGTTAGCATGGTAATGTCATGCTAAAGTCAGCAGATGACTTGAGATAACTGGATAAAGGTAGCATGGTGATGTCATGCTAAAGTCAGCAGATGACTTGAGATAACTGGATAAAGGTAGCATGGTGATGTCATGCTAAAGTCAGCAGATGACTTGAGAGAACTGGATAAAGTTAGCATGGTGATGTCATGCTAAAGTCAGCAGATGACTTGAGATAACTGGATAAAGGTAGCATGGTGATGTCATGCTAAAGTCAGCAGATGACTTGAGAGAACTGGATAAAGTTAGCATGGTGATGTCATGCTAAAGTTAGCAGATGACTTGAGAGAACTGGATAAAGGTAGCATGGTGATGTCATGCTAAAGGCAGCAGGTGACTTGAGATAACTGGATAAAGGTAGCATGGTGATGTCATGCTAAAGTCAGCAGATGACTTGAGAGAACTGGATAAAGTTAGCATGGTGATGTCATGCTAAAGTTAGCAGATGACTTGAGAGAACTGGATAAAGGTAGCATGGTGATGTCATGCTAAAGTCAGCAGATGACTTGAGAGAACTGGATAAAGGTAGCATGGTGATGTCATGCTAAAGTCAGCAGATGACTTGAGAGAACTGGATAAAGGTAGCATGGTGATGTCATGCTAAAGTCAGCAGATGACTTGAGATAACTGGATAAAGGTAGCATGGTGATGTCATGCTAAAGTCAGCAGATGACTTGAGAGAACTGGATAAAGGTAGCATGGTGATGTCATGCTAAAGTCAGCAGATGACTTGAGATAACTGGATACAGGTAGCATGGTGATGTCATGCTAAAGTCAGCAGATGACTTGAGATAACTGGATACAGGTAGCATGGTGATGTCATGCTAAAGGCAGCAGGTGACTTGAGAGAACTGGATAAAGGTAGCATGGTGATGTCATGCTAAAGTCAGCAGATGACTTGAGATAACTGGATAAAGGTAGCATGGTGATGTCATGCTAAAGGCAGCAGATGACTTGAGATAACTGGATAAAGGTAGCATGGTGATGTCATGCTAAAGTCAGCAGATGACTTGAGATAACTGGATAAAGGTAGCATGGTAATGTCATGCTAAAGTCAGCAGATGACTTGAGATAACTGGATAAAGGTAGCATGGTGATGTCATGCTAAAGTCAGCAGATGACTTGAGATAACTGGATAAAGGTAGCATGGTGATGTCATGCTAAAGTCAGCAGATGACTTGAGAGAACTGGATAAAGGTAGCATGGTGATGTCATGCTAAAGTCAGCAGATGACTTGAGATAACTGGATACAGGTAGCATGGTGATGTCATGCTAAAGGCAGCAGGTGACTTGAGAGAACTGGATAAAGGTAGCATGGTGATGTCATGCTAAAGTCAGCAGATGACTTGAGATAACTGGATAAAGGTAGCATGGTGATGTCATGCTAAAGGCAGCAGATGACTTGAGATAACTGGATAAAGGTAGCATGGTGATGTCATGCTAAAGTCAGCAGGTGACTTGAGATAACTGGATACAGGTAGCATGGTAATGTCATGCTAAAGGCAGCAGATGACTTGAGATAACTGGATACAGGTAGCATGGTGATGTCATGCTAAAGTCAGCAGGTGACTTGAGATAACTGGATACAGGTAGCATGGTGATGTCATGCTGCAGTCTTAGCAGGTGGAAGATAAACAGAGAGGAAAAAGTAATGCTTTATTACTGCTGAGAGAAAAACTTAGAAGTATTTGGAAATGTGAAAACAAAGTATCTGGGGAGATTTTTGGGAAGTGCTTGGTGCTTAAATGTGAACCTGCGGAGGAAGAAGTTGAGACGAAAAAATAGGAGGAAGGAAAAGAAACAGAATTGCAAATTAAGGAAACGTAAAGAAAAGGAAAGAGAATTACTTCTTTGAACCAGACAAAGAAGTGAAGAGCAGACAGCAGGAAGGGTAGCAAAGATAAGCTGCGTAAAAACAGAAACTAACAAGAAGCCATCAATACATGTGTGGAGAGCTCTCTTCTGCCTGCACACTGCTTTAGATAACTTGGTGATTTATTCAGAGATACAGACAAAAGGCAAGCAACAAAAAAGTCTTTACATGATTTTCACATTCTGCATGCTTCTGAATATGAATTTATACTAGTTTTAGATAAATCAATTGTGGGTCCAGGACATGTTACTGAAAAATCAGATTCCTCAGCCTATAATTTCCAAATAAAAGATGGCAATATCACATGGTATAATATTGTATAGTCAAAAAGAATAAAATAAACAGTGGAAGAGGACGGCACCACATTTGTTATAAAACTAGTGTTCTGCTGCAGATTTATTACAGACTGACAGTCTCTCTCTCTCTCTCTCTCTCTATATATATATATATATATTACACACACAAACATAGATATGTATTATATGTGTAATTAATGGTCAACAACCAACGTGATTATCAAACGGGCAAAAAAAAAAAAAAAAAAATCAAATGTGCCAAAACCTGAAGAGATATAACAGTAGAAAAGTGAACCCAACAGAAAAAAAACAAAAAAAGTATCATTTTTTTGCAAGGGGCAAGCCCCTTACACAAACAGACTTAGATATGCCGAACTCCACAGCCATCTCTCTCAAACTGAGAATCACTGTTACTGCAAATATGTCAAAAGAAAAAATCCAGAATGCAAACATAGCCTACCATAATCACAATGTACAACCTTCTATCCCACAAAAACAAAACCTGCATTCACACAGAAATACACTACACATCCATACATACACACACACACACACGCACACACAAATACATACAAACAAAACTACACAATATGTGCTGCATCTGGGTGGATCTGGGTCATATGTGAAACCGCTTTCAAGACTATCAACAGTGGTGTGAGCTATGAAATCAAAACTGTAATCCCACAGTGCAAGATATTTCATGTATTACACAAACCATATTCCATGTACCCATTTTATTTTCTATGTTAGAATACTGTTCCCACTGATCTAAACAGGCTATGATAATTATCTAGGTTTTTACTGAATAGGGTTGTTGATAGATGGTGTATTATTATTATATACAAGATCATTTTTCAAGAATGTTCAAAATCAGAGGTATTTTTTCCAGTGTGGCTGGTCATTTGTTGGATGTATTTTAATAGTTCAAAAAGGTTTATGTTAGAATTTGTTAGTTTTACCGGTACATTTTTATTTAGTTTAAATTAGAATAAAGTAATTTTGGCTGGTAAAGCTGTTTTCCAATTAGTTAGATGCAGTTTGCATTTTATTGTGTACTTCAATTTTGATCTTTTTATTTCTAATAAGAATGTATTTTTTTCCTGAAGTGATGATTTGTGTGGGCAGTGTTATTTTTACAGGGGGATGTGTATTTGTTTAAAGCAGCAATCTGGTCAAAGCTGCACTGTATAAAACTAAATGCAATTGGCATTTTTCTTTTTTTTTTTCAAACTTTTTATGGCGTTACTGTAGATTTTTGATTAGTAAAATTTTCATATGAAATGCTTCATTTTGATGTTCATCTATGTACCTGTTTTTTCTGTGCGTACAATGTTTAAACCATTACTTTAGTTTTACTGAGCAGTGTAAATATATTGGGTTTAGTGGAATTTTAATCATATTGAGGATGATTTGCTGAGAGTGTGTCCTACTGCTGATGAAGTACAAAAAAACTAGGTATAGTTTTCTTTTAACAGTTCACCAGATACTGGTTTGATGGCACCTCTTATTTAGAGTATACTGTTATCCTTTTCAGTTTTTCCCCCTGTTGGTCTAACCCATTTATAAAAAAAACCCAGGGAAAAACTCTCTCAAGAAACAGCATAATGTATTACAGATGGACATGAATAGATCACACACATTCTCATATCATCATCTTAACAACCAGAAACATTAATGCACAGTATATGTAATGTATAATCAAAGATTATTCTCGCTATGAATATACAATATATACAGATATCTTTCCAGGATGTGTTCACATGATTGGTCAATCCTCAAGCATTGGTACAAGATTCCTGCATGTGTGTCCAGACATGATCAAAGATAGACAACCAGTGTGACATCACAGAGTTGAATCATGCCATGGTCAAGCTCATTATTAGTTTTTGAATCCTCTCTGGGAACTAGTCTATGCAACTACTGCATTTTGACAAGTTTTGATATCTATTAGAGAGCTCTAAAATAAAAAAAATCTATTAGATGGCAGTTTCAGCATTGCTAAACAATGCAAAATTAAATGTTTTTCTTTATCAGTGTCTTCTTTGTTCCTATAAAAGTGTAATGTTCTGGTATCTCAGCTCCACTAAGACCACCTTACCCACAGTTTTAAGAACTGTTTTATTGTTATTTTTAACACAGATGTATTTTCATTTTGTAAAGTCAGTTGAATTGGTCATATGATCTGTATTATATATTTAAATGTAAAAAGCACAAGAGGCCAGGTACCCAAAACGACAAAGAAACCAATGCAGCACACAAAGGTACTAAGTAGAGGTAGTCAAACCCAAAGCATGAAACACAATCCGAAGTGGAAGCACCAGCAGTTTATTTAGTACATTAATGCAAATATTCACAAGGCGTTTTCATCCACAAGACTTCTTCAGATGTAACAAAGAAAATAAAAAAAATAGCTGTAGCGTCCTTTATATCCCCCACAAGCCACTAATTGTTTAATAGTATGATAAATTGACAATTGGAAACACCCAGATTTATGCAAATACACAAGTATTGTGGTGACCAGCTTAAAATCTCAATGTTAAATAAAAGATAAATGAGCCCTATCTCAACATAACATACATATATATATATATATATATATATATATACATATACTTATAAGTATGCATACAACATTTAAATACAAAGGTATTTATGAGTATATATAAAGAAAGTATATTCAAGGGACCTGAAAAATGTATTTAGCAGAAATGTAAAAAAGTATGTATAAAGTGTGTAGTGCATCATGTAAACAGAGAAGTGTTCCCGAAATAAAATGGGACTCTTTATAATTTAGCTGCCCTCATTTTCAAAATGGGGGCAATAGAGATGTGTTCTTTCAAACCAGGAGGCCTATTTGCTTCCAGTAGTAACTGCCAAAATATTTCTCTAACCTCTATACTGGTCTCCCAGGGACCCCCCCCTAACATCTTGGTGTACCATCTCTATTACAAAAAAGCCCCATTTGGCCTTTGGATATGCAAGTGTATGTTTATAGATGGCGTTATTGCCATCATGTGTTCTGATGGCATTCAGATGTTCGTAAATTCTTCTTTTCAATTTATGTGTAGTTTTTCCAATGTAGAACGCACCACATTCTTTGCATAGGGCTAAATAAATCAAACCTTCACTATTACAATTGGAAAAACTACTACTTTTGACCAGATAGCCCCTCTCCATTATGTATACTGAATCCTTTTAAAGCCTTTTCTAAAAAAACTTTTAATACAATGCCATCTTGTGGAACAAAGTTGAACTACCATTTTCTATTATAAAGAATGTATGCTTCCTCAGAATTTCTCTGACCCCAGAACTTATATGAAGTAACTGTTGTAATCATACTTACAAAATTCAGAGCAATACAGTAATAAGCAGCTATCCATATTAATAAAAATATGTTTAAAATCTTCATGTTAAATAAATAAATGAATGTGCAAAATGGAAAATACAAATACTTTAAAAAATTCTAAAAACACTTTAAAAACACTTTAAAAATTCTTTCAGTTTCTTGACATCAGTGTAGTTCATCTTATGTTGAAAAATATATAGTTTTAAAAGGTTTTATAGATTTTAAAGTTTAAATTAAAGTAATAAAAGTGCTACTAGAGTCGCAGAAAGAGTACCAAAAAGATTTTGTATTGAATTTATTAACGCTCTTCACATAACCATATAGAAACACGTGTTTTCGTCCCTCTCCACCAGGACTTCATCAGACAACTACCTATTAAAACCTTTCCATTTTTATACTTTAATAACAAATTATCCAATAAAATCATCCATATAATTAAAAATAGGATTCAAATACACCAATCTTATTTGACCATTCATGAATATTTAACAGGACTAATACATATTCATATATTAAGACTTTAAAATCATTCAAAGACTCTTGTGAAACAGCTCCATCTAGTGTGCAAATTCTGCAATAACATACCAAGTTTCTTATATACACTTTTGAAAATAGTAACAATTGTAAAAATTGATTGACCTGTTTATAACTTACTAAAAAGTGTTATATTTACAACAAATTTAATAAAAATCTAAATAAATATTATTGAATTACATATAAATAAATAAATAAATTGTATATAATTTATACATAATTTATAATAAACATATTAAATATGTTTAAAATGTATTTAAAATATTAAAAATTCAAATTGAAATGTTTTTGTTATACCAGGATCATTCTTATTAAAACTTCATTCGCTTTTTCATACTTTATTAGCCTTTAGCTTTAATAATGGTTTCACAGAAACCATATCATTAAGACCCGGTTTTCTACTTGCATCTAATCTCACTTGCCACCACAGTTCCTTATTCTCCAGAATGTCTTCCCATGGGCCCCCTCTTATGTCACGTTTGACTTGCTCTATTATAAACCATAAATAATTAGCTTCCTTACAGTCTATACAATGCTTATATAGAGCATTTGTCTCTTAGACCTACTGATGTCATAAATGTGTTCATATATACGTCTTTTTAGGGACCTCTCAGTCTTCCCTATATAAAATGAAAAACATTTCTGACAAATAGCTATATATACCACTCCTTGGGTGTCACAACTATAATGATCCCTACCTCTTAATTTCGTATTCCTACTTACAATACTTATCTCTTCTGCGTTCATTATATATGGACATTGTTTGCACCTTCCACATTTGAAGGTGCCTTTCTTCCTATAATATGTTTCTCTATTGTTCATTGTTTTACTTTCAAACATGTTACGTATACATATTGAATTTTTATATATTACATGAGGTGTCATATATTTGATTTCTTCCATATCTGTGAAGGATATAAATTTCTCCCATTCCTTATTTATTATACTCTTTATATTCTTATTAATAGAATTGAACTCTACTATTAATCTTTTTTGTGTATTTTTATCATTTTCTTTTCCACACTTATTTTCATTCAAGTTCATATTTTCCATTATTCCTTTGATGGGTTGAAATCTATCCTTCCTACCAATTTCCACTTCTTTCCTAATGTCCCGAATAAAATTGATTGGATAACCCCTTTCTAGGAACATAGTTTCCAATTTATCACATTCTTGTGTGAAGTCTATGTCCCTACTTGTCATCCTTGAACCCCTCACAAACTGTCCTTTGACTATGTTTTTCTTACAATGTGAGGGGTGGGAACTATTATAATGCAGGTAGTAATTACAATATGTGGCTTTTCTATAGACCCTAGTTTCAAATTTTTGGTCCATTTTAATAACCTCTACATCCAAGTAATTTAAAATATCCTTATTTATGACATATGTGAATTTTAAGAACTTTGTAGTCAAACTAATATATTCAAAGAACTCATGGAATTTTTGTATTCCTCCAGTCCAGAAAATCACTATATCATCCAAGAATCTGTGGTACAATGTCCAGTATTTGTTAAAACTGGAATTAATGACATATTTTTCTTCCCATTTTGAAAGCACTATATTCGCATACGTGGGAGCACATGCTGCTCCCATGGACACCCCACTAATTTGTTGATAAAATTCACCATCAAATATTAAAAAATTATATTTCAATACGGTGTCCATGAGAGCAACTGTAGCTACCTTATCTTCGTGTGTCATTTTATGATCTAAATAGATGCTTTCCTCAAAATAATCCATCCCTTCCTTATAAGGGATACAAGAAAACAGGTCTATAATATCAATTGTTATAAATACTAAATCTTCTTTATATACTTCAGGTGTGAGTTCCCTTAAAAAATCCCATGAATCTTTTAATATAGTTTTGTTATTGACCCAAATATGTTTTGCTTTTTCATCTACATATTTAGCCAAGGGTACTGTCTTAGCTCCCTCAGATGTAACTATGGGTCTAAGGGGGGGGGGTTGTCTTCATTCTTATGAGTTTTAGGAATCCCGAAGATAGTGGCTATTCTCGGGTTTCTATTTTCAAGATATCTATGTGTCCTAACATCAATTACTTTCTCAATTAACAAGTTTTCTAACACCATATCAATCTTTTTGTATGCTATTTCAATTTCATTCTTTGATACTATACTGTACTTACTTTCATCTCCCAAAATAGAATTCATTTTAGCTTCATACAATATTTTATCCATGATTACAATACCCCCTCCCTTATCCGGTTTCATGATTCTCACACTCTCATTACATTTTAATTCATTTAATATTTCATTTTCCTTCTCTGTCAAATCATAATTAAGTCTATTATTGCCCCTTACTTTTCTAACTTCTTTTTCTAATACATTTTCTAAATTCTTGAGCTGCGGTAAAAGTGGTGGGTTATATACAGAACTCCTAGTCAATCTTACCCCTTCACTCTCATTTCTTTTAAACCCAGCTCTTGTAGTTAGGATAGACAGATTAATTTTCCTAATAAATAATTTGATATCTAATATAGTTCCTGCTACTTCCCCTTTCTTAGTTGGAATGTACTTTAAACCCTTCTATATGGTTATGTGAAGAGCGTTAATAAATTCAATACAAAATCTTTTTGGTACTCTTTCTGCGACTCTAGTAGCATTTTGGTGTTTTTATAGTCGTTTTGTTGCTACCTTCCATCAATTTTGTGATTCTTAAAGTAATAAAAGTGACTGTATCAAAGAGTTTGCAAACTTTTAGACACCTGGTATGATATTTGATTGCCATTAGTACAATTAGGTCAATAGTACTTTTTATGCAAGAAATAAGGCATTTAGAATGTGCCTTTAAAAGTTTTCATGACATAATTTTCAATTATGCCTAATTTACTATGCTGCATGAGATTGGTGGTTTTAAATGTTAATTGATTTTATATATATATATATATATATATATATATATATATATATATATATATATATATATATATATATATATATGATGTAGTTACCAGCCCACATCTGAGGAAGTTTTTGAAAGAAAAACGTACTTGCATTTGGAGCGTTAGTGTGATTTCAGTGTTTTTTCCTGTGAAGCGAATGCTTGGATTAAACTATTTTACAGCTGAAAAGCTTTGCCCCTTGGCATTTTTATCCTGTGGATTTCTGTGGACTACACTGTTAAAACAACTACAAGGCTTGACTAAGTCGTCCTGTCCGTAAGCTTCATTGTGTTTTCTTCCAGGGTCTTGGCATATGGTTATTTATACAACTTCATAGACACTCTTGGGAAAGGCTGACACAGATTCTCCAGCTGTGCCCCTTTACCCAGACTATACAGTAGTAATTACTGCCACCACCCAGTTAATAATATCAGCTGCTAAAAGGCCTTAAAAGGGTGTCCAATTATTACTGTGCAATATTAATATCCAATGGTAATGTGACTATACAGTCCAAGGCTTATTGGAAGGACTTAGACAGTAAACTCTATAAATGTATAATGTACTCTAAAGTATACTTCATCTCTACACAAACAAGCTACAGGTAGAAGGTTTTAAAAATATTTAATAATAAATAATTAACACACAAGACAAATCTACTACACCACAGAGATATCTAAGAGTTCACAGATCACATAGAAAAGTAAAATAATACAGTAGGACAGGTCTAGTTTCAAAGAAAAATACCTAATTAATCTTTACTAGCTTTAACTATTCCTACAAGATATCACAGTGCTAAAAACTTACATGTGAGCATAAGCAAAGTGCTGATAAGTTAGATGTCCAGATCAAAATGCCCCAGGTCTCTTGTGAGAAATAGTATTTAAACATTACTAACAAACATGTCTCTAAGGCCCTCCCAAAATTACATCATTTTTGACACTTAGGTTTTCCCAGTATTCATATCGCATCATCTTAACACCTGGTCTGAGTTTTCAAGCCACAAACTGCATTATTTAGCAATCTAACACCTGCACAGAAACTTACAACAATAGAAGACATTCCACATGTATATACTAACAGAAACTAAAGCAATAAAGCAAAAGCACCTTCCACATCTAAATTCTAGTCATAAACTTTAGCCGTAAAACAATGGGCACAAAATCTTCATCCAGCTGCCCTCGGGCCAAATTCTAACATGAAAGGATACAACATGCTTCACTGGGCCAGTAGAGTGCAATGTTGTCACATATTTTGTAGTTCCACATTTCACAGTGTTTTCTTACATTTAAAAACACAAGCCTGTATTTTACATTTATTTATACAGTTGATAGAATTATATATTAAATTCTATTTGTCTAGGCTGGCAGCCTTCGCCCATCTCTCCCCAGATGTCAAAATAACCACAAAGTGTTCTTTAGCTATGTCAAGAACCTAAGTGGAAACTCTCAGATCTGCTCAGAGTTAGTGCAGAATGGCACAAAATACACAACCAACTGATATTGCCAACATTCTGGCAGACAGGTTTAGTGCAAACTTCACCCCCCTCTCACCCCTAAAGGGCTCATAAACCATACCAGAAGAATGTAGATCCCCAGCAATCACCGACACACAGGTTAAAACAGCCCTATCCAAACCCAAAAACACAGCTTCAGTGGGACCGGATGGTGTCTTACACGAGCTACAAAATGAACTAACCCCTCACCTAAACACACTGTTCAAACTCTGCCTCTCTGCAGGCTACATACCCATAGAGTGGCGCACAGCAGCAGTTATCCCACTTCACAAAGGTGGAGCCACAACGGACCCCAGGAATGATCACCCTATAAGCCTGACTAGCCTGGTCTGCAAGGCTATGAAGCACATCATCATGGAACTCATTAACAGAGCCATTGGGAATTTCCAAACATTAAACCCTACCCAGTTTAGCTTTAAGGGCAGATCATGCCTTCTAAACTTGGTGGACTTCTTTGAGACAGTTACCAAGGCTTTAGATGAGGGAAAGGAGGTCCACAGCCTATCTAGACCTCGCAAAGGCTTTCGATACCAATCCCCATTGTGGTATTATAGACAAGCTCACCAGCCTGAACATAAACCCCTATGTCATGAGATGGGTTGCCTGTTGGCTCATGGATAGAACCCACACGGAGACAGCTGCAGACTCTAGATCTGACTAAACCGGTTACAAGTGGAGTCCCCCAAGGCTCATCCTGGGATCCCTCGTGTTCGATATATACTTCTCAGAGGTACATGCAAGCACAGGGATGACTATGGCTGACCAAGTTCACAAACTGGGGGCCATAATTGACTCTCCAGTTGATACAGACATCCTCCAGAAGGGTCTCACTGAGACGTTTACCTGGTATCAAAATCATGGCCTCAAGCTAAATGACAAAAAGTGCATAGTCATCCCCTTTGGAAAAAACAAAGTACCAGTGAACTACCACATACGTGGTAGTCCTTTAAATACAGAAAATGTAATAAGGGATCTGGGGACTCAAGTATATAGTAGTCTCGCCTTTGGTAATCATATTGCCAAGGTGGTTAAAAAATCCTTCTATGTGGCCCACCTAATCACAAAAGGGTTCGCATCTAGAACAAAAGAGGTTATTGTGCCCCTCTACTCATCCGACCCATCATAGAGTACAACAACCCATTTGGGATGTACCTTACAAGACATCTGCAACAGCTGGAAAGACCACAGAAGTACCTCACCAAGAGGATTACTGGTCTCAAATAGATGCCCTATGCGGCCCGACTGAAGAAACTCCAGCTGTACTCTGTTGCATACTGCTTACTCGGAGGTGATCTCTGCCTGACATATAAGACCAAGTCCAACCCAGAATTGATGGGCATGCTCCACCTAAAAAAAAAAAACAAATCCCCGAGAGTCACATGCTCTAGGGATCTAAACCTTAAACACAATGATGAACAGGACATGCTGGAGGGATAGATTCTTGTCACAGAGGCTCCTCATGCTTTGGGACAGGATTCCAATCTACATTAGGCAGAGGCCCTCACTAACACTCTTCAAGAGAAACCTTGACGAGTGGATGGGAAACAGAAAATTTACCCCGGGGATCACTGAAGCTGTGTTTTTGGGTTTGGATAGGGCTGTTTTAACCTGTGTGTCGGTGATTGCTGGGGATCTACATTCTTCTGGTATGGTTTATGAGCCCTTTAGGGGTGAGAGGGGGGTGAAGTTTGCACTAAACCTGTCTGCCAGAATGTTGGCAATATCAGTTGGTTGTGTATTTTGTGCCATTCTGCACTAACTCTGAGCAGATCTGAGAGTGCTGGACAGAGGCACAGGGAACTAATCTAAGGGGGCAGCAAAAGCCAACACATTCTGGCTAGGCTTATAGATGCCCTCGGGCAGACAACCTAGTACTTACCTATGGTATAGAAACAAGCTAAAAGAGTGGGAATCAGAATTATGTAACATCCAAAAACAAATTACAGATTTCACTATTAATTCATCTACTAACACAAATTAATCATAAAAAAGCATTGGAAGACTTAAAAGATATAATGAAATCCTAACTCATAAAACTAATCTTCTTCTTCTTCTTTCAGCTTTTCCCAGTTAGGGGTCGCCACAGTGGATTACCTGTCCGCTCACGATTGGCAGTGGAGTTTTACAGTGTCGAGTTGCCAGCCCGGTGCCCAACCTTCCACAGAAGGCACACACACACATGCACTCACAACAAGGGCCAATTTGGAGTGTCCAATCCACCTACTGCATGTCTTTGGGATGTGGGAGGAAACCGGAGCACCCGGAGGAAACCCATGCGACCACATGGAGGACATGCAGACTCTGCACAGAAGGCACCCCAGCCGAGGATCGAACAGGAGAACCTCTTGCTGTGAGGCAACAATGCTAACCACTGCACCACCATGGCCGCCCTAACTCATAAAACTAATATATCTGTAGAAAGGTTAAAACTTAGTTCCTATGCAGTATCACCCAAACATCTGCATAATTTAGCAATAAGATTAAAAAAATGTGATTGAACATAGTATTATAAGTATTCTACATGAAGAAAGGAAAAAAAGCAAAAAGGTTTTGGATATAAATGATATACTAGATGCATTTAAACATTATTTCTCTGACCATTATAACGATACTTCACATATAACTAATACATCAAACTTAAACCTGAAATTAGTAAAGGCAATACCAGAAAAGTTAAAGTTAGACATTCAAAAACAAATATCTCTAAAAGAAATTACTCAAAAACTCAAGGAAAGTAAAAGGAATAATTAATGAATTGTATAAGATATTTCCATCTTCAGTAATATTGTTTCACAAAACTTTGAATTAAACTAGCACAAAACACAACTTCAATTTCATGAAGATACTCCTTAATTATACCCATTATAAAAGAAAACAAAGATCCTTTACAGTGTACATCTTATAGGCCAATATCTTTACTTAACAATGATTATAAAATCTTCATGTCAATATTAGTTAGTAGAATTAAAAAATCATTGACACACATAATAAATGAGGATCAAAGAGGATTCATTTATAAAAGAGACACATGACAATATACAAAGAATTCTAACACTCATAGATTTTCTAAACAGAAACAACCAAGAAGTTCCTATAGTAGCTATGGATATAGAAAAAGCCTTTGATTCGTTGAGTTGGAATTTTCTTTTTAAGGCTTTAGAATTGCTTGAATTTCCTACTAATTTTATTACACTAAGAATATTTATAAAAACAATTTGGCTTATATAAAACTTGGGCCATTTACCTCGAAAGCTATTGAAATAACCAAAGGTACAAAGCAGGGATGTCTGATGTCTCCCATCCTATTTGCCTTAGGAGTTGAGTTATTTGCCTCATTAGTACGCCACAACTCTAAAATCAGGCATAGATGTATATGGTCAACTCAATTAAAAAATTATGTTATTTACTGATGATGTTTTACTCACGTTATCTGTCTCGGAGAAATAAGTATAAAAACTAGATGAAATAGTGGAAAGGTTTTATCATATTTCTGGCCTTAGATTTAACAAGGGAAAATCTAATTATATACATTTGAATAAAAAGATAGAATTTACCTTAACTACAAATTGTGTGATAGGAAAACAAGTTCCCATAATAAAATATTTAGGAATAGCACTATGTGATCACTTGGAATCTACATCAGCCACATAATTAATAAAATAAAAATGTTAATAGTAAGCTGGAATAAAATGTTCTTGAGATTTAAAGACAGATTACAAATAATAAAAATGGCAATACTTCCAAAAATTACATTGCATAAGCTATTCCTATAGTATCCAACAAGAAAATCTTGAAAGAAAGAAATAAAATTCTATTAAACTTTCTTTGGTATCCAAAAAGAAATAGAGTAGCCTATACACATCATATTAGATCTTGGGAAATGGGTGGAATTAATCTTCTAGATCTAGAATCATACATAAAAGCTTCCATATTAAGAACTATCATTAATTGGATAGATCCTAATTATTCTTCAACATGGAAAACATTGAACACTATTATTTTTCTAAATGAAAATAAAATAAATAAAAATTGTATATTAAGTGAACAAAATAATAAGATGTGGCACATACTGACTGTTGATATTCAATATAATATAATAAAACCAAACTTAAATTATATAAATAATATTTACAATTTATTCAGAAGATTTATATATACGAACACGGATATTAAGATTTGGCTAGACTTGATAATACCCTTCAATAAAATTCATAATGTCATCTTAACTAGATGGGAGGGGAAAAACTCCACTTGTTGGCAACATTGTATAGAGAATCAAGTAGTATTAGACATTCAACAAATTCAGAATAAATATGACATTCCATCAGCAGATTGGTTGATACTACAAAGCATATCATCATATGTTAAGGATCTTAATAGTAAAACTAGTCCAAATTTGATAACTCTAATATCTGAAGTTATTTACGTCAATTATAATTGGAAGAATCTAATTTCAAAATTATACAAAATATTGATAACATATAAAACTAACCCTAATGCAAGATATTGAAATTTCATAGCAAAAGGATGTCACACTAATCTAGCAATTGAGAGTAAAACAAATATTTTATGTTCTGTTAACTTAACATTTAATTTACAAGTATGGGAAATATTTACATGGAAATATATTCACAGGGCATTTATTATTTTTATTTTATTTTTATTTTACATTTGTTGACCGGGCTAGTCCAGCTGGATATATGTCCATTTTCAGTAGAGGCCCGGGGAGAAAAGCTCCACACATAACATTACACCTGATAAACTAGTCAAATTCAATTCACTTCATAAATCCATTTGTAGGAGATGTTCTTTAAACTGTAAAACTGATTGGTCTCATTTTTTTTATTGTATTAATATAAAAAAATTCTGGGAAGAAATTACTATTTTTCTCCAAGCTATATTCACAGATACCTTTATTTTAACCAAATCTTTAGTCCTCTTAAATGTTAATGATACTATTGGAATGAATAAAAAAAGATCTATACCTACTTTGGTCCATACTAGCTGTGGCAATGAAATGTATAACTAGAAAGTGAAAGTAGTAACCAGAACACGAGTGAAAAAACAAATAGAAGTCACACCAGGAAGTCCCAAAAGAGAACGCCAGCAGACTGTATTCTTTAATATGAACGCAGTTTTATTTTTTTAAGAAAAAGCGTTTTCGCCACAAAAAAGCAATGCAGCTTCTTCAGATGAACATAAAAAACTCTATGAGTTTAAGTACACACACAACCGGAAATATAAGTTACGTCACTAAATGATCAATTAACCTATTATCTCACACCATGTTACAAAAACCTTCCCCACAAGTATTAATGCAAAACTACATCCTCAAAGTAATAGCATGACAGTAAAATCAGTTGTAAAAGTCACTCATAAAAAACTTTAAATACCTCAATTATGGAATTTAAAAAATAAAATTAAAATATTAATCAAAATAAGCAAGAGTAATTAACAAAAAGCTATCTCAAGTAACTACGTAGTTTTAAAACTGCATTTATATTACAGTTTTCATTGAGTCCCGGAGCTTTAAAGGCATTCAAAGATAATTGCCATTCAAGCTCACGGGACTCTAACATTAATGACAATGGTCCACCCCTAATGCTCCCTTGTAAATGGTCAATACCCATAAAGGCAAAAGAGTGTCCTGGATTTTTGTCAACATGCTTAGCTAGAGCATTATCCCCCTTATTTTTCTTTATAGCGTATATATGCTGGTAAATACGCTCTCTGAGTTTGCGGTCCGTCTTCCCAATATAGAAGGCTGGACAGCAAACACAGAATGCAGCATAAACAACAGAGCAAGTTTGACAGTTAATTTTGTGGTTAGTGTGGAATTTCCTATTCCCAATGTTAAAGGAATTCCCAGGTTTAATGTACTTGCAATAATTACAAGAACCACACTTAAATGTCCCTTTTTGCCTAGAAAACGAAAATTCATTTCCTTTTCTTTGTACCAGTTCTTTAAGATTACTATCCCTTTTAAATACTATTAAAGGAGACGAACCCAATTTTTCAGCAAGGTCAGCTGAACCAGAAATAAAATGCCAGTTCTTTTTAATGATGGACATGATAGCCATGGCATTCACATTAAACGTAATAATAAAGCTAAGGTTGAACTGTTTTTCACCATATGTGTCATCCAAATTTTGAACTTCATTTAAAGGAGTGTCACCTGTTGATGTTAGAACATCCTGAATAACAATGTTCAAAGGAGTAGACTGGTCTAAAAGGGGCTTGAAGTAACCCTCAGTCCTTTTCAAGCAAACCTCATTAAACAACTCATCAAACATTTGGTAGGGTAACCACGTTTACAAAACATGTCCTTCAAAAGAGAGCATTCGCTGAGAAAGCCAGTTAAAGTACTGCACATTCTTACAGCTCGGACCAGCTGACCCTTTATAATAGCCCTTTTCTGTCTATATGGATGTGAACTCGAAAAGTGCAACAAGGAGTTGCAAAAGGTCGGCTTTCTGTAAATGGAAGATGTTAATACATCAAGCCCCTTGACCAACTTGACATCAAGAAAGTGAAAATCTTCACAAGAACCTACTCTGGAAGAATTCTTGAGATTGATGGAAGAAACAGCGACATTAGAAATCAAGGTGAAGGAATCGAGAATTTCACCTAAAACATGGACAAACAATCCTTGGGAAAATGTTTTAACTCTTGAGACATTAAAAATTAACCCGAAATAATTAATGTGTAACTTTATACTTTATTAATTGAATATTATACATTATTGTTACTAATTTCATATATTTTATTAATTTTTTCCCCTCCTTTGTTCAGGTCAATTGTACATAGTGTATATAAAGGTTTAAAATACTTGTTTATTAATGATTGTATTGTTAAACATTATATTATTTGGAAAATAAAAAAATTATTTGGGAAAAAAAAAAAGTTTTCCTAATACCTTCAAAGTGCTTTGTAATGGACAAAGATTTATTTTTTTTTTTTTAAGGATGAAAGCAAGTTTCTTTAACACAGATCCAAAAGCCCAGGGTTTGTGGGAATCACAATCATTGTGGCTATCTAATTACAAGATGCGATACTGTTACGTGACGGGGTATTAATGTAATTTTCCTGCAGCTCCAGAAATGTTGCAATTGATGCTTTGTTGTTCATGTTGTACTGCTTTCTGCCTGGGACAGACTTCAAGAAAACTGTTAAAGCATATTTATGAGAAGGTGCATTCTTCTAAATCATGACATGAAACTGCATTATTTAAACATTATCAGCACTGTAAATCTCCAGAATTAATATTTTTTGTGCTTGAAGCAAATCACCTTATGGTAAAATGCAACTGAAGAATCATTAGATTAGAAAGATTATATGTGGCAGGTTAAACTAAATGCATGTGTGAAATCTTGTAGCAATGATGGAAAATTTTATGATTTTCCTAAATAGAAGGGTAACTGATTAACCTATGCTGCCACTAAATTTTTCCGGGTCTATATTATAACAATGAACAATCAAATGATAGAACGTTGTTATATCAAACTCAAAAGTTCGAATTCACAGCACATCGAACTACCAGAACAGCGATTTTTCCCAAAAAACATTCAAACATTACATAAAGTGGGGGGACTTCACCCCTCACACCCCCCAATGTGGGGGCTGTACCCCCCTACTTAAATATACCAACTCTGAGATCACACTACAGTGTCGAAAATGGCAAAATGATGGAAGCGGCCAAGCGACTTCTTTCCCAGGGAAATAATTCATTTGTATGCCACTTCATCATTTTGCGTTTTCGACATTTGAAGTTCGACCAAGACGCATTCGACAAAATCAGTCTTCGGTCTTCTGATAGGAACCCATTTTCCTACCTTTAGAGGAACTGCCTTTAAACATTTGGTAGTTTTATGTATAGACAGTCTGATGAAGACCCGTGGGTAGGAATGAGAGAACATACTCTGTGTTGCTTTATTTTACTGAAGTCTTTATTTTGACTGAAGTACATCATGGTGTTTTGGGAATTCTTTGAAAAAGCCTCAAAATTAATTTCAGAGTAATCTATAGCTTGATTGGCCACTTAACTGCATGGAATTGTTATCACAGGATTTTGATTCTAATCCTAAGACTGATAGAAAATGGTCGCTACAATGCTATTTGTTGGGGAAACAGATCATTAGTATTATGGGAATGCAGGTTGCAATGAAATGCTGTATGTACCCCATCTTTTGGCTAGAAGGGGAAAGGATTTTAATTTGAGGAGTATGAAATGGGATGAGTAAATAAGCAGATGTCTGTTGTTCAACAGCTAGCCATTTTGTTTTCTGCCATATGGAGCAGGGCTGTTTAAAATGGAAGGTGGGAAGAGCAGCATTAACTTGCACATTTTATCAGAAGGTATTTTGCCAAAGGATAATGAGAACACCCTGTGGAACATTAATTACCTGTCTGGAGGAATAGCCCGGGGAGATCACTGAATGTGAGATGATGAGACTATAATGGAACTACAGACGGGTTGAATTATTAAGACTTAAATAGATGCATGCGTTCTGAAGGAAATTAAAACAGTGCTGCTGCTGTGATCCCATCCTACCTTTCAAATGCCCAGAGCTTGGAGTGACATTTCTAGTTTATTCACAGACTTTTGTTCCACTCCTAAAACTGGATATTATTTTGAAAAGATATATGTTAACAATCTAAGAATTTAGTATGTCCCTAATTTTGGGCCTTATCTCTAATTTTTACATAGCTATAAAGGGAAAGGTTGAGAGGTATGAATCCTCGTATGGGATTAATAGGTTTTGACACTAGAGAGAGCTCTCAGATGTCACCACTCAAAAGAAACTACAGGCAGACCTAGAGGCTTACCCCATATAGTAGGTATGAGTAACAGGCCACAAAAGAACAGAGCATGGCTCTAAAATAAAATGGATTATAAGACCACAATCCATACTGATTCACAGAAAAAAAAATATGTGATATAGTTGTAAGGCAGTGTTATTAGCAAGCTATATTTTTACTTATCTATGGATGTCATCGCCACAAAACTCAAAGCTTTCATTCCAGTACAGCACAGGACATTGGTGGGGAAACTAGACATAAAAGATTAGAGTTTATGTAAGCAAGCAGCTGACAAAGTGGTCAATAAAAACTGGTCTAATCATATTACTGATTGCTGATAGGCTACTACTTGTCCAAAGAGAAAAGGCCAAACTTTAGCAAAAACAGCCAAGTAAAGGACATCCATTTTTATTATTATTTCAACTCAATCTCTACCCTGTATGACAATGCACTCAACAAAGAAAGTGCAAGTAAAGTAGTCAAATAAAAATATTTCTCCCCAGGCCTCCACTGAAAACAGGCTCCCCGAGCCCAGTGGACCTCCCCGGTCATCAAACGGCAATAAATACATATAGTTAACATACTTGTTTGCAATGTGATAGATTTTATATACTTGCTGGTTTAGGCTGAGTACTATCTGGGTCCATTTGTTTTTCTGAATCACAAACCAAAGGTACAATAGATGACAATGCTGAGGTATGAACTACTTGGAATAGCGTTACCTTTACACTGTCTGCTCACATTAGTTCATTATCCATCCCAAAGCTAAAAATTCAGTGTTCTTCAACAGTGGGAACTAGGCTCTAGTATCACAGCAAACACTGTCATAGTTAAAATTCAAACCTATAAAGTGCTATCTAACAGAATAGAAAAATATTATAGCTTTCCTGAACAAAATGCACAGCTATAGTCATATACTATATACAATGCATATGATGAGCCAGATTACTGGTACAGCAGTTCCTAGTCATTTATTTTGGCCTTACTGTAAAAGCCTTTTATTTTCATTGTTTGAAATATCATAAATGGCTTATGCTTACCTTTAAAATTACACACCTCCCAAACTGTTGTATGCAGTTGCACACAGCTTGAAATAATGATTCAGAGAAGGAAGAACAAAAAAAGGAAAAAAGAATGAAAGAAAAAATATTTCAAGTCTGGATTTTGTAAATAAAAAAATGGCCAGTGTTGTTCATTATGTCCATGCAAAAACAGTAAGAACATATGAGGATTGCTTCTAACATTTCATGTGCTTGATATAATGGTATACACAAATCATGCCACTACCTTCTAAAGGTATTTGTGAATAAGAGGCAATGTTAAGCCATGGCAACCCCACCCTCTGATGTGGTTAAGGCTGGCAGCAATTTTTCCTGGTTCTGATAAAATAAGAATGTGATTAAAAAACATTTCTAACTCACCTCAAGTTTTAATTTTTACACCACAATAACAAGCTTCAGTTTCCCTTGGGTGTTTCTGAATTGCTGTGCTGATGAGGCCATTATGTATAAGTAATAGATCTCCTTGCCTATTATTTCACACCGTACGACAGACATTCAAAGGTCTGACAGATTACTCTGTATGAGTGTGCACGTGTATGTCATTTTTGCATTTGTGCACACACATACACGCACACATATATTTATATGTACAAATATACACGCTATACACACACACACACGTGCACACAATTTCTAAATAAGCCCATCCACTATTAGAAGCTGCCTACTAATACAAGTTGCACAATTAGCAATCATTTTTGTAATGCATTCCACCTCTATTAACCAAAGCTACAAACAAAAGCATCAACAGAAATGTATTCAATATGCTACATTATGCAGTACACCTAAATAAAGCATTAGAATGCCATTTCTTATTTCTAATGATTCAAAGAGAATAAAACATGGCTTGCTGTCCTTATTTAAACAGCTTTATTTAGCACACCTTGCTTTATTCAGTTCATTTTCAAACAACTGAGTATGTTTTCTCTGTACTGCAGAGGATAAAGCCGAATCTGTAGCCCAGATAACCCGGGACTGTCTAGGGACCCAGACCCTGTAGGCACCAATGAATAAGGATATAAATGAGTCCCACAGCAGCTTCCAAATAACTTGGTTTAGGGGGAGAAGGAAGTAGGACTGCCTGAATGTAGGGCCGCCACCGACTGGACAGTAAGGTATACAGCATTTAGGTTTGTGGCATGCCCCTGGTTCTGTCAAGCCTATTCCAGGGGCAGCCTCCATCTAAGAGCATGGATCAGCCATCAGGTTTGATGTTATAGTCAGAGAAACCAGTAAATCCTCACGACTGTCTATGATGGATACACTATAGCTGGATCTCATCTCTGCAATGTGAAATGAGTGGGTAGAATCACAGTGGCAGTTACCAGACACAGTGTGTAGGGAAAGGGGGGGGGGTAAAAAGGGTATGAATGAGAGTGAGTAAATGAGATGAAATGAAGTGTGTGACTACATGACTGAAATGTATACATGCCTCGTGAATGAATGCCAGGTGTATGCATTAAGAATGAGAAAACGGATGCGGTATCAGATGGGCTGTATATGTATGCATGAAAGTATGTCTGCTTATCCTGGCGATATATGAATAAATTAATTAGTAAATCTCAGGTGAGTGTTTTTATTGGCTCCCTAATGTAATTCTAAGACTTGTAAATGCAAGTCTCGGGATTAAGAAAAAGAACTATGAAAATACAGGCGAAAAGAAAATATCAGACATAACCGTTTTCCTTTAAAGATTTATTTTGTGGCCAGCACTGTGGTACAGGCAAACTAAACCTCAACTATGACCTAGGTGAACCTGGTTTGTTTAACAGCTCAGCTGTACGAGGTGTTGACTTGAAGGGATGGGTAGTTCATAAATAAAAAAAAACTGCCCCATTAGGAGCAGTCAATGTTATGAACCTCCTTAGGTTATTCTCCAGCCAAGTCTTAGAACAGACATCGTCCAGAGGCTGTAGAATAGGCTGGTAGATCCTGTGATGGACAGGAACACTGAAGTAGATGGGAAAGAAAGAAGGGAATAAAAAAATACTTTTTTGCAAGTGAAGACCATGTCCCACTGCACTGCCCCAATGTGGGGGGCAAGAGCTGCTACACCCCAACTCCAAGATCACACCACCTTAGAGAAAAAAAATTTTCCAAGAAATAATGTCATACTTAATATACACAAGTTCACACTTTTGCTCATTCATTCTCACTCATAGGGACTTGAACTAGTGAGTCTCAGACTACTAAACAGTTGCCATTTTTTATCAGCAGGGTCTGGGAAAGAATGTGAATAAATGAATATGCAGATAGA
This sequence comes from Protopterus annectens, assembly GCF_019279795.1. Lineage (NCBI taxonomy): Eukaryota > Metazoa > Chordata > Ceratodontiformes > Protopteridae > Protopterus > Protopterus annectens. The sequence goes on along the minus strand of NC_056749.1, from coordinate 190,606,773 downwards.
ACAGAACACAGTCTTCGCAGAGCACTCGACTTGATTTTCTACTTAATCTCAAGAAACTGATGAAGGAAAGCTACAGAAGTATGCACACTGCATCACCTTCTCAGCATTAATTTAAGATGTTGCTCATTATATGCATTGTGTGCATGTGTATGTATGTATGTGTGTGTGTGTGTATATATATATATATATATATATATATATATATATATATATATATATATATATATATATATATATATATATCTACTTCATAAGATCGACAGACCATTTGATCAACATTCATTTGGTCGACAGACCATTTGGTCGACAACCAGTATTCAATGCACTTAACAGGGATTTGCCCCCCTCCCCAATGTTGTGCGACCCTGGAGTTGATATATATAGTTAGGGGGGTGTGGTGGGCAAAGCCCCCCACCTATTTCCATTTAAAACATGAAAATACAACAAAAACTACACATTTTAAATGAGAATAGGTGGGGGGCTGTGCCTCCATACCCCCCCAAACTATATATATCAACTAGTTGAAGTAGCAAACAAACACCAACTGTACCACATTGTATCTTTAAGACTTGATAGCAGGTGCTTCTACTATATAAGGAATGAATTGTTTTTTGAGAGTTGTCTGATGAAGGGGCACATCCCTGAAAGCGCTTGCCTGTTTTATAATAAACTTCCCAGCTGTGGTACATTTGGTGTTTGTTTGCTATTTCAACTATATTTATTTTACACCAGCTGTTTTATTAGTTGGTAGAGGATTTCTGTGTTTCACGTTTTATATATATATATATATATATATATATATATATATATATATATATATATATATCAACTTCAGTGTCACACAACATTGGGGAAGGGGGCAATTCCCAGGTTTTTGCCTTGAATACTGGTTGTCGACCAAATGAATGTCGATCAAATCGTCTGTCGATCTGATGAAGTAGACCCATATATATATATATATATATATATATATATATATATATAGTGTGTGTGTGTTATAAATATATATATACATAAATATATATATATATTTAAAATCTGTGTGTTTATCTATAGGTATACATGCACACATACATATATATCACACACAATGCATATAATGTATTATATATGGGTGTGTGTATGTGGTTTACTGTAAAATAAATGTTTAACATCAGGATCTAGGCATACAATGTCAAGGGGGTATATTTCCATTAAAGCAAAATACTTGATAAAGGTGAGAGACAAAAATATAAGTGGAAGAGAGGTCGAGCTACAATTCTGAAAACTGAAATAAGCTGGACAAACAAATTAAGCACAGTGAGAGACAAGACCAAGAGAATGTTGAAGAAAATGTATATAAAGATATTGAGCATAATAAGAAATTTTTTTATAGATACACAAGATGTGGAAGGAGTAAAGACATACAAATTTCTAAACTGTGTGTACATTCTAAAATGTATCCTCAGACAAAACAGATTATAGATATATTTACGAAATCTTATGCAAAACAGTTTTGTTCCACAAAGGAGAAAAGTTGTCCTAGTGACATCTAGGTAACCTCAGATACTGGAATCAAATTGGATTATATAAAAAACAAACTGTGCAAATGGGATCAATAAAGCACAGGGTGGAGACAAAATTAGTAACAATGACCTGAGGACACTTCATCAAGAACTTACAGTACCATTATATCTGTTATTTATTAGGTCTTATAAATATGGGGAGATTCCTCAAGAATGGAGACGTACTTATTAAACCTGTCTTTAAGGGAAAGGGGAGTAGGACAATCCCAGAGTCATACCAACCCTTAAAACTACTTTCACGTTGGGGAAAATAATGGAGAAGTTAATACTGGAAAAGTTGTTGTTAGAACTGGATAGGTTGGGACTTGAAACCATGTATAAGCATGCATATGTTGAAAATAGATCTATTACCACCTGTAACATTGTGTTCTATAACAATATAAAGACATTGGTATATGGGTAGATTCAGCTTTAAGTTTTTCTTATCATATCATCCAGTTGGTTAATGATAGTTATAAAACCATAGGTTGTATCAAAAGATTTATAAATTCTAGGAAATCAGAAATGATTAAGTCATTGTTTATTAGTTACATTAGACCCAAACTTGTGTAAGGGATAACAATATGGAAATCTTATAAGAAAACAAACATGAGTAAACTGAAAGCTAAAATATACTATAATGCATCCATGACTATGAAAATTTAAGTTATTATGAAGAACTAAAATACCTGAACTTGCACACTCTCTCTTATAGATATCCAAGAGATCTTATTCAGGTATATGGGGCATTTACAGACAACCATCTCTGGGAGGGAATGGGGGTTATCAAAAAGTACTAGAAAATCATCAGACAACCTATGTAGAAGATTCTATAGGAATGAGAACTGTACCAATTGGCTGTCTGAGAGAGCAGCTGATGCACACAACAGACTACCAAATTACATTAAAGCAAGTGTTAGTTTTAGATACTTATCATGGAAACAGGTGTTTTGGTATATTGGCAGGGCAGAAGGGCATTAATGCCCATGCTTGAAATATTTGTATGCATGAGAAAATATGTTTCTTCTTTGGAGGGTGTGGTTTGCATGCCACCTGTTTTCCAAGAAATTTGCCTAGAGTGGGAAAAATGGAAACATGTCCGTACTATAGTGAGTTATTACGTTCATCAGTTTTGGGGCTAGATTTAATGGCTACTTCACAGATCATAGGGATAGTATTCTGCACAACAGGGATTATAGAATTGTTTAAGAGGCTGAATTATAACCTATAAGCAGGAATTGATGAATTATTGGTGTAGATGGTCTAAGACTTGCTGAGGGCCTGTTGTCCAAGATTTTGTAAAAAGTTTGTTTTATATCTGATTTTAGTGGCTTTAAACTTGAATGAAGGTATATAATGTAGGCATTTTTGGAATTACTATACCTATAAAATGTATCTCAGGGTTGTATAAGTTATCTTAAAGGAATTGTTCTGTTTCTATTAATAAAAGATGTAAACACATTTAAAGAATTATTTAGTATAGGGGAATTTTCTATACACATTAGAAAGAAATGAACTTTCCCTATGGCTTTTGAGTACATTGTTAATTTATTAGAAAGAGTACAGAGTCTTATATTATTAAGGGCACATCATATCTTTCACCGAGGTATTGTACGTCCAAGAACATTTTGCTTACTGTGAACTTTTATTAGTATTTTATATAGGGAGAACTGTGCCATAAATTGAATTAAAGAATGTTTGAACATAGTTATCATATGCTCCAAAAATTTTAATGCCTTGTATAAACATACATTAAGCTGTGAGGGTTTTAAACAGTTTTATGATTACGTAAGGATTCTGGGGATATAGATTTCATGAAAGAAAAGTGAAACATTAACAGATGTGTAATATATTAAGGAGTGTATTTGGCAAAATAGATCAGATTCTTGTAATAAATCTTGCACCAGTGGAATGGCAAAACTGGGAACCTGACAATGACACACAGGAAACACAGATGAGTAGTGAAGCAACAACCCAGTTTTATTGTAGGATTAAGCACTTTTGTCTAGAGTATAACAAAACTTCCTCAGTATCCATGTTTTTAAATATGTGCCTTAAAATAAGGAGCTAACACATGATTGGCTCGCTTGTTTTATTCATGTGACTATTGTAAAAATGTTAAATGCTGTTGCTTTCATAATTTCCTCTCACAGTCTAAGATTTTTTGAGGCTAAAGGTTTTGCTGTTAGTGTCATTTTCTCCTTCATCTTTACTGGTCTGGTGTCGTTTCCAAGTTTTTTTTTTTTTTTTTTTTTTTTTTTTTTTTTTTGAGTTTTATATTCAACTTTTGTTAGTGGCATTATATTTTTACTTTACTAAGTTGCATCTCATAGAAATTGTAAAAAATACTGAAAAAAAAAAACATTAAAACATTTGTATCATGTAGCCAAGGCACAACAATAACAGACTTCCAAATATTGCTTTCTTTGAATCTTTTATTGTAAGATCTGGCTTGATTTAGATTTCTGCATCTTATGTGCTGTCTAAATTTATGCATCTGATGTAGAGAGCAGTACATTTTGAATTACTAAGTCTCCTATTGCAAAAAAAAAGAAAATAAATTTTACAAATTTCTGCATTATTAGTTGCTAAAGAATCGGCTAGAGTTCATACCCAATGCTTTCTTCAAAAGGGCAACCCTAGGCTCCCTACATAAGTCATTCTATTACAGTACAGCAAATATCCTTTTTATCTTGTTTCCCAGGAAAAGCAAGTGAAAGTATCATCCACCCTTTAATATCTTGTTACCAAGACATGTTTATAAATTTCAAGTTTATATTTCATATAAATCTTGGTTGTTGTTGTTGTGTCTTTCGGCTTTTCCTGGTTAGGGGTCGCCACAGTGGAACTCCGGTCCGCTAATGATTGGTAGTTGATTTTTACGTGCAGAGTTACCAACCCTGACACACAACCTTCAACGAAGGTACGCCCATTCACGTATGTCTCCACGCAGAAGACGCTCTAGCTGAGAATCGAACCGGACAGCGTCTTACTGTGAGGCGACAACACTACTGCAGCACCACCACTGCAGGTCAACATTTTTATTTTTAATTATGGTCATAGTTCTATTGTATAGCTTTGCTGATATTAGGTTAACTATAATTCCTTTTTATCTCAAACCGGTCGGTATTCCAATTCCACCTTTAGCAGGTTTGGAATGTACTATTAAACTGAGAGCAACCAGAAGGAAATACCACAACCAGAGACTGAAATGAAGGGCGAGTTAGTTTACCTAGCGAGGCAAAAGACCATGTTTGTGGCAAAATGTATATGTTGGGACCTATGGCCAGTTCCCAACATGTGACCCCAAGTTACATTATTTATAGACTATTTAAACAAGACTGGGAATATTTACATTGACATTGCACTTTTCCTTGCATTATCAGGTTAAGTCCATAATTAAGCTTCATAAATCCTAAAATGGTCTATCATGCTAAGCAACCTTTGTTGTCTTTACAGCAGTGTGTTTCAGATTCTACTACACCGTGGAGTCTCTGTGATATCTTCTAATTAACACATCAATCACCTCTTTATAGATGGAAACAATATTTTCTCATTTGCTACGTTTCCTAGTCCTCAATAAGTAGCACAATAACAGGGCCTTTGTTATCTGCGGAGGATGGCAACTCTATCCCATTTAAAATGCTCCTAGTGAAGTTTCTTCCTTATACTTTTCTAACAAAGTTGTCAATTTTACCACAGAAATTGACATCCAACTAAATGAACAATGTCTCTCTGTACTGTTAAAATAAATGTCAAAGTAAAAATGACCATCAGAAATACTCCCAGTGAGTACCCTAAAGGACTCGGTCACCTTAGATATGCTTGCTTAAATATGCCCATTACGAGATTAACATACGAGGCAAAAGCTGTCCCCATCACTATGTCATGTTTGACATATAGGTGGTAGAGTCCACCCTCACAATGAATTCATCCCAAACATTGGAATGTCAAAGACAGACATTACAGACTGTCCAAACGTGGTCCGTTCTGGACCCATGGTAATGCTTGTTCCTCCGTCCAGAGTTGCAGGGAGTTTTGGTGTTTGTTATGCCTGTATTCAGTATTCCAACTTTCATGAAATGGTTTTGGGCATTGGTAGATTCCAACACGTGTGTGTCGACTTATTCATGGGAAACCATATGATCTGGAAAAAAATGGATGATGTAGAAATGAGGCCATGAGAGTAAAGAAAGTGTTCCTCATTGACAGATGGAGCTGAAGGTCAGTCAGTTTAAGCCTGCATCTCTTGTCATCATATAACTTACTTGCTTCCCTTTACCCTTTTCCATTTCTTGTATGCCATTATTAAACCTACTTCCTAGTCTCAGTGCCTAATATAGCCACATTGGCCATCATTTCTTTTTGTTTTGTCTTGGTTAAACCCCTCAGTCACAACTCTGGGTATCCCATTCATTGCTCACATTCTCTCAATATGTTCAGCTCCAGACTTTCTTACTATCTCTCAGCTTAGAATAGTTCTCCCTTTTACAATATAACACCATCATTTTTGTTAGACTCGTAACCTTCATTCTTACTGTAAATCACCCCGTAGTCTCATCGCTGAAACATTATCTCATCTTTTTATTCTTGACCATCTCTGCCACCATTTCTGATACAGCCCTTGTGGCCCAAAAGTTCACTAAAGTTGCTCTTATGGTAATCAAATCACTTAAAATATAATGCATTTCCTCCAAACGCACCAATTCTTTTCACTTGTCTAATTCCTCTTTCATAATGTTCCTGCTGGATGATACAGAGTACTGATTCATCTGCTTTCACCCTTCCTTCTATTCTAATAGGCCCAAGTGCTCAGCCCAGGTTGTGACACTTCTCATTTCCCCACTTCCTTTATGTGGTATTCCTGTTCCTGTCCGACTTTGAATTTTATGTCCTCTTTTATATAACTTCTCCTCTCTCTTTATCCCTACTTGGACATTCCTAAACAATCTATACTCAGGCGCATTGTTGTCATAGACAAAGAATGAAATCCACAAGGAATAAACTGTGCCTGCAACCAAAAAACAAATGTAACTGAAGAAAACAAGGCACAGAGACATGACTGAAAGCATAAAATATTAAAAGTTGAATGAGGCAAGTGCTTTCACACCAAATACTAGTGCTTTATCAGACCATATAGTTGCCATAGGCCACAGTTTCTGAGATAACCCCGGATATCCAATTTTCCATCATCTATCACTGCTGGCAGTGCCTGACTTCATTCTCATACTTATTATAAAGCACAATAAACACTACGCAGTCAAGCTTCAAGTCACTTGAGTGGTCCTCTATGTTCAGAGTTTTATTTCTTCTTCTTTTTAGTCCATTAGTTATCTACTACCCACTGCTGCATTTGTGACAAACCATTCTCTTCTGACTTAAAAGTACAATTCCCAAAAGAGTACTGCTTGAACTCAGATGAAGGCATTGCTTACCTTTAGGGACCAAGATGATTTCTGTGTCTGATATATATAGTCTTGTTTTACTAGACATGACTGTCAAAGAAGGTAGAGGAGAGTGGCATTATATCAAAAAGTGGCAACAGCTGATTCAGCACCCCAACCTCATGACGAAAAACAGGAAATAGGCTGTTGATGGTTAAAAGTCTGTAGTCTTACAGTAATAAAATCAGTCCATGCACAGCGTTTTCAGTTTTTTGATGAGGTTTATAGAAACCAAGGGAAATTGCTTTGTAGCTACAAAACATGGAGCGTAAACAAAATTCAGTCCAATGTCTTTCCAGAGTTCATTTCACAGTTGCAGTATTCCTTCATACAGTTTTTGTAAAGTAAAGCAATACCAGTATTCACCAGTATTTTTATCAGGCTTTGTCAGACTAGAGGAAGTAAAGTCTACACTTTTCTCAAGACTTACCATCCACAAAGGAAAAATGAGGCTTTGCTTGCTCACCTTTCTTCTGGAGGGAGAAACAAGGATGTAGTATTAAGAATGGGTCATTTGCAGTGTTTCATTGGAGACTGGGACATGAAATGAGTACAGGACTAACCTTACAGGTGGGACTGGGAGTTGCTACTGCCTTGGGTGAAGTGCAAGGTCCCAGTCTATGTTTATACTTCATTACAGAAAAATGGCCAATCACAGAAGAGATGGTTTGTAAGATGGTGGGTTTAAGGCCTTAAACCTACAAACAACTCATGCCACTATGTGCAACTATGGCAACTCTGCCCCACAACAACCACCTCACTAGCCAGCTCAAGAAAATGGTTATGATCATAGCTGGTGAGGTTTAAAATTATCAACACTGCACACACAATTGTGCACTTAAGTCATAGAAAGCATAAGGGGAGCATCATGCCAAAGCAGAACACCCCACACAAATGCATACACAAACTTAGCAATGGGCAGATGCAGGGTTGCAATAAAATTGTGGAAATGAAGAATAAATAAAACAAATGTAAGGTGTTTTGGAAAAGGCAGAGAATAAATTATTTTTGCATTTGTTTGTTAACCAAGTAAATCAAAATGGCGCAATAGCCACTTTGATAAGTTATACCTTATCCATTATGTAAAAAGCTAGCAGAATAGGTGGCACTAAGTGATCCTTACTTGTCATGTTTTGTAGCTGCATGAAAAGTTCTTATCCCCTAATTAAAAAAAAATCCCAGCAATTACGTACTCTATTCTTTGCTGGTTATCTTGACCTTGGGAATAACGTTTTTTTTCTCCAAATCAACTTATCAGTTTAAAAGATGTTTAAATCTTTGGCCTTCCCAGTACATTCATTTTATAGGACCATTGCCGTTTAATATATTTATAAACTGCATACAGTCTCTAAACCAGCATACCTTTTAAAAATTAAAAACTGGGAGGAACAAACTATTAAAAAATCCAAATACAACTAGAATATCATCTCACCTCCAATCTAACAATTGACCTATTTTGACTCAATATTAATTGGTCAATAAATACCTCAAATGAGCTGGTACTAAATACAAAATCAAAATGAATAACAATAGACAATAAGTTAATATTCAATCAGAATTCCATTAAAAATACAATAAACTACAATTTCATTACATAGTGAAACTATTCTTAAGAGAATTTGCATGTAGAACTACAGCTCAGACCCATCTTCTCCCAAGTATCCAATATTCTGGGTATACAGACCAGCAAGAATCCAATGTAATGCCACTGGATGAGCATTTCAATGATGTTTTTTAGACCTGCCTATAAATAATAAAGTAACTTTGAGAAGGTTGCACAGGACAGCTCAGAAGCAAGGTGGTTTTCAAACAGGTCCAACTTAAGCAGATTCCATCAATGAGCAAACCCATTCTGGTCAGACAGAGAATGGGTAGAGGTGGTCATAAAATTTAAACACCAATGGCAGCAATGAAATCAGAAGTGTAAAAAGACTAGGTTCAACAGAAAGGCTGAAAATTTTCAAGATGAATGAATCTCGACTTTTCTATCTTTATATAGACATTATGAGACTGTTGAATCAAGTACGTCTGATGATCATGTTCATAAGTAAACTTTGGTGATGTGTAAATGCAAAAATGCATTCACTATTGTAAATTTATCTAATAAGGCACTTGAATGAGATTGAAATGTTTATATTACAAACAGGTTTGTTTTTCATTCTATCAAGGTGTTTGTTGATGCTATATGTTCTCTCCAATATTTTACATGGAAATTTAATCTTGTCCCAGTTTTTGATAAGATCAAAAGAAATGATGTTAAAGTAAATGCTTTAACAAACTACTTTTTAATCCCAATTTATACATCTCTGTAAAATGTTCAAAAAGTCTTGTGAAAGAGAGCTAAAAGATTAACGGAACCGGTTTAAAAATTATAACCTGTAAATCAATGAAAAGCATTGGGTTCTTTGCAAAAGAATAAAGATATTAGAACAAAAGATGATAAAGTATATGGTTTTAATTGATCATTCTAATTTTAGTGTTTGGATGAAAGTGTTGATAAGCAAGGATTTTTAACAGAAAGGCACCAAAAAGATGTTGAAAGACATACAGAATAATAAATAAAATCTTAAAATATTTAATATACAAGGGTCTTATTACTTATGAATGCATTTATTTTAAAGTCATTTTAAAGTCAACACTGAAAAGCCTAGGTTAGTCTACATTTTAGGATAACTGAAAACACATAAGCAGTTGGGATGCCCTCCTAGAATGTCAATTTTAATTGTGTCTTGTTAGATTTTTTTAGATAAAGTTAAAGAAGGCTGTGTGAGAAGTCATGATTTACTACTGAAGGTTGATATTAAATCTTCATATTTTGCTATCCTTCATGAAGTGTGCCCCAAATGGTTTGGTTTTAAAATTAATGGAGAGTAATAAGTTTTCAGTATCTGTAGTAGGTTTACTGACCACACGAACTGGTGTGGTCTTGACCAATATTTAACAATTTAATTTACAAACAGGACTCCTAAAATGGCTGAACACTAATCAATAGCTGAATTTCAGCTCTCCCAGTATGAAAAAAAACTGAGAAACTGGCTAGTAATTCTGCCAGATTTAGGAAAAATTCAGTTACTGGCAAGTAAGTATAATGCCTTGATGCCAGTAAAGAAGAATCTTAAAGAGCCTGAAAGAAATCCAGCTAGAAAAGGCAGAGAGAAAACAATCTCTTGCAAGAATGCTGAAGCTGTTCAGCAAAAAGTAATTCAAGATCCATCTTTGTTTCAAGATAGCTTCCAGTAATTTAAAGGAAATAAAATACATAAAATGTACTCTGAGTTGATTGAAATAAATGAAACATTGAAGAAGCATAGCAACTCATCGCAAAAGTCTGGAAAAAAAATGGAAGAAGCTTTAAGCATCTATTTAGATTCACTGATAAAATTGAAGAAAAACTCAGAAGTTGAAATGAAGAAAAAGCTGGCTGAGTATGATGCTTCGCAAGAAGACCCGTTTCAAAAATGGTAGGCGTTAGAGAATTCTGATTATGCAGAGAAAACCTGAGATTATTTGCTATACCAGAGAAACTGGAAGAAACAGACTGTATTTTATAAAAGGACAAATAAGCAACTGGACTAGAATTCCACAGCAAGATTTGTGAACTGAAAAATGAGTGTATGCTCCAAACCTGGCCACGAGAAAGCATCTAAAACCTCTATTAGCAAAGATACAATCATACCAGTAGAAAGAGTTGATCCTGACATAGCTGTTGCAGAAAGGTAAAGCATTAAAATTGTTGACTGTATAGTGTTTGTGGAAAATGATTATTCACTGCACTCCCAACAGAAGAAAAACAAATGTATCCCAAAAATCAGGGAATGCTGAGAGGCAGGTGGGAGATACAAGGTGCTATATCTAGCTGTCTTCAGATTATTTTTTCTGAAGGATCAAAGCAATTTTTGATGCATAACAGGCTAAGGAGAAAATAAAGTTTGTCCAACAAAAAGTGAGACATCAAATAGATGGGGACTCTGCTTCACTTTTTCCTGATAACAGAGAGACTTTGTTAGTGAAACCTTTTCCAATGAATAGAAGAATAAGGAATACCTTGGAATTGAACCAGAGTCTGGTGTTTGGAGATAAAGATGAACAGGAAGAAGACCAGCAACACTGACGTTAGTTAATAAATATGAAATATGAGACTATAAAGCATCAATCATATTTATGAAATATGGCTTTACAAGAAAGTAACTGAGATTGGACTTTCAGTAAACTAACTTTAAGCCTCAAGAAAAAGCTATCTTGTTAAACTAGTGGGAGGACTGAAAGGCATATACCATCACTCCATGTCATTAATGTTTGGGACAACACTAAAAGGAAAAAAGTTAAGCAAAACAATTTTGTTCATGTCAGTATTTGTACAAAACCTTTTATGATATAAACTGCATGTTATATAGTAGAGCAGATTTATATAGTATATAGCCAGGGGTATCTAAAATAAAAGTTTTTTCAGTGATTGTATATGACAAAGATATTAAAGTAAGCAAGTACTTTTATTTAGCTTTTAGAAATATAGTCCTTACAATGTAAAAGAGAAGAAAGGCTGGACAAAAGCCTGTTTAAGTTAATATGCTGTAATCTTGGGCTGCTGGGGATGGGGTGTAGAAATGCACTGATTATAATATATGTGGAGTTGAGATGTTTTCTCCTACTCTTCCATAGCTGAATGTCTGCATTAATACCCTTAGTTTATTGTAAAAATATGGTGAATGCAATGAGAAGGGCTGCATATGTAAGGATATTAGCTTTTCTTGTCATTTATCCAATGAATGTTCAGTGTGAGTTGAGAGGTCTGCAGCTGAGGGCAACTGTAAATTGTATTATGTTTCCATGGTGACAAACTGACTACAGGTGCAGATGACTATCTTGACAGTTCAGAGCATGGTTTACAAAGGTAAATATACTATTAACAAATATTAGGGCAAGCAGCTAAGTAAAAACTAAAGTTTGAAATTATTGGAAGTGAATAAGACAGAGTTTCTCTAGCATCCTAAATACTTCAATGCATTTACTAGAACAGCATATAATTTAATTTTATTTAAGATAGCCTTTTCTTAAGGCTTAGAGTTAATGTTTACTGAAAGTATACAAGCTGCTTTTCACATTTTAGAGGGGAACAGAGATACAAAAATAATAGGCAGCAATCAATTTAAGTGACAGCACAGCCTGTAGCATGCACTTTAGCATGAATAAGCTTAATATTAGGTTAGGTAATACTTGTGGGTGCAGCTGTTAATTTGGAAATATTTTTGTATTAGGAAGATTAAATGCAACTATTTGAAAATGTACATAGTTTTGTGAGTTAGTTTTAAGTTAGTTAGGTTATGTCTTTTTTGAGGGTATTCGTTAAAACACAACGTCTTGAAAAATCTGAAATAGCTTCAAATGGAAAGAACAAGAAACAGTTGTATAAAAGAGCTACCTGAAAAAACAGTGTGTGCATGCAACAAAAACATTGGAAATAGACATTTTAAAAAGTTGTAATGTATAATAGGTGGGAATAATATTTATTGATTTATTTAATGGAGTCCAGGCATGTAACCCTTTTCTACAGAGACACAGGGAGAAAAGCTCCACAATGAAATATTAGTTACAATTTTGAATGAACATGCTGCTACTGTTAGCATTAGGACACAATACAAAGCACATATATTTAAATATGGAGGTTGGGGAAGTACATCATGACTAATAAATATTTAAATATTTTCATCACTTGAAGGTCATCCTTAGATCACATAAATGACATATATAAAAGTGCAGAGGTTACGGATGCATGAGTGCATTTCACATGGATCAATTTATATAGCAGTTAGGGAGTTTACTGAGAACTGGTATGTAGGATTACAGTTCAAATTAGTAATTTCAATATAATTCATGGACAGGACATACAACAGTAGGTGGAGAGAAGCATAACTAAGGAGGAGGCTAACTGGTAGAGGGGTACTGGTTAACCATGGAATCTACAATTAAAGCTCTAATTGTTTGTTAGGTATGCCCAGAGATCTTTTTTTATATTGCTGCTGGCTTTCTATCTGTTTAAGATAGTTGGAAGAACATTCTATAGTGGTGCTACACAACTGTAGCAGAGTGAGCCTCCAAGCTAAACATTTTGATACTTGGCAATAAATTATCTTTGGAGCTGAGAGTTCTGTTTGAGTGGTATTTTTGTAGCATGTCAGCTAAAGCAGGGTATTTGTTGGCATGTTTTATACTGTTAGCCATTGAGGGTTGACTAATGTAAAGATTGTTAGGAATTTCTAGCCATTGTACTTGAGTGCTAAGCAATGATTTGTATTAGTGATTATTAGATGATAATATGGCTATTTTACTTTAACATTACAGTCTGGATAGGGCACCAACTTATAAGCTGGTGAAGGGGGAGGCATACAATAGAATAGGTATCAAGAAGAATAGGAGAACCCAGAGGAAAATCTATCAGAAAGAACTAGTTTGGTCCTATAAAGTAAGCCAAGCTTATGATGAATTTCTTTTATGGCAGTTTGGAAGTGGATGTCACATTATCGATTATGACTCCTAAAAGTTTGGTATGAGGCACTTGTTCTTATCTTCTCATCATAATGGCTAGCCTATCCATGTTATTTTGGAACATAAATGGCCTCATAGGTATTTGTTCTTATCTTCTCATCATAATGGCTAGCCTATCCATGTTATTTTGGAACATAAATGGCCTCATAGGTATTGACAAAAGGTAAGACTATTGAATTATATTAAGAAATGCAGAGTGCAGATAATGATGTTGCAGGAAACACATTTGGAAAGAAATAAGCATGTAAATTTGATAAAGAAAGGATTTCAGGATGGATATTCTGCAGAATATCAGGTACAAAGGAATGGAGGAATAATTATAAAAAAATAATGTTAGATTTGTGGCAGAAATGGGCTACTGGCAAGGTAGGAGAATTACATTAACATGTAATTATATTCTTGTTATTATGGAGCTTTTGGGAGAAATATTCAGCTTTCACGGACTATTGTTTATAGATGGGGACTGAAATTTGATTTGCAACAATGACGAAGTATTTGGGGGACCTGGAAAGGAAAATATTAAAGAGGATAGATTTCTGAGGAAATATATGAAATTATTGGGTCTGGAAGACATGAACTCAGTAGTAGGAAATCTGTGAGAAGTTGTGTGATATTTCTCAAAGTATAATAACTGGGCTAGACTGGACAAAATTTAAATTCAACAGGAATGGGCATTTAACTGAAAGTTTCAACATGGATCCAATAACTACTTCATATCATGCTCCAATAAAAAAAAAAAAAGATAAAAATGCTGGGTAATGAAGTAAAAATGAGATATTGGTGATTTCACACCTACCTGTTAAAAAGTGAGGAATTTAAGGAATGGGTGGTGGAAATCATTTGAGTTATTTGGGAAGATAGAAATTTCTTCAGAAGTTGGAGCTAGTGAATGGGATAAATGAAAGTGGAGTTTAAAACTAGGGTAGAAATAAGAGTGAGAGATATGGTTAAGAAGTAACAGAAATTTAGAGGGGCTGACAAAGGTTAAAGTATTGCAGGAGGAGATTCTCACAGAAAAAGAGTGCTAATGAGAAAATAAGGGAGTATCTGGATAATATGGATGAGTTTAAAAGGATTACTGTTAAGCAACCTTTTTGATAACTCCAGAGCATAAAATCTTGTAGCACAATGACTTAGGCAACAGAAAGTAGAAAGGGTCATTGCCAAATTTGGGGAGCCTAGAAAAAAAATAACCAGAGTTTCTTTTGAAGTATTGAGATATTTTGGAAATTTTGTGAACATTTCTATAAAACACAGAAATATGGTAGAAAGAGCACAAATGGAAAATATCTATGCAGGACATAAGTATGCCAAGGTTAGAGGTGGCTGTAGCTTAACCATTAACAGTTAAAATAGGAGTAGAGGAGATAGAAATGGTGATGTATAACCAATCTGGAGGAAAGTCTCTAGGAGCAAATGGTATTCCTGGGGAAGTTTAGAAGCCAGGAGGTAAGAAAGTGATAAAGATCTGAAAGGTTTTGTTTAACAGTATTTTTTAAAAGGAGGAGAAGCACCAACATCCTGGAAAAAAGCTGGGTTGGCGATAACACCTAAACACGGTAAAGCATCATCAGATCTGGCTTCATATATGCCCATAGCAATTTTAAACCATGATTGTAAAGAATGTACATCTACAACAGCTAAAAGAACTTCAAAGATGTTGCCAAAATTGATATAGATCAATGTGATTATGTGGAGGGGATGCAGACAGTTGACATTAATAGAACAGTTATGAACTAGAGGGAAGCAGAATTGTTGGTGTGCATTGATGCAGAGAAACTGGGATTTTGAGAAGTGCAATGGAAGCATCTGCATTCCCTGATACAATAAGGTTAAGTAGGAAGATACAAGATATATGAAGGATCAGAAGCAGTAATTAAAGTGGGAGAGTCCCTCTCTAACATGTGTTTGAACTCCCCTGTTATTTGCTTTATATTTAGAGACATTTGCAAAGAAATAAAAGGACTCAGAAATTCAAGGATATAATTGGTATGGTAATCAAGAAAAGCTGGCTTATTTCCAGATATTATTTTGTACCTGATAAAACCAGAAAACAACACCTTAATGTTGTGGAATATTTTGAGATAGAGTCATTTCAGGATATAAAATTAGTGAAAATAAAAACAAAGGCTATAGCTGTAAATTATGTACCCAGACTTGAACTGATTCAGCAATACCCATATTTATGGGAACTCAATAAAATTAAGCATTTATGAGTATGGATTAAAAAGGCTTCCGTGGTGGCAGATAAGGATATGTGGGAAGAGACTAAACAAAAGATAATACAAAGATTGAGAAACTGGAAGCTCTTGTTTATGGATATGGATGGTAATATACAAGCAGTGAAAATGTTTTTAGTCCCTTTAATATATGGGCCTGGCATATGTTATCAATGATTGGAGAAGCTGTGGACTATAATAAAAAGGTGAAGGAATTTATTTGGATGAAGAAAATGTTAAGGATCAAGTGGTATAAGCCAATTCTTACAAAAGAACAAGGTGGTTTATAATTATCTGATTTGAATGGATATTTTAGAGCTGCACAATTAAGGTTCATATACATAACATAAGCAGAAAGCTATAATTCCAACAGAAAAGGGATGATAAAAACATGGAGGAAACTCAAGAAATAAGGATAGTGTGTTGGATTTTGAATACAGATCCTTAAGGAGAACAGCAGCCATATAGAATATTATATTCATAAAGTAGCAAAAAGTATTCTAAGATCTAAGCTAATACAAAAATGAAAAAAGGAGATTTTGCCAATAAGGATGACTACAACTAGGGATGCAGAGAATAGGCAAAATGGGGTTGGACTTTACTGGAGAAAACTGGCAAAGGAACCGAGGTATTACAAACAAACAAGAGAGGGAAAGATAAAAGACTGGGAAGAGGCCAAGAAGACACTTTGACTGCAACCTAGAGACTGCCTTCCCAACCAGGGATTAACAGAGTATACACAGAGAGAAAGGGATAGGGGAATCATAAATGAAAGACCTGCTCTGATATACTTTATAGTTGAATGTAGAACAGAAGCTGCTGTTTAGAAAGGGATAATTAATGGGCCATACAAAATATTGGATGATAAATATAGGAATCAATTAGAGGAGGTAAGAAAATATTAGGAAAAGAGCTTAGATAAGCAATTAACTAGGGAACAATGGGAGAGCATATGTATGGATCCCAAATATGCAGCAAAGTCTACATGATTTAGGACTTTTGCTTGGAAGTGTTTGCAGTATATTTTTATACGTCAAGCAGCCTCTAAGTAATATTTCCTAGGGTAGATTGCAAATGGAGGTGTGAAGGGGAAGAAATAGGCAAATGGGATCATATGTTTTAGGAGTGAAATAAGTTGGTAGACTTTTAAAAAATTCCATGCAGAGTAGTCTGTCAGAAATATCAGGCAAGCAAATAAGTTTTACTAAGGAAATGAGTCCTCTGAGCTGGGACACAGGATCTGAACTGTCTAGACGTAGTAAGGCCTTGTTAAGTCCAGTTATGGTGGCTGCCATAAAAATCACTAAAATTAGTAGAATATGCAGATCAAAGTCTAAACAATTGTATTTGTAGAACTGAATATTGTAACAGAGATAAAGGAATTGGCAGTGAGATCTTTAGAAATGGGTAGGAGCACATTATATAGAAATAAATGGAAACTGTAGGAACAATATTTGCAAAATAATGTTCCAGGGGGAGTGAGGTTTAAGAGAAGGCAGGAACTGAGCAATTTATGTAGTGTTGCACTGATGATAGTTGCACAAAAGAACATATGTGATGTCTAATGTATGTAAATGAACAAATTAATATGTTTTTCTTTTATATAAGTACATGTTTGCCTTAAATGAAATTAACTGTGTTATAAAAAAACATTCGGCTTATTCAGGCTGCACGGAGCAAATTTTTTACCAAAAAATATTTAAAATTATCATGTGTGCTGGCATGGTGCCCAGTTTTTCCTAATCTTATTTTGGCCTTCTGAGAGGAGAATTTTCTTTACAGCAATGAGTTTTTTTTTTTTTTTTTTTTTAAGTGTGTTCTTTTATGACTGCTTTATAGACATTCTCTTGATATCAAAAAGTGCTGTGGAAGAAATTAGAACATTTATAGACTACTGGGACGCAACTTCTTTTCCATCTTTTACAATGAATATTTATGAGGCCATTCAATGTCCGGATTTACTGTTGTATAAGAAAAAAGGAAAGTTATTGTCCAAAAATATATAAAAAGGATACTACCAACAGCAAGGGGTGGGAGGTTGACATAATGGTTAAGGTGCTCACATGGAGTAATTGGCTAGGCTTAAAATGGCCCCCTAGGACAGTTAGCCTAGTATGAATCTATGAAAATATGAAAAGCACTTAGTTACATTATAGTAGAACACACCCTATATATTTGAAAAACTAGTTTGACACTTTTGCATGGTTGAAAGATGTACTGCAAAAGAAAATTGTTTTAATGAGGAGACAGATAAGGCGAAACAAAATTTTGTATTTAGAGTTTATGCACAAAAATAATGGACAAACTGAACTGAGAGAGATAAATTCTAAGGATAACACTTCTGTCATTAATTTATTTTTCAACACAAACAGATAAAGAGTGTTGAAGTTAATAAAACTAGAGAGACGTTTTTACCTTATGGTACTGATTTGCACGGTATTAGCAGACTGTAAAAATATTTGCAACTTTTTTAAAGGTTAGTGTGATATTTTAGAAGTTGCAGGCAATGTACCAGAATTTGTAAATAAGAGTTCTAAGAAAATTAAAGCAGTTTATAATGAAGTAGTAGAAATGACTACAGGTTTTATTGAAACAAGGGAACACACAAGTGCTATGAATGTGTTTCTGATGGACCATACATTTACTGCAGTTCCACCAAAAGATCTTGTATTAGATTTGGTTACTTTCATTGTGCATCCACAATGTGATGTATTTCACTCAGTCCCTGGGATTCGTAAAGAACCCCATCTTGGGCAACAAGAGCTGCATCCAAAAAGTGCTGTTTACAAGATTGCTGAAAATGCAATTCAGAAACTCTTTAGCCCCAAACGAGGAAAGACCTCATCATCAGCTAATTTGCATATCTCAGAATCACGTGGTCATTATTGTTAGTGCAAATCAGCATTTCCCATTAGTAATAACTGCTAGCAGCCAACGTATCCCACTGGCAAAAGCACCCCCACATGCATTCTCACTCATATGCACACATTTAAAAACACAATGACATACTGCCATAACTCTTACCTGTCTCTTGATTTACAGAACATCCCCCACCATAGCCTTTTATGAGGGGCCGAGGAAAAAAAAATACAAATGATTACAGTGACTTAGTAATTCCAAACATTAGAATTTCATTCTCATTAATGACTAAATTTTGCAGCTGTGTGCAAATATGGCTCACCAGATGTCTTGGTTTGTGGTCTGTAGGTCAGAAACGTATATGCCAAACAAAAGGTGTCCCAGTATGGAGCACTGCAGAACACCTCCAGTTACATACATACTCTTGGATGATGTAACTGATATCTGCAGTATATGTACTCTGTCCTTTAGCCAATTTGCTATCCCTCTTACCACATGGGGATCTACTTACAACACATTTAACTTACTTACATGAGGTATGGTGTCAAAGCCCATGGTCAGGTGAAGGTAGCCATGGATAACGCATGGCCACTGTCAACAGTGTGTGTTACTCTTTCAAAGTCGTCAGTCAGATTAATTAGAAAGGATGTAGCATGAACTTTTGGATGCATCCCACATTTAAGATACAAGTGTTTATTTTTATTTTATTTATTTTATTTTACATTTGTTATAAGTTATAGTTATAAGTGTTATAGTTTATTGAGGAGTAGTTAGTCTTCCAAAATAAAGTTTTTATTTACAGAAAGTTCAGTTGTATCTAGGAACTTTACTTGAATTTCATGGGATAGAGAGGATGCCCTGTAACAGGCTATCTACTAATAGCTTTTTTTTTTTTTACTGTGACTTGGAGCTCAATTAGCTTTGTTTATGGGTCCCTATGGGATCTGCCTGGAAGTGTTATGGTCCCTAACAAATATGAAGACATCACCACATTTGCCTTTGGGTCTGGAAGCATGGTATGTGCAAAACCCATGTATGGAGGGAGTGCTTTCTGAACACAAACTACACTTCTGTAATTACACAAACAGGAATGCACGCCAAATGCAGGACAGCCTTGATGTCCAGCAGTTTGCTAGCATTGAGCAGCACAATCCTAATATGATCCTGTTTTGGAATTTGGATGGCATGTTGGGATGTCCATCAGCTGGACGCTTCCAAAAAAGAAGGCACTACGAGGCAGGAAAGGCTTGAGCCAGTCTATCAAAGTCTTTGAAAGACAGATGCAGCCCATACTTAGCAAAGCAAATAGGACTATCTAACATCTTGCCTCATGCTGACTAACCGAATCCCCCTGGAATGATATCAACTATTTAGTCAATTGTTGAAGCCAATTATCTTTTCCTTGCAGCTGGGCATTATTCTTGGATTCCACTTCGGACTAGAGTCTTACCTGCATTTGTAACATGTGCAATGAGTACAGATATATCCTCTGCCTATCCCTCAGTGTTCTGCACGTCAACTCATTCACACTGACCAGCCTTTAAGTGCTCTTGAGATATCAGACATCCTGGCACATGAAGGGCAATTCAGCATCACTCTGTCTTTGTCCAACCTAATGAGAGGATATCAGTGTCTGACTATAGTCACCAATCACTAAATTGTTTTTATTTGTAGAGTGGTCCTGTGGACTGGATCTGTGATTATTAAAATTCTGGTGAATCTTTGTTGGAATTGTGCCAGAAGGTAATATGGTGTTAGGTTTTTGTGAAGGCCTAATCTTTGTGGATGAAGGTGGCTTTGGCAAGGGCTTTTTTTTTTTTTTTTTTTTTTAACAGCCTTACTTACCCCAAACCTCTTAGAGCAAAAAATCTGGACAAAGCATAAAATGATGGGGGGTCAAATAAGGGCAAATTTTAAATATTGCTCTTACAAACTTAGAAAATTGATAGAATAATAGGTTTTGCATTAGCATGAATTTTCTGAAGGATGTGGAGTCAAACTCAAATGTTTGGCATTATTTAATAACTTCAATCCTGAGCTATTTGCCAGAAAAGTACAGATTTTAGGAGGAACACACCAAAAATATGAAGCAAAAATCTGGACATTCTTCGAAAATCTGTACAGTTGAGAGGTATCAGCAGAATACATTTTAATGTGAGTTGATGTAGAATGTTGTGGAAGTTAGTGCTACTCAGTGCATCCATTTGTGAGAGTGAGATCTCTATGTTAGTTAAATACTTGTACATCTCGCCAAAATAATGTCTTGTATTAAGTAAAACTTTATTATCTGTGAGCATTGGGCATTTGCTACACTGGCTAAGGATACCAGGACTATAAGGCTGTCAACAGAAGGAAGACAAGCAGGTTCACCCTTCTATTTTAGTCCAGGAATTTGTATAATCTGTTTAAATACACAGCTATATTGTTGTGCTGCCTGTTGAATATGCACTATGCAGAGTGATCATTAACTACCAAGAGCAACGTGGACCAACTGAAGGATTCTTCTTCTTTCGGCTTTTCCTGGCTAGGGGTCGCCACAGTGGATCACCTGTCCGCTCATGATTGGCAGTGGAGTTTTATGGTGTCAAGTTGCTAGTCTGGCACCCAACCTTCCACAGAAGGCACACACACATACATACTCACACCTAGGGCCAATTTAGAGTGTCCAATCCACCTACAGCATGTATTTTGGACATGGGAGGAAACCGGAGGAAACCCACATGACCACAGGGAGGACATGCAGACTCCACACAGAAGGCACCCCAGCTGAGGATCGAACCAGAGAACCTCTCACTGAGAGGCGGCAACGCTAGCCGCTGCACCACCGTGGCTGCCCTGTGGACCAACTGAAGGATACGTTTGCTAAAACATTTGAGTTTAATTTCTTCCTCCCAAATCTCCCACCCCTCTACTTCCTGTTCTCATACTACCTCCCTTCTTTGCTCCTCCCCACACTTACCTACTATCTACTATCAAATACTACTATACCTTACTCCCAACCCCTTCCTCTCATTCTCTGTTCTACATCCCATAAAGTGACATCTCTTACAACTCAAACTATACTCTTACCTTCTCTACTCCTTATACTCTGTCACCTCACCTCACCTCCTATCACTCACAGTTACCTACTCCCTAATTCCATCCCTCAAACACCACTCTTAACTCAAGTACTACACCACAACCCTATCTACTAATTTGTCCCTGCATCCTTCCCCCCACCACTCCCATTCCTAAAATAAAAATATCTCCCCCCTCCCCTTTAAAACAAAAAAACAAAGTCTACTTACTCAAATTAAAACCCCATTACAAACATTTACTTCTATCTGGTGACATTCATCCTAACCCATGCCCTGCAGACACTATCCTGAACAATAACTCCCTGTATCTAAACCTGCCAACCCCTCCAACCCACAAAAACAAGTACAAGTCTGCTCTATCAACGTCAGGAGCCTTGTAAATAAAGTTAAAGAACTCCATGCTTGGATAGCTAACTAAACTCCTGACAAAGTTACCCTAACTGACACATGGTTAAAACCACACCATCTGCACAGTGAAATCATCCCTCCTGGCTATAATATCCTTAGATTAGATCGACCTAAAAGAAAAGCAGGAGGAGTCTCCATATTCTACTCCAATTGTCTCTCCCAAATCAGTCCCACACTAGACTTACCCTCTTTCTCATCAGCTGAACTCCTACTGACCAACTTCAAAATTAACAGTTTCAGCACCATAACAGTTGCAGCAATCTGTATTCCCCCTGGCGATAATATGAACATACTTGAGAACATCCTATCTCACCTCTCACATACCATCCAGAATGAAATAATTATACAGGGAGATGTAAATATTGATTGGCTTACAATACAAGCTCCCAACACTACTTCCTGTATAAACATACATGGGTTTGAGCAGCTAATCACAACCCCAACCTCCATTAATAAATCTCACCTACCTAGCTCTCTTCTTGACTGGATATTGGTCTCCCACCCTCAAAACTATCATAACTCCCAAACCCTTCCAAATGCCCTCAGCGACCCCTGCCCTATAACAGTTACCAGACATACTCCCCACCTTACCAAACCTAGCAAATTTATTACCACCCGCTCACTTTCTCATTTCTGTCCTAACTCCTTTATTCACCAACTCCCCAAAATTAACTGGTCTTACCTCACCACTCTTCCTCTAGAATGAAGTGGTCCACTCCTTCAACACTACATTCCTAAACATTCTTAATTCCCTTGCTCCCCTTCACACAATTAGAATCAAATCTAATACTGCAACCTGGTTCACTAAATCTACCAGAACCCTCATGAAAGACCGGGATACGATTTGGAAAATGTGGACTAAAACTAGGACCCCTTCTCTTCTTCAGAAATATAAAGAACTCAGAAATAAAATAAAAATTCATCCATTATGACAAAATAAACTTCTATGCCACTCCTCCCTCTACTCTTAAATCAGACCCAAAGAAATTCTGGAGCTCTATTAAACAGACTCTTCATCCAGGAAACCCTTCCTCTCCTAACCCATGTCCCAATGCAACACCTGAAGACATAGCCAACAAATTTAACAATTATTTTATAAACTCAACAACCTCCATAATAAATTCTCTCTCCCCAGAAACAACACTAGCACCCCCACAGACTCTATACTTCTTCCAAACCCTCCTAACTCCTTCTCTGTAAAAGCAGTATCAACTGACTATGTAAAAGTCATTACTCTCTAAAGTTAAACCTTGCTCCCAGTCTGTTGACAAGCTACCCTCTTCCTGCAGATTGCCTCTGAACCTCTTGCCTATCCAGTATCCATCTTAATCAACCAATCCATTTCTGAATCCTATGTCCCCACTGTATGGAAGAATTTCTTTACTCTACCCATTCACAAAGGGGGCAACTCCTCAGACATATCCAACTTTGGACCGATTGTCATACTCTCTCCACTCTCAAAAATCCTAGAGAAATGCATTCACAAGCAGGTAATGGAATACCTTCACCAGGAAAACTTTCTCACACCCACACAACATGGTTTCCATCCCAATAATAGTACAACTACTGCACTCATATGATACATCAACATAGTCTCCCTAGCTCGTAATAACAATAAACATGTCTCATGCCTATCCCTTGACCTTTCTAAAGCCTTTGACACAGTCTCTCACCCACTCCTAGATAAACTCATTAACTTACATGTCTCTCCCCCTATCATCTCCTGGTTCTCCAGCTATCTCTCTACCCACCAGCAATCAGTTAAATGGCTTTCTGCACTATCCTCCCCTCTCACTGTACAAATGAAAGTCCCCCAAGGTTTCCATACTTGGACCACTACTCTAATATTTTCACCAACTTGCTCTATTCCTCTTGTCTCAGTCATCTCTTGTGCAATATGCTGATGACTCAACTGTTATAACCATTGCTGACAACCCAACTGACCTCCACTCAACTACCCAGGCATCCTTCCACACCATTGAGACTTGGCTTAGTGATAAACTAATACTTAATCCAAAAAAAAAAACTAAGCTCCTAGTTTTCCTCCCTAAAAACATCAACACACTCAAAAGTACATTTACCATCTTACCCCGCAACACTATCATCTCAGCTGAATCTTCTACTAAATTGCTAGGTGTTACAATAGATGATCAGCTGAAGTTTGATCTCCATATTACTAACTCGGTAAAAAGAACTTATCAGAAACTTGGGCACCTTTTTCCATAACAAGAAATACTTAACTAACACTACCCGAATAACTCTCTCCCAGGCTTTATTACTCCCAACACTCCTGTACAGCTGCCACATATTCACAAACCTAAATTCTATACTTATTTCCAAGCTTGAAACTACCTATAATAAGATCACTAGATTTGCAGCTAACAAAACCTACAAGTCACACCACTGCTTAGCACTACAGCAATTAGACTGGTTAGAATTCCCTCAGCTGCTCCAACTATACCAACTACATATCATCCTCTATCTACCCTCCTTCTGCCCCAGCCTCTCCACTATCATATCCAAATATTCCCCTGCTATGATGCTACGCAGCTCAAATCAAGAATTAGACATCTACAAACCCAAAACAGGCTGCCTTCTCTATAACCCAGTTACATTCTGGAACCAACTCCCCTTGAAAATAAAATCCCTCCAGCGTAGCAAAAGTTTCAAATTAGCCACAAGGAAATACCTAAAAACAAAGTTGTCTTGCCACTGTAGCCAACCACCCTGAAACCACCATGCTTTCACTCATTTCTCCACCTCACTCTGAATGTATCTCTAACACTATTCCCCTGCCACTTCTACCTCTTCCCTTCCTCTATCTCCAACCACTTTTAATTCTTACAGTCTCAAAACAACCTGTCTAGTCTGTCTCCTATACTCTACCTCCACTACATCTCCTACTAGCCATTCTTACTTTCCTTTCTTGTTTCCATAGGTTCATAGGTTGGTACTAGGCTATCTGCCCTAGGGCCTATGCAAGCCTAGCCATAACAATTCCCTGGATATTTCTTCCCACACTATTTACCTCTCCGGGCCCCTGTCTAGCAGGCCGACTGACATGATCTCCGGGGTGAATTTCCTATCTCCCATCCAATCATCAAGGTTCCTTTTGAAGAGGGCCAATGAGGTGCTCTGCTTGACATGTATGGGCAGTCTATTCCAGAGTATGGGGAATCTCTGGGTCAGGAACATATCCCTCCAGCATGTTTTGTTCATTGTGATGACAAGGTTTAGATCCCTGGAGTGTGTGGCTCTGAGGGATTGGGATTTCTTTAAGTGTATCATGTCCAACAGCTCAGGGTTTGACATGGCCTTGTATGTTAAGCGGAGATCGCCTCTGAGTAGACAATATGCCACAGAGTATAGCTGGAGTTTTTTTTAGATGGTCAGCATATGGCATCTGCTTTAGGCCTGCGATTCTTTTAGTGAGGTATTTCTGTGGCCTTTCCAGCTGTTGCAGATGTCTTGAGAGGTACATACCAAATGGGGCATTATACTCTATAATGGGTCAATTTGGGATGAGAATGTACCAAGTCCTATGCCCGAGAGGATGCACGGTCCAAACCAAGTAGAAAGCTCCAAATAGACCAGCAAGGCAGCACAGAGTTCAATATATTTATTAAATACTGATAAATGAAACAAACTAGTTTCGGCCAACAGCCTTCTTCAGTGTAAAACAGTATAGTCAAGTTCATTTGAATCATCCTTTAAATACATATCAAGAGCCAATCAAAAGGTTGAGCCCATGAATACTGATAAGTATGAAGATTATTTGTAATACATGTTTGGGGCACTTATAGTAAATCATATAGATATACAATAAAAATTGGTATATATACTCGGGTGAGATCCATCCATAACATGAAAAAGTAACCAACAAGTTACTTACATGAAACAAAACAAATTATTAGTATATATATAGATTGGCTCTTGATATGTATTTAAAGGATGATTCAAATGAACTTGACTATACTGTTTTACACTGAAGAAGGCTGTTGGCCGAAACTAGTTTGTTTCATTTATCAGTATTTAATAAATATATTGAACTCTGTGCTGCCTTGCTGGTCTATTTGGAGCTTTCAATTTGGGATGAGTACAGTGGGACAATGACCTCCTTTTTTCTGGATGAAAAGCCCTTAGTGATGAGGTGTGCCACATAGGATTCCCTGACTGTTGTGGTGATGTGGTTATTGAAAGTGAGACCACTGTCCACTGTGTCCCTAAGTCTCTCATCACACTTTCGATGTTTAGCGTCCTGCCACCTATGTGGTAATTCATGGGTACATGTTTTTTTCCAAAGGGGATAACTATACATTTCTTGGCATTAAGCTTGAGCCTATGGCTCTGGCACCAGGCATCTGTTTCTGGCACCAGGCATCTGTTTCTGTAAGGCCTTTTTGTAGAATATCCACATCATTTGGGGATTCAATAATGGCTCCCACTTTGCAGTCATCTGCAAATTTTGTTAGCCAGAGTCCCTTAGTGTTGGCCTGTACTTCAGAGAAGTAGATGCCAAATAAGAGTGGTCCCAGGACTGAACCCTGAGATACTCCACTTGTCACTTGTCTGGAGCTGGATTTGGAGTCGGCTACTTTTACAGTCTGGGTTCTGTCAGTAAGCCAGTTGGCAACCCATCGAGTGATGTAGGGATTTATGCCCAGCTTAGTAAATTTATCTATGATTCCAGAGTGGGGGGTGGTGTTGAAGGCCTTGGTGAGGTCCAGATAGGCTGTGTGGGCCACCTTACCCTCGTCTACAGCTCTGGAGACTGATTCGAAGAAGTCAATCAGATTCAGGAGACAAGATCGGCCCTTCACAAACCCAAATTGGGTGGGGTCCAGTGTTTGAAGGTTGCCAATGTCTTTGTTTAACTAAAACAAACTCCTGTTTGTCAGACACCTATACAACTAGATCCTACCCACTTTAAATAAGCATCTGCCTAACTATTAACTCATTTTGCTCTAAGCAGCTTAAATATTGTCACTAGCCACATTTTCTTCTGCTAATTATTTAAAACCTTGTTTGTAACAACTCACATACTTGTCTGCCAATTGTTAATACTCTGTATTACTGAATTGCCTGAGGAGCTTTTTTTCTCTCCAGGTCTCTGCTTGTAAGATCATATAGCTGATTGTTACTACTATGTTACTAAAATTTAATAAATTGTTTTCTAGTCCTGAGGAGCTTTTCTCCCTGGGTCTCTGCTGAAAATAGCCAAACGCTCAGCCAGACTAACCCAGTTAACAAATGTAAAATAAAATAAATAAATAAAATAAAAATAAAACATAGCAGCTCTAGGCTGTTTGATGCTGCTATGTGAACCACTTGTTTGCAATGTGTTGCTAGTTGAGCAAATGGGGAAGCTGTCTGCACTTCAGATATCACTAATCGGTAGCAATCTGGGTGAACATGATCGTTTGGCAAAGTTAATTAACGCTGCCATATTAGCTAACTTACACAGCTGAGCAAGTCTCTGGGTTACTAGGTCATGTAAATGTCGTACTGCATGCATTTCCAGAGGAAACCACCTGACTAGTTACCATACGTTGCACCTCCAGAATGCTTGTTTAGCTTATAGCTCAGCTGAGGTAAAGGCCCACCCTCAGTGATTCTACAGATCACTGCAGCAGATCAGTCTCTGAATCATAAAGGGACACCATCAACAGTTATAATACATCACATACAGCTGTTCATATTAGGTGGCACCACTGTCACACAACATTCAGTGGCATCAGTATATCTCATGCAACTATTAGGTGGCACTGTTACACAGCATTCAGTGGCATCAGTACTTCTCATGCAGCTATTAGGTGGCATTACTGTCACTTTGCATTCAGTGGCATCAGTACATCTCATGCAGCGATTAGGTGGCACTACTGTGACTTAGCATTCAGGGCATCAGTACATCTCATGCAGCTGCTATTAGGCAGTACTGTCACGCAGAATTCAGTGGTACCAGATCATCTCATGAAGCTGCTATTAGCCAGTACTACTGTCATACAGTTTTCAGTGGTGCCAGTACAGCTATTAATAGGTGGCAGCACTATCACTGAGCATTCAGTGGTGCTCATATATCATATGCAACTAAATTAGGCAGTACCACATTCAAGTAACAACTAGTTTAACTCTTAATTGCAACTATTTATATTAGGTAATAGCACTGTCAAGGAGCAGGAGGGATGCCATATGATTGACTGCACTGATTTGTAAGCTATTTGGAATATTTGTACAGTGCTATAATCCTGGAAACCATTTAAGTTTAAAATTTTGGGTACAAATTTCCTTTCATATGATTTATAGACAAATGTCTTATTGATAGATCACTTATTTTTCAAAATGCATTACAGTCAAGACAGACATCAAGTCTTGTCTGTCATAACCATAAAGTTGTGTTATACTGGATTCAGTAAATTGTCATTTAATGACTGCAAACATTGCAAAAATAGTTAATTCTTTAAAAAAAAACACTTCTCTGACAAATGCATAATCATCTGTTTTAAAACTTCCTTTTTGTTCAAGGGGACCTGATAAAATACAAAGGAGTACTATATCCAGCTTTCATGGGCCTTCTGACAATGATGATTACAGAACACTGCGAGAGCAGATCGATAATGAGAATTTAGGCTAGTGATTTGCTTTCAGATTCAAAAGACTGCTAATTAAGTTGAAATAACCTCGTTATATGGTATAGATTTTGAGGGAAAAAAAAATCAATGTGGGAATTTAAATGAGCCAAGTAGCTAGTACTTGTACTGGCAACATAAAATCTATACCACCTGTTTTATTTACAAAGTACTGGCCTTGATTCTACTCCATGGAGTATTTCTAGCGATGAAGCCTTGTTTGATCAAGTGCTTCCTGCAGTACTACCCTTTTGATAATGTTGCAAAGGCAGCATAAATTGGGTATCTGCTTCTGAAACTGTGCTAAAGTATTATTTTGATTTTACGAAAACCTGCGAGACTGTATAGGTGCAATATTCTGATGCCTTTTCAACCTTCTGTTAATATACAGCATGCTATTACACACAAGAAGCAGTTATGGGTCTGAGGCAATTATCAGCCAAACCTGGATTTTTAGTTTTACTAACTGCACCTGCCACTTTGCTTTATCATTGACAGTTCACTGGATTTAGTTAATTTTAGGTAAGAGGTATGCTAATTTGATCATCGGATATCTGGCATGCAATGATGATGCTAAATAACTGCCGAAGATACTTTCAAAAACACTGAAATGAGCAGATAAAATGTTTCTCTCTGTGGTCATTTTAAAAAAAGGTTTGGTTAAAATGCGTTTTCCTATGCAGTTTACCTCATTTAGCATTGGGCTTATTTCTATTCTATTCTAAGTGTTATCGTAACAGGGCAATGTGTTAATACTGTACGTCTTGAAGGAAGTTTAGCGAGAACACTAAGGGCCAAATTCCTGAAGAGTTGGTCTAAGTGCAAGTCTGCCATGATTCACAAAGACCTGCTTGGAGTGTAAGTGACTTAACACTGTGCAAGGCCTATCTGAAAGTAGGTTTACTGTGAGAACTAGATTCCATAACACCTGTTCTCAGTGTAAGTGGGCACTTTCATGCTAGCCTCACCATGTTTTGGTATTTAGCATTCAGAAGAAACAAAGCGTATTGCTTAAGGTAAAACCGCGGTGGTACAGCGGTAGCATTGTTGCCTCACAGCAAGAGGTTCTCCTGTTCGATTCTCGACTGGATGGATCTGTGTGGATTCTGCATGTCCTCCCCGTGGACGAGTGGCCTCCGAAACACATGCGTGAATGGGCGTGCCTTCACTGAAGGTTGGGTGTCGGGCTGGCAACTCAGCACCATAAAAATCTATTGCCAATCATTAGCAGACTAGAGTTCCGCTGTGGCGACCCCCTAACCGGGAAAAGCCGAAAAGACAAACAACTTGCGTATTGCTTAGTTTTATTAAGATACATTGATGCCACAGTCAGATATTCCTTCACTATAACAAAAAGTTCGCATGAGTAGACTGAAGTTGAAGGTAACAGACAAAAAATATGGACCTAAAAGCACACGTATATATTATAGAGAAGGTAGGAAGGCAAGTTGTAAATAATCAAATATCAGGAAATATATTATACTTTATGGTTGTGTTTATGATTACTGAATAAGACAACATAATTATTCTAATAATTCTTCCTTAGAAAGAGAAGGTTAGAGAAATTATTTAAGGAGAGGTGTCAGATTATTATAGAACGATGTGACGGCCTGAGTAATAATTATTTTGAATATCTGATGCCAGTGTATAATGATTTAAAACAAAATGCTTTTAAAAGTGAGACTGTAAACAGAGCTATTGCTGTTTCTTAGACTACTAAGAGGTTAGATTTGAATGGATGAAGTTATTAGAGATAATCTCAATACCACTGGGATGTGAAGTCTAGTAAACTCATTGGTCAGAACATGCCACAGGACCATAGCAAATAACTCACAACTGAGAAATAGTATAAATACAAAACAGGTTTTAACACAGGCTTATTATGGTACTTGACTACAATATGTAATACCACATGGGGAAACAGGTAAATTTCTTCAATAAATCTCACTTTGAAATACATCTGAACAATACAAATGTGCTGCTTTTCTAACACAACTGCCACTTCTAAAAAAATAGCCTAAATATTCCACAAAATACAGCTGAAACTCACAGCAGTGTTACTTTCCAAACATGTCTGTCATTTACATGGTCTAAGTAGCAAAATAAAGAATTAAAGCTGACAAACATACACTACAATTATTAGGAAGCTTTTAGCTGTTGATATTATAAAATAACATACATATACCACCCTGAAACTGGTCTCTATTATTTCATCGAATGATTGGATCACTGAATGGCATTTTATCAAATATGCCGTTTGTTGAACCATTCTGAGATCGCATTACAGTAGTGCGATCTTGGAGTCACAATTAGCGGGTTGGGGGGTTCAATGAACAGCATTTACAATGACATGCCATTCAATTATCGGATCAATCTATTATTTAATATAAACTCCCCTGAAACAGTTAACTTTTAAGTTGCATTCATGCGTTTCAAATTGGGATATTTGGAACACTTGTACAAAGCAAAATCTGGTTTCCTAAGAGAGAAAAATAAGTGACATAGTTTGCATTGTGCATACCCAATGCACTCAGTGTAGTAAAAGAATGTATGGAAACACTGCTAACTTCTCAAATGTCAGCTATCATTCATTCATAGATGAAGAGTGTAAACACTGAGTGATAGGCCAGTTGGCATATCAGATTAAACCAAACAAAAAAAAAAGGAAAGAAGCTTTTTATAGGAAACTATTTAAAACGTATGAACATCTGCTCAGTAGTATGCAAAAAGATGTGTTCACATTCTTCAGAGATACTCTGAGAAAGTAGGGCCTGATAAGATACAGGTAAAGCTGAATTATGACATCTTTGGATCTAGTAGAGAAGCTTTTGGAAGTTGGTTAATCACAATGAAAATCCAGAAACTGTCAGAATACTGTCAATACAAGCAGTCTACGTAAATCCAAAAAAGAAAGTGTGCGCCATAGCTGATGTGCTGCAAATAAACACTAATACAACATAAAACAATAAAAGCAATAAAACACAGTAAGCGCTTTCACTGTCTATTATACAACTGCTTCTTCAGACCCAAAACAACATACAACCTAAACCCCATTTATATTAATGAAGGCACAATCAGCAAACAGCATTTAGACATCTAACTCAGGTTGCAACAGACAGTACTCTTCAGCATGTAAGATATCAAGCTTTCAAAACTGGTTTCAAAGAAACCCTGTCATTAAGGCCAGGGGACTTATCACTATTGAATTGTATAATCCATTCTTGTTTCACCTCAGTCAGGTTCTTAACCCCCCCCCCCCTCTTAAATTTGTGACCAAGGTAAGAAGGGTAAGAAAATAAAAAAGGGGCAGAAAAATAGGTGGAAAAAAAAACACTTTTGGGGGGGGGGTGTCAGATGCAATAAGTGATGTAGGTGAGTGGAGAAGGGGAGAGTGAAGGATGGCAGAATGTATAAGCATGTCTTAAGAAAAGGTGAAAAGACCAAAGTGGCATAAGAAAATAGAACTTACAAAACTACTACTACAAAAATTCACAGGTCATATATCATGTTAATTCAACTTTCTAACTCCTGGGATGGACTAAGCTAAATTGTTTCAACCAGAAAATGAGGAGGAGACATGATCGTGTTGTTTAACAGACACTGCTTTAGGTGAGTTTTAACAGAGTTTAAGTTGCTGATTTGTTCCACAGAGAAAGAGAGATAAAGGAATGGAGTTCCATGTTTTTGAAACAATTTGAAAAAAGTGAGCTGCCTGCTTTATAGGATTTAGAAACAACAAGTAGGGTCTTTTCCTGAGATCTGAGCTCTCTATTTGGGGAGTAAAGCTGTGTAATAAATTGTACAGAAGGACATTTATCAGGTTCATGTACAAGCGTCTAGGTTACTAATAGTTGTCAAGTTTATATGTTGTAGCAGCTCTAACCAATTAATATGTCTTAATGATGGAGTGAGTTTTTAAGTGACAGTTAGATGCAAATTTATTGACCTTTTTATAGTTGTGTTCCATTCTAAGTAGTAATACAGTATAAAGATTGTTGAGCATTGGGGAGGTATATAGCAGAGATGACAATAGGAAGGGTTGTAGCTGTGTGTTTTCTTGGTCTTTTAGTAAGAGAGAGTTCAGTCCTATAATCTAAACAACGTTTTTGATAGGTTTTATTTGTTGTTTGGATTATGTGTTTCTCAAATTTAATTGTGTCTATTGAGACCCACAGAAGTTTAGTATGTGAGATGTATATTTTGGCATTATTGGCTGATTATATAGTGAGCAGGGTTTTGTTTTTTTTTTTTTTTTTTTTTTTTTTACACACAAATATTTTAAGAGTAATTATGATTAAGTTTAGTATTCTTGGAATTAAGGAGACGTTGAACTTGAGACCCGTTTCAGAAGATGAGAAAGATTTGTATGTCATTTCTTGTAGTTGTAGTTCTGAGAGGATTTCAGACGTGCAGATAAGAATACAATCATCTCCATACTGAACTATAGTGGTATGCTTTGTGGTAGAGTGAAGATCATTTGTGAAGAGACTGAATAATAGTTCCCAAAATCTGATCCTTGGGGACACCTAAAGACACTGGTAAAAAGGATGAGCAGTCATCTTTCTATTTTCTTCTGTGTCCTGTTTGATGAGTATTCTAGAAACAAAAGAAGATATGAGGAAGAGAAATCCAGTACACAAAGCTTTGGAAATAGCAGTGGGTGTGATATGGTGAAGAAAGAACGAGGACACAAGTTTACTAGAGGTCATATTACTACTGACAGGATTAGTAAAGCTGAATAGGGCGGCAATGGAACTATGGTTAGGAGTTAGGACCGAAGACATGCTGTGGGGTGAAAGAATGGCTGTAAGAGGTCAAGTATTTTAGGAGTTGAAAGAACACATTTCTCAAGAATTTTGGATAGTGTAGTGAGTATTGCTATAAAATCATGACTGATATCTGGAAAACAGCCATTGTTAAATCCATCCCCCCAAAAAAAACTAACCCATCCCACACCACTGACTCCCATCCCATTTCCATTCTTCCCATGCTTGGTAAAATCCTTGAAAAATTAGTTTACAACCAACTTACCCTTTACATCTCCCAATATCATCTATTATCCTCAAAAAAGCATGGCTTTTTGGGCTGGTAGGAGCACTTCTACTACACTCTGGACACTTACTAATAACATCCACCTGGTTATGGAAAAAGGTCTCCTCATCGGAGGCATCCTTATTGACCTCATCAGAACTTTTAATGTGGTTGACCATAACATTATATTAGAGCACCTAACTGAAATTGGAACTAACCTAGATACATCTCATTGGTTTAAAAAATTATCTTTGTAATTGGTACTTCCCTGTTCAGTTGCACCTTTAAGCTTTCATCACCTCTTCGTAAAGGAGTCCTTCAGGGCTCCATTCTGGATCCCCTTTTTTTCATACCACTTGACATCCTTCTCCTCTCTCTCTCACTTTATACTGATGACATGGCCTTATTTCACTTAAACATGTCCTCCTCAGTCATACAACAGCTACAAGTAGACTTACACTTATCAACTGACTTAACAAAAACTAATGCTGAATACTTCCAAAACTAAACTAATGCTGTTTGGTACACACTCAATCATTTCTTATCCAAGACTATCCTGACAACCCCATTGAGCAAGTTATCTCCTTCAAATGTTTTGGTTTGTGGCTTGATCCAGCAGTGAGCCTTCACCTAGAACAAATACAAGAATAAAATGAAATCCCTCCTATTTTGGCCATATAAAATTTTCCTTTTTCTTTCCAGACCAGCTAGGAATGCCTTAGGCAAAGGCATCCTACAAGTCCAGCTCTAATATGGACTTTCACTGGTTGGAGCAGCATCTAAGAAAAAATCTTCTGCTGTGCAAACTGTAAGCAACTCTGCCATTTCATTACTCTCTCCCTTAGAAATGAGCATCATTGCACTGTACTTAATAAAGCAAACTGGTTACCTGTCCAACAATGTGCCAACCTGCTACTTGGATCCCAAATCTGCAAACTTCTCAAAGAGCACGCCTACCCTTCCCTTTCCTCCAACATCTTCAGATGACCCCACAGTTGCTATCTAAGAAGTCTTAACTACTCTGGTTCACATCTTGAATGTCCCAGAACCAGACTTCCTTGCATTAACCATGCCTTTGCCATCCTAGGCCTCAAACTCTGGGAATCCCCATCTAGTAATTATAAAGACCCAATGTCAAACCCATCTTTTCATGTTCAGCTTAAAGATCATGTCAACTCAGAGTCAGTTTGCAAATTCTTTCACTCTGGACACTTCCCCTAATCCCCTACACTCCCTTTCACCAGTGAGATATTTGTCTCATTATTTCCCTACACTAATATTGGGATCTATATTAGAACATCGAGGTTTCAAACCATTGAATGTTCTAATATCGAACCCTATGAAGCAAAAGCTTAAAATATCAAAGCAACAGAAACCCAAATTGTTTCCTAGGGAAAGATTTTCGTTGTCCGTTTCTGTTGCTTCGGTATTTTCAGCACTGCAGTGGAAAGTTACGGGTCAGGTTCAGGTAAGTGTGCAATTCTGTGGACGTCAGGGTTAGGGAGCGGGTTAGGCGAGTGTGCGATAGTGACGGACCTTAGGGTTAGGGTTTGGATTAAGGTAAGTGGATAGTTAGTGGTGTGTGTATAGTTTAGTGTAGGGTTAGGTGTAAGATTTTAGGTGTGTGTGTGTGTGGATTAGGGTTAGGTGTAAGATTTTAGGTGTATGTGTGTGGATTACTGTTTGTTTGGTGTGCTTGTGTTGTGTGTATGTGTTTTGGAACAGCGATGTTTTTCCGTAGGAAAATAATCGCTGTTCTGATAGTTCGAGATTGTAAGCTTTCATTTACATAGGGTCAATTATTCACCGTTTGCTTTTTTAAGCGGTTAGTGATCTAATATAGACTCTAATATCGTATATATTGTACACAGTTATTAATTACTATGTGTTCTCTTCTTCAGTCCTTACTCTAGCCATTCCTAACTATTGTCCTCTGTCCTTTACTATGACTGTTATTGATTCATTGCTATCTGCATGCATTTTGTTTGTATTCATAATAGTTCTTGTTAAATTGCTTGGATATTGTCATTTATATTTGTCTGGGCCGAGACTGAAATAGGTCCATTTGCATCAGTGCTCTACCCCTGTTACCAAGTGGAATAAAGTTCAGTAGAAGTTAACTGCCTGTAATAATGAGCCAAAACGTGACTGCACTAACAGAGGAGGTAACCAGGAAATTTCAGTCCCAGTTCCAACAAATCACAAGTATGATCACTAAAAATAAAAATATTTATTAATTTATGCGTTATGATATTCAGTCTGTCTGACTGATCCTGTTTTGGCTTTGAAATAAACTGCTGTTATGAAGAGTTGCTTAGTGCACTCACATTTTGGTTCATTATTCTTTCATGCACTGACTTTTTTGTTATGATGCATGGAATAATGCGTGTATTTTTTTTTAATAAAAACATAGTGATCAGAGAGGTAGCAGGAATACCGAGCAGCAAATGCTGCTATAGGCAGATGACATGATAACTTGATAAGAGCTGAAGTAAGAAACTGGTTACTTCAGTGAGGAGAAGGCAGTCTGTATGTGAAAACAAATGATACATAAAATACATAAAATTGCCCAATCAAAGTTACATGACTGGCTTGTCAGGAGCACTGTGTGTGTGTGTATTTGCGCGCATGTGGGTACGTTTTTGTGTGTGTGTGAAAGAGTAAGATAGAGAGACAGAAACAGATGACAAAATGTATTTTAATGATCACAGGCAGATAGATGTTCTAAGTCAAAATGTATTTATTATGAGATGGAAAGTTCATCTATGTATGAAAACAACTGATAATTGATGTAGCATATCAATGGTGGGGGCTAAAGCATTATTGTAGCTGGAATTTTTTTCATTTAAGATATTAGTGGTGCACCCAGTCAGAAAGAAGTTATTTGGGGGAAATGGAGAAAGTACAAGAACTCTACAATCATTTCATCACAGATAAATGTTCTTTGAGCTGACTTGTCAAATTCAGTGTGTGTGTGTGTGTGTGTGTGTGTATATATATAATATATATATATATATATATATATATATATATATATATATATGTAAAACCCTGTGAAAACATTTTAGCCACAATTTATTTGACCTTATCAGCCAATCACTGGAAATATATTCAGTTGGTAAATATTTATTCCTGGGAGGGACAGTGTGTATATGAAAGTAACTTACCACAATTGATCCGTGACTACACTGAACTGATCACAGAGCTGTCATATCCAACAGAATACAAACAAGGCAGGAATCTGATTGTGAAAAGAATCAGCTTTTATATGTAAACAATTGTCTGACTTGTTTACAGTTAATGGAAGCATACATAGTCATAAGGAATATATTGTATGGGACAATGCACAAAATGAAATGTTAAAAAAAAAAAGCTATGCACTCACCATCTGTGTTGATCATTTTCATTCTTCCACAACTGCTGAGTTTGGATCTGTTCCTTGGATCCAACTTGGATGCTTCTTCCAGCTCGTGGAACACAAACTCTTGAGCTTCTCCCTTCCCTATAATGCCCTAGACATCTAACATACCTCAGATCTTGTCTGCTGCCCCTTAAACATGCAAGGCAGTAGGAAATGGTGAAAACAATAGAATCTAGGACTCAAAGGAACAGTAGTTCCTCCAGCATCTTTTGATTCTTCCAAAGGTCAAACAGCAGGGGGTTGGAGGAAGAATGAAAATGGGCAACACAAATGGAACATTATGATGAGCACATAATTTTATCTGATGCTGTCATTTTCATTCATTCCACAGCTGTTGGGACAGAGTCCCTAGCTACCTAAATCTCAGGAGGACACTAAGGAAGGATACTCCTGAGAACTGATGAGCCAAACGCTGCTATTCCCCTTGAGAACAGATAAAACTTGTAATGAGCAATGAAAGTATGGAGATTAGCCCAATTTGCAGCTGTAGAAATATCATCCAATGAGGATCTAGATAAAAAGCCTGAAGAAGTTGTCATAGACCTGGTAGAATGTCCTTTTGGTGGTTTTGGTAAAGACAAGCCCAATTGTTTGTAAACAAATGTAATACAATCAGATAACCATTTCGCTAAAGTCATTTTAGGAACTTGTTTGCGTAATTTTGGTTCCAAAACAGACAAATAATTGTTCTGATTTCCTGAAATTTTTGCTTCTATGTAGATAACACCGTAATTGTCTGTGAACTTCCGAAAGGTGCAACATATACTCTTCTTTATTTGAGAAATTTGGAAAGAATACTGGAAGGTTGATAGTTTGATTAACATTAGATTTTGATACTACCTTGGGAAGAAAGGAAGGAATGTTCCATAAGTATACTCTTGTAATATCCTTGTGAAAAATCAAATGAGTAGGTTTGGATGACAGGACCTGTTATTTTGATACTCTTCTGGCAGAGACAGCCACTAAGAGATAGCTTTCCAGGTGAAGAATTTTACTTCACACTAAGTTGATGGATCAAACGAAGATTGTTTTAAAGTTTGCAAAACAATGTTCAAATCCCAAGAGAGATCTTTTAATGATGGTCTAAGCAGGAAGGTTCCCCTTAAAAAGGCTTTACAAAGTTTAGAGGATGCTGAAGAGGAGTTATTTTCCCCTATATGAAAACTGAAAATGACAGCTAGTTGTACTTTTACAAAAGAGCTAGCACCATCATTGAAAATTGTAGCTAAAATTCAAAAACTTTAGCAACTGGTGTTGAAAAGGGATCTATATCCTTTTGCAGTGCCGCCCAAATGACAAATCTTTTCCATTTATTTTTGTAAAGTTTCCTAGTAGAAGCTGTGTAGGATGATAAAAGAATGTGATGGATGGGAGGAGTGCCGGGGATATCTAGCAATCAATGGAAGTGGAAAAACCATGTGGTCAATTTTAGTCATGGAATGTCCGGATGAATCATGTCTGTCAGGTGAGACAGTAGGTCCGAAGTAGATGAGGTCAAAGAAAGGGAAACCAAATCTGACAAGGCCAGTAAGGGGCAATGAGGATAAATGTGCTCTTCAATTAAGATGTTTTTTGAAGAAATTTGGAGATTAGAGGTAATGGGGGTAGGTGTAAAGTAGATCAGAGGGCAATTGTGAAGTAGCACATCCCTTGGTGACTCCCCTGGTGGGTTGATAAGGACAAAGAACCTACTGCACCTGTTGAGGGAAGATGCAAATAGATCACAAAATGACTGTTCCCATCAACAGACAATCATTTCGGCAACCCTCATATTGAGGGACCACTCATGTGGCTTTAGAATAGACATCCTTAAACTTGTCTGCAGCAACTTTGGATTTCCCCAGAATGGGAATTGCTATTAGAAATAGATTGGTTGAGATTGTCCACTGACACACTCTCATAGCTTCTCAACAAAGAGGATATTTGGTTCCCTCTTGTTTGTTGATGTACTGGACCACTGACATTGTCCATCTGAATTGCAATTGTCCCAGTGGGAAGAATGTCTTGAAAGACCTGCAATGCTAGGAGAGCTGTTAATTCCAGGACACCAGTGTGTATCTTGGCCTCCATTGGAGACCATGTGCCTTGGACTGTTCTTCCCAAGAAGTCTCCCCACCTGATCTGGGAGGTGTGTGTGGTCACTATGGCCTTGGGTTGGGGGAGAAAGAATGGGTGGGCTTTCTCATATTTGCCTGGTATGTACCCACCATAAAATATATTTTATGTAAGCCTGTGTTATTTTGATCTGACTGGATAATGGCTGATAGAGAATGGACCATTTGGTTGCTAGAGTCCACTGAAGAATCCTCATATGGTACCTTGCTAATGGTACCAGAATGATTGCTGCTAACATACATCCCAAAACTTGGAGGATCAGTCAAGCTGAAAGAGAAGATCTTTGAATGATCTTTCTGACCTGGAACTGAATAGTTTGAACAAGACAGAGGGCAAGAGGCCATATGAGTGACTGTATTGAGCAAGGCAGTGATGAATTCCAATATCTGTGGTGGTTCAAAATGAGATTTGTCATGATTGACTGAAATCTCCAGGTGAGAGCATAAATGAAATACATAGTCTGAAGCTAGAATCAGATTACGCCTGGGCAGAGCAGTTATGAGCCAGACATGCAGAGATGGAAATACCCTGAATCCCTGCAGTCTCAAGTGAGTTGCTACTATTGCCATACCCTTGTAAACACCCTGGGGGCTGTGGTGAGACCAAAGGGCAGAGCTCTGAATTGGTAATGATTGGCTCTGATCCAGAAGCGTAGATATCTTCTGGATCATCTGTTCATTTTTATTTGATAGTATGCATCCTGAAGATGCATCGAGCACATCCAATCGTCCTTATGCAGAAATAACAAAATGGATTGAACTGTGACTATCCAGAACTTTGTGTACTGAACCAAATGACTTAGATTGCTGAGATCTAAAACTCGTCTCCAGTCTCTTGCTTTCTTTGGCACTAAAAAGAATCTTGAATAGGTTCTGGATTCACTCTGCTCTGCAAGGACTTCTTGGATCAGGCTTTGTTCTAGCAGCTTGCTTATTTCTACCTGCTACTTCCCTGTGCTTGGGTGGATTTTGTTTACTACCAGTGGGGGTGGCTGGGAAAATGGTATTATACAATCTTCTGCCCATGAATATTTTGTAATTTCTAGCCAGGCTGTCTGGTGCAGGGATAAATGACCCCTGACTTCCTCTAGAGATGGACAGTCAGACCTCCTTTCAGGAGCGCTGATAGGATCTGTCAGAGAAGGTATCTCTAGATCCCTGGTTATGCACACCACCTCTGCTCCCAGGGCAGCATTTTCTATTAGAGGTCCTTCTCCTGTCCCTGAGAGAAATGTCTCCATGTGGATCTTGGGAGAGACCCTGGGATTTTTTGAACTACATTTTCTGTCTGCCTCTTTGGTATCTAGAAATGGTCCATTGAGGAGTCAAAAAATGTATACCCACAGCAGACAGGATTTTTCCTTCCTGCTCACACCTAAATTCTCCCTCTAACTTTGGGGCCAAATAAGTAACTTCCATCAAAAGGACCATTAACAAAGGAAGATTTGAAGGATTCCACAAAGTCGGACAAGTACATCCAGACATGTCTTCTGATAGAAATGCCTGAACCCACCTTCTATGAGGTACTTTCAGCTGTGTGGGAGATGAGCCTCATGGATGAGTTTGAAATGGACCGAAGAGTAGCCAAATGCATGGCAGTAGTGCTCTGTGCCTCAGAGGATATGTTCCCAGTGAGAAATTAGTAAGTTCCTTAATCAAATCCCTCTGGAGTCTCAAAGTTTGCAAAATAATTCAGCAACCAAAGGGCAAAGTTTGCAGAAGCATAGATGCACTTCTCAAATCCGTCCTCTATGGTATCAGGCCCCGTCCATGCCCATCGAAAGACTAAATCAATGAGCTCATCTGCGGGCAGAGTCACCCAGGAAGTAGATTGGCCAGTTCCAAAATCCTCCAGGAACAGCAACCCCTCTTGGGAAAGGTTGTCTGGAGACCAACCACTCCTTTGCTTTATGAGTTCTAGGATGTCTCCCAATGAGACATCATCAGGTGGTGATCTTGGGGATCCTCCCCCCTCATGAAAGTCAGTATCTTCTGTGACAGACTCCTGTGGAGAGTCCAAGTGCCTCCTTTTACACTTTCTCTTCCTAGGAACTTCTTTGGTGGGATGTTCCAGAGAAGTGTCAGAAGAGATTAATATACACAGCTGTGTGTACTGCAAACTGGCTGGTTGTCCCCATGGTACCGTTGGTAGACGTTCTTGAAGCAGAGATGAATGGGGATGAGTAGTCAGAGCCAGAAAGGGGAGAGAAGTCCAAACTCTTGCAACAGAGAAAGTTCTCTCCACCACCTCAAAAGCAGAATGCCTCAGAGGAGAGACTGATGGCGCCAATAAGACATGCTTACAGACCATAGACTCCCTCTGCCCCAAAGGCAGATTACTCAAGGAGGGAGTCAGAGTCAAGCTATCTAGCACTGCATCTCCAAGGGGCCGAGATGGCTCCAACAGCTTTGAAATAGACTCCATCCCAGATCCGGTGCTACAATTCTGAGAGTCATTCTACACCAAAGTGCTTGGTGTTGGGCCACTCAGAGATGCCACCAGAGTCGAAGATACTAGTATCTTTGAATCTGATGCAGACTCCAGAATCTATGGATATGATGGCTTTGAAACCAATGGTCAGATTGGAGAAGGAACCAATAATGGGAGAGTAGTACTAATAAGGATCTCCAAACTTGACTGGGTCAGAGCCAGAAAAACCTCCATATGAATCTGCATTGAGAGAAATTTCCTCCCCATCCTGTCCAGATCAGCTTCAATCAGACTCTTGGATGACTGTATATAGGATACTGTAGAAGATGGTTAGGAGCGGTGTCTCAGTGACCATTCCAAAGAAAGGGGAGGGGAGCCAAGAAGAGACATGATCCAGAACCAGTTGCATTGGATCTGAAACTGTAGACACTTTACTTGGAGGTTCAGATACTGGAGTAGAGGAAGTAGCTGGATCTGGGGAATGTTGTCTTGATTCTTTATGAAGTGATTCTCCCTTATCAGCTGTTTTTTTTTTTTTTTTTTTTTTTAAGTTTAATCCCTAGAGGATGTTGAAGCAGGTTTTGAGAGGATGAAACCTCTTAAAATTAGCTTGTTTTTTCTAACAATTAAGACTCTAGGATTGACAGCCTTACAAATACTGCAATTAGAATACAGGTGAGCTGAGCCTATATAATAGATACGGTTTCAATGTGCACCAGACAACAGAATTTTACAGCCACAGGCCACACACTTTGTGAAACCAGAAGACTTCTCAGCCATAATTTAATAACAATGATGATTAACAGGAATTTTTTTTCCAGTAAAAGAAAAATCAGAGAAG
Source organism: Protopterus annectens (assembly GCF_019279795.1). Lineage (NCBI taxonomy): Eukaryota > Metazoa > Chordata > Ceratodontiformes > Protopteridae > Protopterus > Protopterus annectens. The sequence goes on along the minus strand of NC_056749.1, from coordinate 190,564,215 downwards.
AATACCAACTATGGATAAAAAGGGGGGGTTACTAAATAGTACAATAAATAGAAATAGAAATATGCAAGTATATAGAAGTAAATTAATCAAAACACTAAGGAGAAATCTTTAGAGTAATATAGGAATGTAGGAAGTGCTTAGTATTATAAAGCCATAGATACAGACACAGAAAAAGAAGCTATGCTCAACAGCATGCAGTGACCATGTCTGTACGCTTAGGTGGCAAATAAAATCTGAGGTATGTTAGTTGTCTAGGTCATCATCGGTAAGGGAAGAGCTCAAGAGTTTGTGTTCCAAAAGCTGAAAGAAGTGGCCAAGTCGATCTGAGAATGGATATGACCTTAACAGTTGAGGAATGAATGAAAAGGACATCAAATCTAGTGTTTCATAGTACTTCATGAACTAAATTAAAACGTATTTGGATTATAAAACAGTTGTTTTTTATAATAATTTTACAGCATATTTACTACAAATGTCAATAGTTTCAGTTTACAAGAAACATTCACATTTTCTCACAGTAAGTAAATACTATATAAAATCATAACAAACCCAACACTTGATTCTAAAACTAGTGTCAAGCATCTGAAATGCTCAGAAAGAAGAAAAAGCAACTTTACTGGAAAATATGAACTGGTAACCAGAAACTCAAATGTAGCTGTTTCACAATATTTGTACACAGCAAAAATAATCAGATGCTGTCCAAACATTTTTTCTAAAAAATAAGTCCCAGAAGCATAACCCCATATTGATGATCACCATCATTACACTTGTATGCCCATTAAAATCTTCTGCTGCCTGTGTTATATGTTTTTTTTTCATACTGCACAGATTTTAATATATTATTTATTTTCAAAGTTGGGAATGCAATGTATGATGAGGATATACATGTGCGAAGCTGGTGTTACATCCGATATAAAAGCAATGTTATTATCTCCAGAAAACTGATATTTTCATAACTGAAAAAAATGCTACCACCAAAATTTCCAGTACAAACCAAGGCAAAATGGCCCTGCCAACTTCAATACCAAGCTGCATACAGCCCTTGATGGAAGAATGGCACCTGCCTTTGCAGTCTGTACCTGACTGCTCATGTGTAATTCTCTGAAAGTTTTACTAAAGATGGTTTAAGATTTTTTTTTCCCTTCTGGAGTATTTGACACACTATCAGCAGACATTCATTGGGAGCCAATGTATAGCTGAACATACCTTGACTCCCAGTCCATCCAAACAACTAAAATAAGTGTTTTTAGAGGGTGACAAGCCTCGTCTGCACACCACAGACCCCTCTCCAAAATCTTTAAATATACTAACTACAGATGACACAATAGTGCAGTTAAGGGAAAAATCACTTTTGTTGCACTATTTAGCAGTAACTCATAATGGGACCCTCCACAAAAATAACCAACTAGACCTGAAAACACAATCTCCTAAAAACATCTTAATCGTACAAACTCTATAACAATATACTATGTGATAATGAAACTGCTGCAAGTAAAAAATGTTTGGTAAAATAATAACTCACATGTGACAGATACAAATAAGTCAAAATGTAAGATAACCCACTATCATATAAAAATCACATATGGTTGTTTCACTTTCAGTCTGCCAAGGTTTATTAAACTAGCTTTTCAATATGACTGTATAAAGGACTAGTTTCATTGCTGGAAAGGAATGCATACCCAGAGTACACCTGTACTGAAGCTGGCACTATATCAGTTTTATATATATATATATATATATATATATATATATATATATATATATATATATATATATATATACACACACACACACACATATACATACATACACACACACATATATATATATATATATATATATATATATATATATATATATATATATATATATATATATATATATATATATGAAGAGGTTCTCTTGTTCGATTCTCGGCAGGAGGTGCCTTCTGTGTGGAGTCTGCATATCCTCCTTGCATTCACTTAGGTTTTCCTTGGGTGCTCCAGTTTCCTCCCACATTCTCAAGACATGTCTGTAGCATTTCTCCCTGGGCCTCCACTGAAACTGGGCTCTGTCACAGTCAGACTTTCCCAATAAACAAATGTTAAATAAAATGAATAAAGAAAATATGCAAAATGGATTCCTGGGGTATTGATTCAAATAACTGATTTAATCCTCAACTGTAGGAGGCTAATTAAAACCTTTCCTTACCATGATCTTCTTAGCCAAGGAACCACTTGCTTACTGAAACCTTTCCTCCAAATTTCTCTACTGAAAACACTTAATTTACAATATCTGATAAATGATGAGAATTACAAAAACATTTAAAATAGGATACCTCTTTGGTATACATTATTTAAACCATTTTTAAAAGCATAGATCATTCTTTTAAGCAAAGCAGGAATAAACTGTTTTTCCTTTCTGTTCATTTTATCTGTTAGTTAAGTATAGAATTTCTTGGATCTTCAAGTATAGTTACAGAAGAAGCCGAGGCATGTCCAGTTGGGTCATTATGTTATGGCCATTGGTATGAACACATCCCCATAACTGTATCCAAACCAATTTCTACTAAAGGGTTTGGTTTCACCCTTTAGGAAGGGCCTTATTGATGACTTGCCTCATTAACCCTTACTTTACTCAACTAAAGAACTCCTCAGACCCAACTTTAGATCAAGAAAGCACTCCCTGTAAGATTTTCTCACAACAAGCATCTTGCAAAAGATTAGCAACATAACCATTCAGCTCTCTTCCTTTAGGGATCACTGCCCCTTTTATTTCACCAAATAGTTAAGACCACCTCCCTTCACCTCCTACCCCTTTACATTCAAGAATATCACACCACTAAAACACTGATTACTACAAACAAACAGGCAGCTTTTCCCCTAAAACATTAACTGCACTAACCTTGCAGCCTCTGTAACAGCCACACAAATCTTTCCCCTAGGGTATCCTAGCTTTGTATACACACACCTGTTTGTAAATGAGCTTCAAGCCTTACTCAAATTAATTCTAGCTGAAATGGGAAAAACTGTCCCATCCCTGAAAGAGGGGCAAACATATCCCTCAGAAATCAATCCAGAGAAAACCACCAGAAGATAAAGCTAACCTCCTTCATTCCAGTCAAAATACACTGATAAGCAGCCCAAAGCTACAATGAAATATCATTAATGGCCTCACAGTACATGCTCTATGTAACACCCCATTTAACACATAACAGGTGCCATCTTTGCTGACCTGGAAAAAAACTTTACTAGTGGACCATCATTTTCTGTTAAACTCCCTTATGTCAAAAGGATCTGCAAAGGCTCTCTTTGGTGGTGCAGAAAAGAGACTTTAAAGTCCATACTGGATTCTCATTCAGTCTCACAAATAAAAGGAGCATATCAAAGTTGCGTCTTGGCTACTCAAGTTTTCTGCATATTTATTAATCACCTACCCATGGACTTTACACAGTACAGTCTCATTCAATGTACAAATGACACAGTAATCTACTGAAGTCTTCACCCCTGCCATCAGAAAAGAAAATGAAAAAGTCAGATAAGCGTTTTTATTTCTGGATCTGATTTTAAATTATTTTTAATAGGCTGTATCTGCTTTAGTCAAGGCCGATAAGCCTTATATTAGTGAGTCCAGTACATAGTTGCACTGCATTTTGGCTGTTTTAAGTGGTCCTACTGTAGTTATGAAGCTCTGGTTTCATTATGGCATACTAAGTGTATTTCAAGCTAGTTCAGGACTTGTCCTTGCAGTGGGGCAGTTCCATGTTAGTCAGCTCCAAGCTAAGGGGCTATTTTTTTCCCTCCCATCCACCCTGCTGTAGTTGTGTTCTTAAACCCAGTGTATTTGTTTTTGCCTACCTGTTATGATAAGTTGGCAACATACATCCCTCCCCCTCCCTGTTCATTGGCTGTTGACAACAAACACAAAAGTATTATTTTGCAAACATTCTCTCCTTAATCTACTCACCATACTAAAAGACCTTTGATAAAATTGCTTAATATGAAGTGCACCAGTACTGCTTTCAATGATTTTACTATCAAATGAGTGATTTTTCTTTTTTTTACCATAATCAGTTTACTGTTTTTTGCTGGTGGCAGGCTACCAAGCTAGTTGTTTTGTATGGAAATTATAAAACCAAACTCCAAGCAGTTACAGTTACCCCTGCCCCGAGAGTCAATCCTGTCAGTATCATGGACCAGCACTTCCCCACAACTTCTCTAGCCAGCCTGACAGAGATGGGTATCTTGAGACAGTGTAAGAACTGTCTCATGCTGTCTGATGATCATCTATTACTTAAACAGCATAACACAATGTTTGAGAGATGTACATGTATAATATCCTTGGAGGCGAAAATCTCACACACAGTAACCTTAGACAAAACTGTCAGCAGTACACAACACATCACATCTCTTCAAGGCCATCACAATACACAATCCATCATACCTTGACATCCACATCCCACCTCCACCTCCACCCCCACCCCCACCCCCAGTAAGGAAACCTCCATAAAAAACTTCTCCAAAGTCAACTTCATGCTACTCAAGTCAGAAGTGACAAACTTCATGATACCCATGCAGACAGGAGCTGAAAGTTCGACTGCTGAATCCTACACTAAGGCAGTGTAGGAGCACATCCACTCGTGCATGAATCGTGCCATCACAAATGGAACCAAGATACTCTCCTCCAAAAAAAGGAAGCCAATCTGGGTGTTCCCTGCCATAAACAAACTTTACAACAAAAGGAAGAAATTGTTGCAGAAAAGAGGAAAATCCTAGAATGCAAAAAACTCCCTTACCAGCCTCAGTAAGAAGCTGAGATCCCTCATAAAATCCTCCAAAGCTAGTTACGAAAATAAAATTGCCAAAGATTCCAAAGACAACCCCAAGGCATTCTATAGTTATGTCAAGAATCTAAATGGCAATGCTTAGATCTGGTCTGAGCTACAACAGAATGGCATTAAATATATTGATCCCAAAGATACTGCCGATATCCTGACAGATCGATTTAGTGTCATCTTCACCCCCCTCTCACCCCCCTAAAGAGCTCATCTCAATACCAAAAGATTGCCAAATTCCAGTAATCATGGCCACACAGGTAGAAACTGCACTCTCCAAAGCTAAGAATACAGCATGGGGCCAGATGACATCCCGGGCTGTGTACTACATGAACTACAAAAGGAACTGGCACCCCACCTAAGTGACATGTTTAATAATAGCCTCACCTCAGGCTTCATGCCCACTGTGTGGCGCACAGCTACAGTTATCCCACTCCACAAGGGGGAATCCACCTTGGATCCCAGGAACTACTGTCCCATCAGTCTGACGAGCCTAATCTGCAAGGGCATGGAACTTATAGACAAAGACATTGGCAACCTTCAAACACTGGACCCCCACCCAGTTTGGGTACGTGAAGGGCGGATCTTGTCTCCTGAACCTGATTGCCTTCTTCAAATCAGTCTCCAGAGCTGTGGACAAGGGTAAGGTGGTCCACACAGCCTATCTGGACCTTGCCAAGGCCTTCGACACCATCCCCCACTCTGGAATCATAGATAAACTTACTAAGCTGGGCATAAACCCCTACATCACTTGATGGGTTGCCAACTGGCTTACTGACAGAACTCAGACTGTAAAAGTAGCCGACGCCAAATCCAGCTCCAGACAAGTGGAGTACCTCAGGGTTTAGTCCTGGGACTGCTCTTGTTTGGCATCTACTTCTATGAAGTACAGGCCAACACTATGGGACTCTGGATAACAAAGTTCACAGATGACTGTAAACTGGGAGCCATTATTGAAACCCCAAATGATGTGGATATTCTACAAAAGGGACTTAATGAAACAGATGCTTGGTGCCAGAACCATGGGCTCAAGCTTAATGCCAAGAAATATACAGTTACCCCCTTTGGGAAAAAACATGTACCCATGAAGTATCACATAGGTGGCAGTACACTAAACACCAAAGTGTGATGAGAAACTTGGGGACACAGGTGGACAGTGGTCTCACCTTTGATTACTACATCGCCACAACAGTCAGGACATCCTTCTATGTGGCACACCTTATCACTAAGGGCTTTTCATCCAGAAAAAAGGAGGTCATTATCCCACTGTACTTATCCCTCATTAGACCCATTATAGAGTACAATGCCCCATTTGGTATGTACCTCACAAGACATCTGCAACAGCTGGAAAGGCCGCAGAAATACCTCACTAAAAGAATCACAGGCCTAAAGCAAATGCCCTATGCTGACCATCTAAAAAAAAACTCCAGCTATACTCTGTGGCATACAGTCTACTCAGAGGCTATCTCTGCTTAACATACAAGGCCATGTCAAACCCTGAGCTGTTGGACATGCTCCACTTAAAGAAATCCCAATCCCTCAGAGCCACACGCTCCAGGGATTTAAATCTCGTCATCGTAATGAACAAAACATGCTGGAGGGATAGATTCCTGACCAAGAGAGTCCCCATACTCTGGAATAGACTTGTCCATACGTGTCAAGCAGAGAGCCTCCTTGGCCCTCTTCAAAAGGAACCTTGATGACTGGATGGGAGATAGGAAATTGACCCCGGGGATCATGTCAGTCGTCCTGCTAGACAGGGGTCCAGGGAAGTAAATACTGTGGGAAGAAATATACAGGGAATTGTTATGGCTAGGCTTGTATAGGCCCTAGGGCTGATAGTCTAGTACCAGCCTATGAACAAATACACTAAAGTTCTAAAGATTAACTTGCCTAAACTTCAAGCACCTCAAAAACACAACACAGGCACAAAGCACACTCAGCATATTAAGCCTACTTCCTTACATAGCACAAGGAGTCCCACACTCACAAATGTTGAGCCCATAAGGTAGGCATTGACTAAACTGACCAAACATTCTGGTTATAGATGACTCCATTGTATGACATACAGATGTGCTTATTACAAGGCTGAGCAAGGAAATGGGGACAGTGAGATGTTTGTCTGATGCCAGTAACTGTCAGATCACTCATGCACTCAAGTCCTTGAACAAGTACCAGTGTGACTCTGTCATAATTCATGCCGATTTCAATGACTTGAGATGATACCTCCCTGGACTATAAGGAGATAAACATAATGGAGCTCTCAGACTGCATCTCCAAGACAGGTACGAGCCTAGCATTGAGCAACAATCTACCTTCTTCAAGGTTGATGCCGCAATACGAGTTAAAAAAAAATGACTTGAATAACTGATTTAGTTTTTGGTGTCAAAGGGGGTCAAATATTTGTCAGTTTTGGAGGATATGACTGACGCATCACACTGCTTCACCAAGGATGGCCTACATCTGTCCCTTCTACAGTTTTGAGTATTGGCAAAGACATTGTCCACCCCAATAGTGCCTTTTTAGGCAACGCCAACCTGACAAATCTACTAATATAAAAAAACAAGCAAAGAAAAATATGAAGGTGTTACAGATCAATGCTAAGAGGTGAAGAAGAAACTGCACTCCCTACAAGCACTTCTCACCTGGAAGACATTGATGTCTGTGTAGTGACTGATACATGGTTTAAAATAGAGGAGAGCATTCCAGCTGTGCAGGGCTATAATGCCTGCTGCATGTTTAGACCAGCTACTGTGCAGGAGGGGGAAAAAAAGATGGAGGTGTATTAGTCTATATTCAGATGAGAAACACCTCAAGGCTGGTAAAGCAGAATAATGCACTATAACTTTTTCATGTCCAAATAACCATCAGAAAGGTCCTGCACCATATATAAACTAACTATAGATCTCCTTATATGACAAAAGAAAGCCATAACACCTATCTACAAGAACTAGAATAGCTCAGTATTAAACCCAATACCATTTTCCTAGTTGATCTAAACTATCCAACTATAGTCTGGTAAACCTATATCACCACTATTGCACAAGCACAGAGATTCCTGGACTTTGTCAACACAAATACCCTGGATCAATCGGGGTAATAACATCTTGAATCTGTCCTTACTAATATGGGAGCATCTTACACCATCCCTTGCATATCTTCAGCACTTGTTACATCTTACCATAAAGCAGTCTCTTTCTAAATAAAACTGAAACTTTAGAAATTTCTTGAAGACAAACTAGTTACTCCTAAATGGTACATTGGCAAGCTTCAAATTCCCACCAAACCCAGTTAACTCTACTGAATATGCAAATATGTACACCACCACAACACTATACCAACATGTAACAGCTGTATAGATGCAGCTGTATCCCATAGGAACAAATGCAGGGTAAGCTACAGAAACATACACACATGGTGGAACCATAATATCAATCAACTGCAATAAAAAGACAAGAATTTTGACCAAAAGAAAAAGAGTAATACCAAGACCATTAGAGCCCTTGTCATGGAAATAAACAAACTCAAGAGCTTAATAAAATCCACCAAAGCCTGGTTTGAGGCTAAAATAGCTACCCAAGCCAAAGACAATTACAAGGCATCTTTAATTGTGCTCATAATCTCAAAAGCACAACACAGCAATGCGCTGAGCTGATTATGAATGACATTACATACACTGAGGTTGACGATATAGCTAACCTACTGGCTGATAAATTTATTTCTAACTTTAATCCTCTCTCCCCTTTGTCTGTCCCTTGAGATATACCTCAAGCTGGCTCACCTTCAGCTATAATACAAGACCAAGGTCTAAAAATGAAATCAAATGCTAATAAATACCAGTTTCTCCAAAATTCTTCCATGTACCCAAAGAATTCATTTTATTCATGCTTAGCTCCTTCCATCCATCATACACATTTTTACTGACATCTCTTTAATCTAGGATCATCATGGGCTGTACAGAGATTGGTCACCTTTTTAACAGCAAATTTGCTGCTGTTTAAATCATGTTAATCGCCACTTCTCAGACCTATTTCTGACTTAATTTTTTCCCCATCACCTTTACTGCCTCTTTTACTTTATCCATGATGATTTTGCCTGACCAAGAATATACATTTCTTTGTCATTCTTTCTGGAACACATACTAGCACTATTTCCAGTGTTCCCGGTTCCTGACAGTCCTAGGTATGCATCCCCCCTCCTTTCCCCAAAAGAAAGGAATCTGCCCTTCTGTAATTCCAGATTCACACTGTGGCATTATCATTGCTGGCTGTTGGCTGTAACTCATCAGAAAGTGTTACCTTATCCACACTGGTTCATACTACGTGAAGATGATATTCCCCATCCTGGTTGGGACCTTCAGTCTCTACTTATGTTTATGGTTTCCAACAGTTTCTTCTCTATGAGAACCTTGAATGTGGCCACCTGCTAGGTCACTGCTGAAATGTAAAGGTCCATATGTGTATGGCTCTTCCTCATTTTAACTACAAATTTTACTTATCTTCCCATAACTTATTGCTGGAAGGCATTTTGAGTTCAATTTTTTATACCAATTTTTCCAGGTTTTATCCCTTTCATCATGAGCTATTTCTTTTGTTAGTCATGGTGCAAGGGTGGACTTGACTCATTACGTACTGTGCTAAATTATTTAAGATCTGTAAGAATATGTTATGAAAGTGTTTTACAGCAGCATCTAGTGGTATTGTTCTATGAACCATTCCACTTGTATTGTTTTAGTGTTGCACTGAAAGTACCTTTGCTGAAATTGGTTGTATTTCATATTTGATTATAGATATGTTTATCTAGGTTATGATGAATTCTAATGTTTTGCATTGGTATGTGGTCACTTATGCTATACGACAGGCAGCCTACTTTTGCCAGTTTGTTTGTAAGGATCCATTCTAATACGGAGCGTCTCCCTGAAGTTTTATTGATTCGAGTGGGTATGGTTATTGTGTGAAGTTGTATAAGTTTATGGATTCATGGGGGTAGTGGAATTTGAGTTACCAGTCTGTATGCAAGTCTCCAAGTATTATAGTTTCATGGTTAATTTGTAGGGATATCCACTACAGAATATTTTCAGCAGTATCATTGTTATTCCCTGGTGGTATATAAATTCCTGTTAAACATGTAGGTTTCCTGTTGTTGATGTTTGGGAGTGTTATTAGGTCAGTATTGTTAAATTTGGGTATTACCTGTGGGAGTAAGGTAATGGTTAGGGACTTTTTATAGATGATTGCTACACCACCTGCACACTTCTTTTGTCTGCCATGCTTGAGTATATTTTATCCTGAGGTGATCTCATTATCCTTGATTTCTTTCTTTAACCAGGTTTCAGTATCTATGACAGCAGAAGGAATAAGTAGCAAAGCAGGCATGTATGCTATGGATTTTATTGCACATACTTCTTAGGTACATATTGAGTAAGGTGAGTTTAGGTTTTTATTTAGAGGTATTAAGTGACTGGTTTGTTTTGGGGTTGGAAATGATGGTTTTATGAACAGTAGAACCTGGGATGGGTGAATATCTACTCATTAATTTTTTGAATTGATATTTTACAGAGTGAAGAGTGTGGGCACTCATTTTGGTCTTGGTTTGGTATTTGATTGTAAATTTGGATACTAAGTTTGGAGACATTTATAGATCAATAAATCAGATATGGTTTGTAAAGACAGGACGTTATGGAGAAAGATAGGCTGGGTAGACATTGATGTTCTTTGTGAGGACTGGGTGGATTTGATAAGTGGTGATGAATGGTAGTACAGTGAGGAGCAATAGTTAAACAAGCAAAAACGTTATTTAACTTGGGTTTTATCTTTGCTGTGAATTAGGATTAGATGATGTTAGGTGGGTACTGGTTTGGTTGTACAGATGCAATATGATAGTTCCAGGGGGCAAAGAGTAGGACAGTTTGAGAGAGAGTCTTGTGTGATAAATTACAGTGGGTGTTACCATTGGGAGTAATTCTATTGATCGTTTTTCTTCTGGAAACAACCAATGGTATTGGTTTGAGGAATATGCAGGTGATGCTAAGGAAGTATAAATGTTGAGTAAGAAGTGGTGGGTGAGAATTGGGGGGAGGGGGAGCAGAGCAGAATGAGCTTGAGTGTTAGCGAGGGTGAACAAAGTGGGTTGAAAACATAGCAGAGGGAGAAAATCCATCAGTGACTGAACTTAAACAGCCACAAATTTGCTGAGAGAGATAAGTAAAAGTTACAATGGAGTTTAAAAGGCCTCTGTGCTGGCAGATGAAAGTCTTAAAATATGTCCTACAGCAACAAAATAAAGTAGGAGAGTTAGTCTAATATCTTTACCTTACTAATGGTGACATATAACTATAAAAACATACTCTTGACTGTTTGAAAAACTGTAATTGTAAGGAGGTTTCTATGGACTTTGAAATGCAGAGTCTTAAGGCTAACCCCCACCCCCAAAAATCAGCAAAACAATGAGAAAAAGCAAGCCAAAAGGCAGGACTGCAGCTCTGGAAAATAGTGGCTCAGAAATGAAAGTGGTTACACAAGATCTGTGGCAAAGGAGAAATAAACTTAAGGGAGGCAGTGGACTGTTAAAAATCATTATTGTTGAGTACAGGGAGAGGAGACTTGGGCCATAATGAAAACAATTCCCAAACAAAAACACATGGACACTAATTTGTTGTTCCTCTGGCCTGGGGACGATTAAGTCTACCTTTAAGAGCTCTGTTAGCAAAGTCAAACCCACCAGCTGTAGGTTAGGATGACAGCCTGGGAACCATCAAGAGACTGGAGTAAATAAACAGCAAGTAACCAAGTTTATAATATTAGCATCTCATTTAAGCATATTTATGGTACATCTGCTCGATGGCAGGAGACAATAACCCTTTCTAGCCTGTCCAAAAAATTTAAGCAGTCTGTACGCATTTTGAAGGTGGTTACTATTTATTTAAATTCCTTAACCAAAATAGATAAGCTTTACTGAATCACGTCATAGTTTCCACTGTCAAACTATTGACCTATTTAAGTCTCTACCCAAGAATACAGAAAACAGAGACTAATAAACAGAATGAAAACAACAAAAATGCAAGCATTCTTCTACCTGCAAGTACACAACAAACACAAAAGAAAAACTGTATACAATTTTATATAAACACAATGGAAAAAGACTTCAAGAAGAAATTAAAATAGCAAATATTCTTATATGGATGAGGGGGGAAAGAGAGAAGCTAAAGGGAGTCTGTCTGAAGACAGCCTGAAGTTTGTGAGGTTAGTGAATCAAGGCACATGTCTAGCAGAGAAAGCATGTACATTTATCTTTAGATTTGAGATGAGCTTTAAATTGTGAGTGAGATCTGGCATGAGAGAAGTTAACATTAAAATAGGGAGAGAGATTTCTTAGTTTGAATAGAGGAATAGCAGCCTGTACAGTGAAGTCTTATTTTAATTTTCTTTAAGCTGCTTTCTAATAAGTTGATTTTTATAATGTTTCTACCCGAGAGGTATGGGTATATATTTCTATGTCTTGGGTAAAGCGGTTTCTGTATTTGTAAATGAAAATTACTGTATGAACTACATAAGCAGGGAGCTTTTCTGCCCAAGCCTACACTGAAAAGGAGTATGCTTGTCATCTCAGTTGGACTGTCCCAGTAATCAAATGCTAAATAAACAATATAAAAACAAGTTATTTTGGTGGTTTTGGAGAAGTGGACTTGAACAGCTGTGATTTTTGAGATTATTCTGATGGTATGTGCTAAATTAATTTAGAGTTTAAAAGGAGGTCATTTTACTGTGGTATTCATTTCTTAGAGAGAGTGAAGATCCGGTAGATTGAGTCTGAGAATGAATTAACTTGTGGAGGTATTTGGTATTTCCTTTGGAAGCTCTTGCAATTAGAGGGAAGTGATATTTGAGTTGAGATAGTAAGATGGTTGTTCTACAGCATATGAAAAGGTTCACTACAGTAAATACATTAACAACAAAAAATAACCTCTCTGTTCATCGAAAAACAGCGTTTTATTTGAAACTTGCAGTCTATGGGTAATGTATTGTTCAAACCTGGAGCAGTGAACCAAAGATGATGTAAAAGTGCCAGTGCATACAATAATAAAATGTTTCTAGGGAGGCAATACCCCCCCCCAAAAAAATCACAATATATATATGACTATGGAGGACTGGACTTGTACAGGCCCTAGGGCCGATAGCCTAGTACCAACCTATGAACCTATTCAGTAACCCTTTGACCTGGAACATCTTGAGCTACATTCTATCATACTCCATTTATCCCGATTCATCAACGTTGCAAGGTGGGCTTTAACACGGGTCCTGTAAGGTGGATAGGGTAGTTTTGATCTTGTTGTAACTGCTAGAGAGGGGAGTTTTGATAAACTAGGTATGACAAAATGTATGTCAATCATAGCCAAGTAGACAATAATGACTGCACTGTGCATGTATGTATTCCTAAATTGCCTACTCTGCATATGTACATAAATTATCAGTTACTAAAAAAAAGCTTCACATCAAGTCAACTATAAATTTACCTACAATTCAAGTAGATGTTACAGACACAGATTAGGTGTCTGACCAAAGCCATGTTCATTGCAAATTGCTTCTCATGCTGAAATCATAATACCTACATGTTTAAATATGCAGTAGTAAGTTATATATGCTTGGCATATCCTGAGAAAGGTGGACCACACAAATAACCACTGCCTATGGATGCACGTTAAACATGTACCTCTTTCTAACAAATGCATCACAATACATGGTGTTCTGCTTTATGCTGTCTACCTGGGTTTATCAAGGTCTGTCAGTCTATTCCATAATGGCAGGTTCATGGGAGAATACCTCACAATATGTAGTTCAGAGCAGCACAAAACAGGCAAATAAGACAACTTGCCAAATTATCCAAGAGGTTCTTTGACAGAAACCTAGCAAGTACTGCCAAGGAAAACCATAAAGCCTTTTACAGCTAAATGAGTAACTTAAAGGGCAGGACCCAAGCATGAGCAGAACTGGTGGCCACTGGTATCACATACACTGACCCAACAGAGATAGCGAACCTGCGAACGGATAGGTTTGGCAAAAATGTCATTCCTTATCACCTCCTAACTTACAACAAACCCTCCCCCTAACATCCCCCTACCTTACGTATCTGAAGAGCAGGTCCTCAAAGCCCTATCCAAGGCAAAGAAAACAGCCTCTATGGGACAATGACATCCCAGGCTGTCTTCTAAGCAGGCTAAAACATGAACCAGCATTGCCATTAAAGACCCTTTTCAATCATAGCCTAGCTACAGGCTTTGTTCCTGTGCAATGGAGATCAGCTAGTTATTCCCCTCCAGAAATGTAGCCTAGCAACAGACCCATAAGCCTGACCAGCCTCATCTTTAAGGCCATGGAATGTTTCATTATGGACCCCATACAGACATAGGTGACCTCCAAACCCTGGATCCAACCCAATTCGACTTTGTGAAGGGAAGATCCTGCCTGTTAAATCTGGTGGGATTTCTTTGAAAGTGTCCAAGGCCATTGATGAGGCAAATATGTGTACACAGCAATCATACCTCTCAACTGTATAGATTTTTGCAGAATGCCCAGATTTTGGCCTCATAATTTTGGTCTCTTTCTTACAAAATTGCGGTTTTCTGGCAAATCATTGGAAAAATAATTGAGGGTTGAAGTCAAGAAATAATGACAAACATTTGAGTTTCAGGCTTCATACCACTCAGAAAGTTGCTGCTAACGCAAAACCTGTTTTATTTACTTTCTAAGTTTGTAAGAGGAATATTTAAAATTCCATATTTTTGGGCCTTTGCCCTGCCCCCCCCCCCATTATTTATGGCTTTGTCCAGATTTCTTGCTGTAACAGGTTGAGAGGTATGCACAACATACCTTGACTTAGCAAAGGTTTTCAACACAATCCCACATGCAGACATTCCGATAAACTTAGCAAACTGAATGTAACCCCCTTAATTGTAATATGAGGTGCCAACTGGCTCACAAACCAGACACACACTATTAAAGTGGGTGACTGCACATAAGCAGAGTGCCACAGGGGTCAGTGCTGGGACCTCTGATGTTTGGTATATACTTATCAGAAGTTCAGGTCAAAACTGAAGGGCTGTGGCTGACCAAGTTCACAAACTGCAAACTAGGTACAAACACGGAATCCCCAGATGATGTCAGTATACTCCAGGATGGTCTCACACAGACCAATGACTGGTGTATTAGTCACAATCTCAAAATGAATGCAAAGAAATGCATCAACATTACCTTCAGCACAATGCCACTTCACACTATCAAATCAATAACAATACTCTAAGTACCCATGAAGTGGTAAGGGACCTGAGATGACAGGTTGACCGCGACCTTAACTTCGACCATCACTTGTCTACTATTGTAAGGAAAGCATTCCACATAGCTCATTTGATTAGTAAAGGCATCACCTTGAGAGCAAAAGAAGTTATAACTCCACTACACCCAGCACTTATCTGCCCCATAACCAAGTACAACGCTCCATTCGGTATGTACTGTACTAAGCATCTACAGCAGTTAGAGAGACTTCAGAGGTTTCTAACAAAGATGATCAAGGGCCCCCACCATGTGCCTTACATGGACCCACTAGAATTCCTGTCACTATATTCCATATCATATATATACTTCTTAGGGGAAACTTATGCCTGGCCTACAGAGCAACCCAAGACCCAATCCTAATTACTGCATATCCGTAAATCAAATGGGTCTAAGGCTACCCTTTCCAGGGACTTAAATGTGGCCTGCAACTTAAATAGGACATGCTGGAGGGACAGATTTATCTCCCAGTGACTGCCACATCTTTGGAACAGGCTACCAATTCATGTGAAACAGAGCACCTCTATGACCTGTATGAGTGGGATGGGGCACCATAAATTCTTACCAGAGATGGTGCCTGCAACCCTCCTGGACATTGGCAGTCATCACAAAATAAAATCTTGAGTATTAATACCTCTACGGTATTACATTGGGTTGAAATGGCTAGGCTTAAAATGACCTCTGAGTCAATGGTCTAGTAATCTCCTATGATGAATATAGTGAGGACAGATGTTAGGACAAAGTGAGATGTAGAGAAAAAGCTAATCAGAAATAAGGGAAGTGACTAAAAGTTCAGCAGTTTATGTTAGATCTTGCACTGGCTTTATTGTGTTTGCTTCAGACGTGTAGAATCTATCATTTATTAATATCTCAGAAATGACAGCACTGGAAGATAAAAGAAGAGGCTAAAGGATATGGAAAAGGTGACTAACTAGACAGATGATCTCTTTTGTACTTACTGTAGACAAGAGCAGAGCACTTCTTTTGGGCCAGCATGACCAACTTGCAGAATGGAATTGGTGATAGTCTGAGCAGAAAAAGGCCCTATATCTTCTCACTCTGCTGAGTCTGGACCACTAGGAGCATTGTAACTGGTCAACAGTATCAGCAAACAGAATGTCTTGGCATAAACCCTAGAAGATGTAATCCAAAAGCAAACTAATCTCTGCTGAACTGTGCCCAAGTCAGGATATGTTCTGTGTGCAGTTCTACATGCCATACAATGAGAAAGACCTCAAATCAAGGAAACACGGACAGGTGTATGTATATATATATATATATATATATATATATATATATATATAATGTGTGTGTGTGTGAGTGTGTGTGTGTACTTGTGTAAGAGAGAGAGTGAGAAAGGAAAGGGCCTGATCACTGTGTGTGATGGAGAGAAATCATTATAAACAAGAGAGCAAATGAGCTCTTTCCAGAGACTGGAAGGGATGACAGGTGTGATATGGGTGCAGGAACATACTCTGGAAAGATGAAAGCAGCTCAATTTGTACTGGAAGTATGTTGGAGGAGGGAGTAGCTCAAATAGCATATTAAAGGGACCACCTACTCACTGGATCTGACACAACTTTTCATACAGAGGGGTGTGGATTTATGGAACAAGAAGGTGGAGAGAGATGTGGAAAAGGAGTCCACAGTGGCATTCAAGGTAGCATGGGACAGGCGAAGAAAAGGTGAGAGGGACGGGGAGGCAGAATGTTGGTGCACTTTAAAAAGGCAGGCTTGACATATAAATTATCTCCTGCATTCAGACAAATATAAATTCTAGTCCGACTGGTTTTGCTCTTGAAAAATGGCATTCATGACCTAGTCCAGAGCCAGATCATGATAAAATGTGGCCCTAGACAGGGTAATGGATCAAGGCCCCCCAGCCATTTCAGTGTCCCTTTAATTGATTTCTCCCCAGTTACCATAAAACTGCTCAAACCTGTCAGTGTGCATACCATTTTTGTTCTTTATTTCTACCGTCATTCCAGATATTTGGATTTAATTTAAAACTTTTCTTTAACATTTTATAGCATAAACATGGATAACCATTTGCTAAACCAAACAATAGTCTCATAATGAAAACAGACTTAGCATGAACATTAAACTTCTCTACCCTTGAAACTTACATTCAATGAACCTCTCATTCATAAAAAAAGCATCTTGTCAGTGGCAATTAAGTTTACCTTTGCACTGTTTTCAAATCCTAGGCCCCTTACACACATTTTTAGGAGCATACAGACATGTGTTCTTTGAGTCATCTTCCTGATTGTATTAAATTTTAGTCCTTGTGTAACACAGCACCACTTGATACAGTGGCGTTTTAAATTTGTAGTTTTGAAAATATTTCCAGTAAGTAATTAAACAAAATGTATGAACCAGTAATGGCAAAACTGCCCTTTTCAAGACATTTCACCCATAAAATGCCAATAAAACGTCTGTCATTACAATTCACCAATATCAATCAATATCTACAGTCTTTGCAGAAGTAAAAGTCATCTGAATAATTAACATTAAAGAGAAATGTAACTAATAAAAAGGTTGCTGCTGGCAAGCAACTTTGAAGAATAAATTGCCTGTGTTAGATTAAAAAAAAATTGATGTGCTAGTAATACTGCAATAGGGAATGGCACGCAAACCAGTGACAGGATCATAGTTAATAGGCATTTCATCCAAAGGAGGACACACTCGGGGAAAGCCACACCCCCTTTCCCTCCTTATGTTGCACAGTAGTGTCAGCAATCAATCTACCAGGTGTGGGAAGAGAAGCCATTACTTTCAGCGCCAAAAGCCAGTGTACTACATGTCACACTACTGACACTGGGCAACACAGGTTTGAAACTTTATGACTGACATTGGCAGACTGTAATCCTCGGTGATTAACAAAAACAAATAAATAAAAGTAAAGGAGACCTGGTGGTTGGTGTGAAGATTTAAGGGACTTACCTGTCATTAATTAAGGCACAGGGTTAGACTCAGAGCAGAGTCAGTTACCTAGACAGTGCCCCTGACTGGGGCATTTTACACACACACACACACATGCACTCAACCAGAACAGATCTCTACTCTGACCATCTCTCTCCCTTCTGTACATCAGTTGGGTTTAGATGTTGCCAGCTTTCTAAATCTCCCACATTTAGTGATGTCCTAATGTCCCTTAGACTTGCTTGCTATGATTCTATAATCCTTTATCCTGAATGCATCTGCCGTTGCTAGTTTCTTCACACATGCACACACACACACTCATATTTGGCTACTTGTCATTCTGCCATGCATATATACTATACCCTTTTTCATGTTCATAGGTAAATACAAGGCAATCAATCTACAGACTACTGCATGCTTAGCCAAGTGAGCAAAGGTGAGAATCAAACCCTGTGCTTTGCATCCACTAGGTAAACAAGTTAACTATTATGTCAACCCCACCAGTAGTAATATCTATTTATTAACCATGTAGGCCCACAGGATATACAGTTTCTTTTCAGTAGTGACCAAGGAGCAGAGTCTGGTTATGGGACTTGCTCAAGGTCACACAACAGGCAAACACAGGCAAAGGGAATCAAACCCTGTACCAGATGAAATATCACTCTCACAATCTTAACCTCTGTGCCAACTGACAGATGTTGCTAAAGTTTTTTGCCCAAGCTTTTATTAGAAGGGGCATAAAACCAAAAACATCCGGTATATTAGAATAATGACAATATGAGAAAGTAATATTCTAACTCCTGCTGTGCAAAATGTGCGCTGGCAATTAACATTCTCAGCTTGCATGTTATAACGGTTGCCGTGCTAAATGCATTGACAAGACTGAAGAGACCCACTGCAAAATACCTTAGAAGCGGGTTCAGTGTTAAGAAATCCAGTCGGTATCAGTCAAATTATGAGAGCAAGTAAGCTGCAACCTCACTGGACAAGGAAAATTAATTTTTTTCATACTATAGTGGACTTTGTGCTCATCCTTGCAACATCATTTAAATCAGTTATGACAATGGCTCAATTCAAAACCTGTGGGTAAATGTAGTTTATCATTTTTTTTTTCTTTTTAAATAATAAACTTTATTAAACTATCAAGAATTAAAACGAAGCACAACATAGATTATTACAGCGTTAGTTTTCAATAACATAATGAGCAATTAATCTCCGTAAAAGCATCAATATTTTAAAAATAACATCGGTAGCTATAAATACATTAACTATATATACATTTCTCAGTGCAGTATATTCATATATATATTTAACTTGAAACTGGTATCTACTTTAAAGCAGCTATAAATATAGACCAGGCTGATGCATTGCAGGCAGAATCAGTCAACATGTTCACACCCTGTGGGCTGGCTCACATTTTCCCCTTTCAATAAGGCATGAGTGTTAGCCTCCCTCTTGTTAAAGGAGATTTCCAGCCTGAAGCAATGAATGCCCTTGTTACTGCTGAAAATATGCACAAGGAGCTCCAAGGCTCGTCAAAGTCTTTGTAGGGGGTGGTCCTGCCCAGAAAGTAGCCTTGGAACACAGCAGGCATAGTCCTAAAATCTACATTCTATCATACTAAGGATTCCAATTTTTAAATACTGTCAGGCAATCCCAAAATGTATGTTATGTTGAAGGTTTGTTGCACTTACAACCAACACAGCTAATGACATGAGACAATCCCTTCTGAACATTCATTGCTAGAGCCCAATAACCATCATAAATAGGAAAACTAGCTATCTCATACAGATAAGGAGTGGGGCCATAGCTTAATCATCATCATTTGCAAACTATCAATACAGTCAGAAGCAAATCCTGAAACTACTCTACCTAGCCATGCAATAGCACTATTCCTAGACTGAATCTGATAATCCAAGATTGGCAACTCATGAAACACAGCTGCCTTGAAATTACAGGCAGGGCATAAGGGAAAAAAACATTTGTCTAGGGATTCCCTTTAAAAGAAATGGTTCTTGAGAAATATATTGGTTAATGGGGATCTAGGTAATATACATCTGAACCACAAGAATTTCCAAAAAGAGTTAGACATTTCAGTATGCTGCCTGAAAGATTCAAAAGCAGCTTATTCTGTTATCACTGAAAGAGTACTACATGAGCTTCCAAAGGCAATTAACCACAATGCAACTGCAAGGTCAGACTGAATAACGTGGTGTTTATTAAATGGTTAAAACAGTCTTTACCATTATCTACTGTAGCTTTTCTACCATTGCTTTTTACTGGTTGTATGCCCAAGATGCAGAATGAGGCTGCTTGGGATCATTTTTAATCTCCAGTAGATGAAGTGTTTACATGAGCAACTACCTATAACATTAATAATGTGAAATGTGCTACAATGCACTTTGGTCAGGCAAGTACAGAATGTGTGTTTGCAATCAGCAAACATATCACAAGTAAATATGCTTCCGTTATTCAGTAAGCTGATGATTTGACACTTACCTGCACTACCAAAAAACACATCTTCAAAATGAAATGCAGGAATCCTTCAGCTCCCTAACTCTCAATTGCTATTAAACCCTAAGAGGGCCAAACCTATTCTGCTCACACCTAAAGAATGTTAAAATGATAAATCTCTCTTCATCATTAGTTCTTCTGACCAAGCAAAAATTTAACTTGGAACCCATACCAGTGTCATAGAGGATACCATGAAATCTGACCACTAACTGAAGGAAGCTATCAGCAAAACATACACACAAAAAAAAAAAAAAATTGTTGCCCTTTATCGAGCCAAAGCTTACCTGACTGACCAGGCTAGACAAAGGATTTCCTCTACTCTACTGTTACACACCAACTATATGCTGCTCCTGTGTCTGTCAACCTGCTAGTCACCCAAATAACCATGCTAGAAATATTCTACAATATAGCAGCTAAGGCCATGGCTGACATGCCTTATAGATCCTATCACCGCATGGTGCTTAAACAGTGTAACTGGTTAGAATCGCCTCTCTAATACACAACAAAAACTGTTCATAGTCTCATTTTCCAACCAGAAAAATACCAAGCACTCAAAAATATCAAATCTAGGACTATTCGCTCTACTGAAATTCTTGATGCATCCAGTTAAATTGAACAATATGGCACGCGACACTCTGTATTCTTCTCATGTCTCCAAAGTCTGGAATGTCAGTCCTCTCTTACTCAAACAACCTGAAATTCTTCAAGCTACTATTGAGACACTACCCTAAAGGTTTCATGCTTTGCTCATATACCACAACTGGCATAGCTCCATAAACTCTGTTTATCCACTCTATCCCATCCTGCTCTGAAATGACTACTTGGCCAGTAAACTTCTATCGCATACTGTACTACAAAAGTTTACTTGGTCACACATATTGTACAATGCTCCCCTCAACTTTACATGGTTATGACAGTTCACTTTAGCACTTTTCTACTATTATAAAATACTATGGATTTAAACTTTGTCTAAGCAGTCATTCTGGCCTACCTTTGAATGATTTTTCATATGTGTACTGCCTGTGTAATAATTATATTTGTATGCGTATTATTCACATGTACCTTGCCAATGTTTGTTTTCTCACTATTGTGTGGCCAGTCATTTTTTTTCTCATTACTGTATAGTCAAATGATACACCACACTATCCATGGATGTTACTTTATCTTTCAGAACTTTACGCCTCTGGGTCTCTGATGAAAGGGGGATTTATACAAGTCAAATGCTCCCAATCAACAAAAGCAGTAACTAAATGAATTGAACAATTTTCATAGACCTGTACTTTGATATTTATATTCAGGTGGTGTATAAAAAAAATTGGTATCATGAAATGAATCGTGAACAATTTCATCTTTATCAAGAGTTATTCTTTTGCCTCACTGTAGCTGTGAGCCAACCCCATCTACAATTCAACAGAACATTTTGTATGTATACAAATAAAAATATCAAGTGAATTGGAAATGTATAAAGGGCACCAATCAGATTTATAATCACTACAAAAAGTTGGCAATGTAAACAATATCTCAAAAAATTAGCATCTAGTCTTTATATATATATATATATATATATATATATATATATATAGATAGATAGCCATATGTTATGCAGCAACATAATAAATACTTACAGAATGAAACCTTTGCTGTCAGTCTGGATGCCTAACCCTTATTAATCATGACTCGGTTACTCATAATGGCAAACTCCTTCTGTGAATGGAGGAAGGTAGTTCATGGGTGAAAGAAAGGGTACATCCATACTGTGAACTGGTTTATGAAATAATCTCTCAAAAGATGTTAGCATATTGATTGAACTTTAAATCCAGGCTGGAGCAATATAATGCAGATGCTAAATATATACTTATGGCCGGGCAAAGGCCATATAATGGTTCTTATAAACATTGAGCCAGGAAATAAAAGAACTTTGATATTCTAAACTTGCACATGTATCTTATAACCTCCATATAAACTGTGATTTCTAAGGTTCTCTGCAGCATTACAAAAAGATCTGCAGCCCATATTTCCAATATGTACAGAGCACACCAGTCACTACCATTTGTCATCACTGAGAATATATACAAATTTTTTCGTTTTTTGCTGCTGTGACTACTGAATCTCCTATGGGTGCTCAATTAACCCATTCATTCCACGTCTGAAAGCTCTATGGTTCATTTGTTGTCACTGGAATGAAAGTAGAGGACCAAAAGTAAGACTACCATTGGTAACAAAGCTTTGTTCTTTGAGGTATATACTGGGCCATAGCAAAAGCACAGTAACTTTCAGGTGTGACAGTCCTTAGAAGGCTCTAGTCACTTCCACATGTGAAAGTCCTTGGAAGGCTCTACTGCCTTGTACCAACTGCCTCTAGATGGTGTCTAGTTTCCATTACAGAATCGAATTGAGAGTCACCATCCTGGGAAAATGTGTTCAACTCTCCCTTTGAGATGTAAGAATTGCCCCATCAATCCCAGACTCTTCTAACCAACTCTTCCACTGCCAGGTTACAGGTTTATGATACATTTACATTATTTTTATGACTTTCCTTGTTATGCCAGTGTCTACATTAGATTGTCTCTTGCAACATTCTTGACTGTGCATGCATTATTTCCTTACTAATTCACCACTATATTTCAAATTGTCTGTGTTAAACTGTACTAGGTCAGCGTTAATTAAGAAAGAATGTTTGTTTTGTTTTTCTGTTTTCCTATTTTTCTTATTGCAGTGTTTGGGTTTTTAGCTTGTGGCACTGAAATGCCTTTTAAATGTACCATACTGAGCGCTTAGGTAATATGACTGAATTTTTATAGGGAGCTCTTATCAGTGCTGTGAGCAAATGTGACGGGAGATGATTACAGCTGCTCAGTTTTCACATCCTTTGAGATAGCATGATGGTAGTTTTATTTTACGTCCGCCCTCATTTCAGACAATTTTTATTGAAGCAGCAGTCCTATTTCACAGTTAGAATTTATTTCAAGTTAGATCGAGCAAGATGATATAGTTATTTAAAATGGTGAGTTTAAGGTCACCCACAAAAAACAACTTCATATGCCTCAATACTTTAAGAAAAGCACATCAATGTAGAAGTGATAAATGTTCACACCTTTAGATTACCCTTTAAAATGTGGCATGATTCAGTAGTTAAACTGCATTGTGTTTCAGTGTTTGTCACACACATAAGCAGCTCTGTATGTGTATGTTAATATAGTTTTGTAAATATGAAATTAATTTATTAGTTACTTTCTACAAGTCAGCAAGCTTTCCCAAATCTCAAACACCTACTAAGCCTATAAACTGCAATGTCTACCTTCAGCGATTCTAAAGCACTCAGTAAAAGCAATACCAAACACCACACATGCGCTTACATCCTGTGGCACCATAAGAACAGAGCCCATAAAGCAAGCAAACACATTACCCAGGATTGTTGTCATAGGGGACTCCAGTGTACAAAGTGCAGATGCTCCACTCATCAGACTGAACAAGGCGATCATCGCTGTTAGTTGCTTATCTAGAGCCAGGATCATATGCACATGCACACAAGTCACTATGCCACAGATACTGGTACGATTCTATGCTATTTCATCTGGGTGTTAATGACCTGAGACATACTTCCATGGGCTATATGAAGAGAGACATTGTTGATCTGAGTGTGCATCTCGGGTAGGTATGTTTCATGCATTGAGCAGCATTCTGCTTTGACCTAGGTTGATGCCACAGTTGGAACAAAAGATGACTGACTTGAATAATTGGCTTAGTTTCTGGTGGCTTTCCAGGGAGATTCTATTTGTTAGCATGGAAGGACATGGTTAATAAACCACATTGTTTTGCAAAGGATGGTCTACATCTGTCTCACCTAGACTTCTGAATATTGGCTAAAACTGTATCTACGCCCTTACAGCCTTGTTTAGGCAGTGCAAAATTGATAAACCTACCAACATAGCAAATAAAACCCCACAAACCCAAAAGGTGTTACTGATCAATGCTAGGAGCCTAAACAAGAAACTCCACATTGTGCAAAAGCTCTCCTCACTCTGGAGGATATAGACATCTGTGCAATTAGAGACATGATTTAAATCCTCAGAAAGTATTCCGACAGTGCACGGTTTCACTGCCTTTCATACATTTAGACAATCAGCTGCACAGACAGGAACAAAAGGTGCTCGAGTCCCAATCTCTATCACCAACAACAGTAACTCTACACTGATTAAACAGGATAATGTCCTGGAATTAATTCATCTATAAATCACCATACACAAAGTCCTACACCATATCCTAGCAAGCTTTAGGCCACCCTCTATCCTGGGATGTCTCCTAAATAGCTCAAAACATGATCAGGGAACACTTGAGTCACTTTTCAACTACAGCTTCAAAGCAGGCTTTTTATGAAAATGGACAGCAGCAGTTATCTCACTTCACATGGGTGGACCATTAACTGACCCCAGAAACTACAGACCTATTCCGACTGGTCTAATATGCAAAGCCATGGAATAAATTATCATGGAAATGATGAACAAAGACATAGGCAACCTTCAGACACTAGACCCAACCCAGTGTGGCTTTGCCAAGGGAAGGGTATGCCTACTAAACCTGGTGGACTTCTTTGATAAGGTCACCAAAGCAATGGATGAGGGGAAACGCTGCATACCATATACCTGGACCTGGCTAAGGTATTTGATAAAGTACTCCACTTGGGTATAATTAACAAGCTCACCAAACTGGGCATAAACCCCTACATAAATTGCTGGATTGCCAGTTTTCTCACAGAGTGGACCCAGAAAGTCAAGATTAGTGATACTACCTCCACTAAGAGACTAGTCACCAGAGTTATATCAAAGGGCTCCATGCTGGGACTGCTCCTATTTGGTATCTACTTCTTGGAGGCAAAGGCTAATGTCAAGAGCCTTTGGCTTACCAAGTTCACAGGTGAATGCAAATTGGCAGCCATCTTATATTCCCCCATGACATAAAAGTCTTACAAGAGGGTACAATATAGGAAAATAACTGATGCCAAAGTCAAGGATTAGAACTCAATGCCAAGAAATGTATTATACTGTATTTTGGCACAACTACTACCCAGGCAAATTACTCCATTGATTAGACACCCAAGAGTTGACCTGGTAGTCAGAAATCTGGGAGCATATATAGGACTGTAATCTGACCTTTGACCAGCATGTGGCCAAGGTAGTGATAAAACTATTCTGTGTTGCCCAACTTATAAGTAAGGGCATGACATCCAGATTCAAGGAAGTCATAGTGCCACTTTATTCAGCCATTATCAGACCCATCATCGAGTCTAATGTTCCCTTTGGCTTGCTCCTAACCAGACAGTTGCAATACCTGGAATGCTCACAAGGGTTCCTAACCAGAAAAATACAGGGTATAAACACATTGCCCTAAATAGATCACCTTAAACCCATATTTCTATAATGTCTCCTACAGGTTACTATGAGGAGATTTATGTCTGGCATCATACCTCTCAACCTCTTAGAGGAAGAAATCTGGACAAAGCCATAAATAAAAGTGGGACAAAGGTCCAAAAATAGGGGCAATTTTTAAGCATTGCTCTTACAAAGTTAGAATGTTGATAGAATAATAGATCTTGCATTAGCATGAATAAAGGATATGAAGTCTCAATCTCAAGTTTCTGTCATTTTCAAACTTCAGTATTTAATGATTTACTACTAATTTGGCCAAAAACCTTAATTTTGGGAAAAAAAGGACCAAAAATATGAGTCCAAAATCTGGGCATTCTGTGAAAATCTGTACAGTTGAGAGGTATAGAGCCTGGC
Source organism: Protopterus annectens (assembly GCF_019279795.1). NCBI lineage: Eukaryota > Metazoa > Chordata > Ceratodontiformes > Protopteridae > Protopterus > Protopterus annectens. The sequence goes on along the minus strand of NC_056749.1, from coordinate 190,537,858 downwards.
ATACAAGGCTTCCTTGGATGCAGCTCTAATGGACCTTTTGCACATCTGCAAAATGAACAGCAGCAGAACCATTAGATCCAAGAATTTACATTTTGTGAGTGATATAAGATATGTTGATGAGACAGATGTGTCTCAGAGGATCCCCATGCTCTGGAACAGGCTGCCCATCCACATGAAGAAGAGTCCATCCCCAACTCTGTTTAAACATAAGCTTGACCAATGGATGGGAAAATGGAATTTCACTGCATCTGGCCCCCATATCCCTGAAAGAGGCAGACAGTAATGTTCAAACCAACATACCCCACAGCATACAACCTTTAGAAACTTCCTAAATAAAACACCTCCACCAAATAAATGTCCACGATACCCATGGACACAATGTATGGGATTGGATGATTAGGCTTATAAAGGCCCTGGCGGTCATTAGCCTGGTATACTGATTAATCTATAAACAAATGTAATGTAGAAATAAATCCAGGTTGACTGGGTAATGAAGTAATTTATGTATTTATAGATTCTGTTTTCAGACTGATTTTACAAAATTGTTGGTAAAAAGTGAGAAAGGCTACAGATAAATTCATATGGCTGTGTATTGTCTGTGTGTGTGTGTGTGTGTGTGTGTGTGTGTGTGTGTGTGTGTGTGTGTGTGTGTTACTGACAGTATTTTAGTTCATAAAAGCAGGTACAGCATCCCTACATGAGATTAAGGTACATTTCACAGGTTACTCACAAACATGCATACAACACTGCCCTGCTATGTCTATGTTTCATTACCAGTGACCTGACTAATATGGAGAGAGAGAGAGATTTTCAGTGCACTGTCATGAACTACTTTACTTGGTCCTTTCTTAAATGCTAGTTCCTGATACTACAAGTTTATCACTAAAAAAGAAACAAGCCACATAATTAAGAAAAAAAAATGGTATGAAACCTTTAAAAACAGTCCCCCTCGTATTCCCTGTCTTTAACTCTGCAGCAAAAAGTCAAACTGTGAAAACCTGACATTAATACATTTCTAATATTTTAAATGCAAGAGAGATCATGGTTTCAGCTGACAGCACAAAGGACAAGTGGGAACAATGAGCAAGACAAACCTGAGGTTAGGTTCGTAGTCCACTAATCACCATCTACAGGTTTAAGTTTCTAGGATGTAGGATGGTATTAAATTCCCTGAAGTGCAATTAATTGGCCACGAACACAGAGATTTCCCAGACAACGAAGACTAGAGATTATATAATCCACTCCTACAAAATGCACTTGTATATAAAGCAAGGGAATGTTTTTAGGACTTAATAGAGAAGCATTTCATTGAATAGTTGTGAAGCTTATTTAGGTTACGACTAGGTTTTCTTTGTATACAAGCAAATGATAAAAAAATGCATGACATTAACTATAATGCTTTTCTCATCTTAAGATCTTAGTGCATAAAAGTCTACAAAGAGCTCCTCATCGATACAAAACCTGACATTTGGTTACTGATAGCTGACAAAGTGCCTGGAGTTCAGCACATAGAGATGGGTAGCAAGCACCACTGCTCTTAAAAGTCAGAAGTACTGCAGTTTTATGCTATCATTTTGTCATTCCTTCTGGGATTAAGTTGCCTAAAGAAGTAATTATTGCAACTAAATGGCTTCTTTTATCTTTATTACTGAATTGATTTTATGTGACATCTATTTATCTGCACAGTTGCTGACAACTTAATTAAACCAGTGGCATTTGTGGCTGAGACTTGCAAGAAATTCTGTACTAAACAGCAGTGCATAGTATGCAAACATACCTCTCAACTGTCCAGATATTTGCCTCATATTTTTGATCTATTCCTCATAAAACATGAGATTTTCTGCCAAATCATTACGGACTGAAGTCACTAAATAATGACACTCGTTTTGAGTTTCAATCTTTATATCCTTCAGTAAATGCATGCTGACCAAAACATGTTATTCTAGCCTCTTTATATGACAATATTTAAAATCTGTCCCTATTTTTGGGTCTTTGCCTCATTATGTTAGGATTTATCCAGATTAATCGCATAAGAGGTTTAGAGGTATGTATGCAAAAACATTTTTCCTTAACATATATCTGTTTCTACCTGATTTTAACTTTAGCAAGGAATCCAATTAAAGGTTAATTTAAGTTTTCATTTAATTTGGATCTGCATGAATCAGGCTCAAACACATAAGCAATCTGGCATTGTTCTCAGGTTTATCAAATCAAAAAAATTCCATATGGACTGCTTATAACAGAAAATGCCCTAAACAGCTGTCAGGATGGAACTGTTCTAGGACACTACGATCTCCTCCATTTTTTTTTTTTTTTTTTTTACTTCACCAGCGGCTTAAAATATGAATTTCACAGCTCAAGGCCCTGATCTGAAGTAGTTGGAAAGGTGGCAGATAAGATGATAGAAAAAGGGCCCTGGTTCTTGGATGATGGCAGTCAGCTGTAGTGGGAACGAAAAGGTGTGTGTGTGTGTGTGTGTGTGTGTGTGTGTATTTAGCTGTATGTTATACTGCAGCTACATCTGAATGAATAATAACTACAGCAAAAAAATACACAGATACTTCTAGGAGTATCACTGACACCCAAGTAGCATGACTTATTTAGGGGTATATGCAGGGGTTCTGACACACCTACCCCATTTTCACTAAGTTACCAAAAATGGGATTCAAAGGATTTTATAATAAATGCAGGTATAAAAGCATGTTGGGTGGGTAATCAGCAATTTACCCACAGTGGGGATGGCATTATTTGGTCAGGATACAGTCTGAAAATAAAATAGTCACCACCACCACCAGTGGCTTCCCTTACCATGGTGTACTGCTGTTATACAATGACACCATTGTATAATTTTGGTAGTCTCATCTCTGTGTGCTGATACAAGTTGACAGAGGGATCTCTCTGTAGGTCTAGTTTGTGCTTTGGGAACTATATCTGGCACAGCTGCATTTCTGCTTGTTTTGTCGTTGCTACTGTAAATTCATAAAGAATAAATTTTAATTTGCAAATGTGCACCAGGGGAGTCGCTACATCTTCACTGGACAACATGAGGGTGTGTTTTTAAATTCATTTCAGAATGCTTTTATCTAATATTAAGCCATTGAGGGAGTATAAACACCCCCCCCCCCGTCATTCATACATTTTTCTAACTTTAGTGAAATAATCCAAAAGACTCAATTATATTTTATAGTAAATTTAAAATGGGCCCCCTATAACATACTATTTCATGGCCTACTAATAGGTGAGTTACCATTTGCCCCTCTTTCTGCAAGACAGTCCCTATTTAGACAGTTGCTTCCTACAAAAACATCATGAAAAAATGTCATAAAACCTGAGATTTTACTACACAAAATGTCTCCTCTGATCGTTACATAAAATATTTATTCTGTATTTGAAATTCTTTAATATTAATAGAAGCAAAACAACTCAGATTCTACAAGACTGAGCCTTTGTAGCAGACAAGTGAAGCCCAGTCCTTTAAATTGGTTGTGGGCATGGCTCATCCTGCAAAACGTCTTATTTTCATAAAAAAAAATTCCAATTTGGGCATTTGAAAAGGTGGTAAAAGTTGTGATAGCACACCTGATGAAGTTCGCTGAGAAACACACCCACCAAAGCTACAGGTCCCCTCCTGAAATCCCCAATGTAGGGACTTCAACCCAACCGTCTTACCATTTTTACTTAACCATACTACTTCCTCAGTTGTGCAACCATGGGGTAGAAAGAGAAGCACCTTTCAAGCGGGGTTAGGACTGGGGTGATTACATTTAAGTACAGAGTTTATTACATGGAGATCTACTACTACTATACAGTTACTTACTGCAGCACTTAGTGGAATAACAGTTATTCTGGTACGAGGTTCAGCCTGAAGCTACAGGAACTGTACAGAGTTCATAGGTGCATACTAGGCTAATGACCACTAGGGACCTTATAAGCCTATCCATGCAACCCAAATCTGACCTACAAATTTCATTTATATAGTGAGTGTTTTACTGACTGCCTCTGTCCATCAGAGAGACAGGTACCAGATAGGGGGACAATTTCCAATTACCCATCCATTGGTCAAAGTTGCACTTAAATAGGAATAGGGAGGAACTCTGCTTCACATGGATGGGGAGCCTGGTCAGAAAATGGGAATTCTCTGATAAGCATGTCTTTCTCCAACTTGTTCTATTTATGTCACAAGCAAAATTTAGGACGTGTAATCTAGCGGTTCTGATATGGCTTTTTTTGCAGATGTGTAAAACGGTCATCAAAACTGGGACCAGGAATGCCTTGTATGCCAGGCAAGGATCAGCTCTCAGAAGTCTGTATGACACTGAGTAAAGAGAGAGGGCTTTGAGATAAGCATAGGACATTGTGTTTACTACCTGTATTCTTTTTGTGAAGAACCTTTTTGGATGTTACAGTTGCTGCACGTGTCCAGTCAGCTACATACCAAGGTTGCATTATACTCTATGATGGGTCTGGTGAGAGGGCAGAGTGCAGTTGTACGATACCCTGTCTGGACCTAGATGCCATAGCCTTGCTTATAAGTTGAACTACATAGGATTTTCTTACTACCTTGGACACGTGTTGGTCGAAGGCTAAGATATTGTCTACATGAGTTCCCAGACTGCTGACTAGTGAATTGACCTTAGGGGTAGTTTATTTATTATTTAGTTACCCGGGGTGGATGACTTCCCAAAAGGTACTATAATGTATTTCTTGGTACTGAGTTTTAAGCCATGGGTTTGGAACCAAATGTATGTCTGTGTTAAACCTCCCTGAAGGATGTTTGCATCTTGGGGAGGATTCAGAAGCTGCACCCAGTTTGCAATTGTTTGCAAAACTTGGTTAGCCAGAGGACTTTGACATTCAAGAAGTAGATGACAAAGAAGAGTGGGCCTAGCACAGAGCCCTGGGGGAACTCCACTGGTGACTGTTCTCTTGTGGAGGTGGCCACACCGATTCCCAGTGGTACCACTAATGCAAGTATTAGGTTTGTCGCTACTTATGTGTTTTGGGCCTTATGCTATCTGAGGGGGTCAGTATGGTTTTTGAACTAACCATAATCTGGGTATGTTTTTTCTCAAGTATAAACAAAATGCTGATTTGGCCTCCAGTTATACTACCATGTCTATGGGAAAGGCTGAATGCTACAGGTGTGGTTCTTGTACTTTGTGCCAATATATTCTTAAAGCACAACATTGTACTTCTGTTAAAACTAATAAAATTATGAAATAAAGTTCCACTTAATATGGAAAACAGAACATATTGCATAGCTGTGACATACATATATGGTTTGTTTTACATAGGGAAGATTACCTGATCATTCAGACAGCATGATTCATTATATATGAGAGACATCAATTGTAAAAAAAAAAGTCCAAAAGCCCATTGTATAAACATATATTACAATAGAATAGTCCAATTTTTACTTTGTCATTTGGCTTTTTTTTCTGACTCTACTAAAGTCAGGTTTCACAAACAAATGTTAAATCGTAAAGAAAGAACCTGGATTTTGAATCTATGGACATTGCTTAAAACTGGATGAAATGAGATGTTCTGAAATTTGCAGATATATATATATATATATATATATATATACATACACACACACACACACACACACACACACACACACACACACACACATACAGACACACAGACCTTGATAAATGTTTACTTATTTTCTAATTACAGACATTTGCATTTTATTTGGATTTATATGTAGTTTGTTACTATGCATGATGCACGAGATTTTCCTTTATGCATACATTTTTAATATGCACTTGTTTTTGGATATGATGTCACTGGGAGACAGAGTCACGTGATATTTTTTACCTTTTAAAAATAAGGATTTTTCTTTGACAAGTAATACTGAAGAGGTTCTCAGAATGAAACTGCAGTTTGGTGCTTATTTGTGTCTGTGCTCCTTCATTAAAATATAATTTCTACAGTTTTTCAGCGCTGCTGTGTTCTGTTATGCGTTTCTGCTTGCATCACACACACACGACTTGTAAAGCAAAGGGCAGACATATCATCAACCACATTTTGAAGACTCCGACAAAATGATTTGGGAGCACCCCCCAAACCAGTTTGCAGGATCCACGGTGGCATTCATTCTGGTGATTGGACATTTTCTGATTCACTGGAACATGACTGATTTTTTGTGGGTCTGGTATGTGAGCATTACTATTATGAACAGAAACTTAAATGTTATATTACTCGATTGTGTTTAAATTAATAAAACCAGCCTAAAGGTCACGAACAGTAACAGAAACAAATATGCAGTCCATTTACAATATTCTTGCCAGAGTTCAGGTCACAGCTATGGTATTCCTTTGCACAGGGTTTTTGAAAGCAAAATACTTGCAGTCATTGGCATTTTCAGCAGGCTTTATTACACTGGCGGTGGTGGTGTGAGGGGGGTAAAGTTTCTCCAGTATCTAAACACTTCTTTTCCCCATTCAACTTTCAACAGGATCCTTCAGACTTCAGATTAAGGCCACCTTTTGGATTGGCATCTTCCTTTACATATGCCTGGAGACTCCACTAATTCTCTTTCTTTTCCCAGGATTCAGGAATCTGATTTATTCCATAGCTACTGGCCATTATATACCCCAAGATTCATCTGCTTCAAACTGATTACTTTGGAGTCTTGACTCATTTTGCTTAGCCTGCATCTTCTGATAAAACATCTATTAAAGGTAACTCTAGCAAAGCCAATCCCACAATGAGCAGTGCATACTCCAGCCTCAGCAGTCAGTACCCCCCCCCCCCAGAGTACAAACACTGGTTCATTCATTACCAGATGGGATATAATCCCAAAACAGCCCATTCCTGTGGAATGTGGCTTGGATGATGTTGGATACTGAAACTATAAGGAAATTTTGGATTGCCATCTTTTTGCTGGTTCAGCAATTGTACAGGTCTGCAATATATAAATATTCTTCTGAACTAAGCAAATAGTATTTTAGAGTGGTCATTCTCACATCAATAGCTAAATGTCTAGATCTGCAGGTCTTGGGACTACACACATTTGCTGTCCCCACAAGACTCAAATGTAATGAAAGTTTTGAATGATGAAGAGAATAAATCTAAGATAACTTCCCTGCTTAGTCTAGCAGAAGCATATTGGCATCAAGCAGGAATGGAAATCAAACCAGAAGTAGATAAAATCAGGCAACAACTGAATTGTGCCAAAAACAAAAGAAAGACTATAAGGTGAAGGACCAGAAGAGAAGGCAAGAAATTTGGAAAATGCATAAATATAGTGGCAAGTATAGAAAACTTCTGGAAGAACCTCATGTTGATCAGGAACAAATGCAGAAATGGTTAAAGAGAGGCAAATACAAACAAAGAGATGAATGGTTAATATTGGCAGCACGAGATAGTGGGCTACGTAAACGTTGGTTTACAAAGTCCATTGAACATGTGGGAGAAACAGACAAATGTAGGTTTTGTAAAACAGAACTGGAAACAGTTGCAAACCTCGTTGCTGGTTGCGACATACTAATGGCAGAAGAACTATATTCTGAAAGGCATAATAATGTGGCAATACTGCTGCACTGGGGATTGTGCAAACATTATGGTCCTGAAGTGGCTGAAAAACACTGGAAACATGACCTACAAAGCATCATAGAAAATGATGTCGACATTACATGGGATCATCCATTACCAACAGTTCAAAAGATAGATGCTAGAAAACTAGATATAGTGTTCCATGAAAAGAAGACAAAAGTAGCATTAATCACTGAAATCGCCACATCCAGTGACTACAGTGTCTTGCAGAGAGAGAGAGTCATAAAATATCAGGATTTGGTGGCAGAAATGAGAGCAACATGAAAGAAAGATACCCAGACAGTTCCAATAGTAGTAAGAGCAACGGGTCTTATAAAAAAAGAATCTACAGTCATATTTAGATATGTTATTACATGTAACTGTAAAAATT
>NC_056749.1:190417425-190527425 GCF_019279795.1 Protopterus annectens | reverse complement strand
CAGATCCATGGATGTGGGCAATAAACCAAGCTGCCTAACAGCATAGATAATATTGCTGAACACCTTTAAAGTTTTTTGGTCACTTTCGGAAACATCTTTGTTTTACAATTATTTTCATTTCTTGTTACAATCCTTGTGTTAAACATGCAAGTAATTTTGTAAAAAAAAATGAAGATTGTATTCTGATTTAAGTGTCACATTTACGACTTTTCTGTATAACCACATGCAAAAAACTGATACCATGACAAGTATTAGGCAAGGATTTCCATCTAACTACAATGCACTCTGGGTATTCAAAAAGAACTCCTTGAAGGCTAAGGCCGAGATGTCAGAGGAATAAATTTGCTTTTTTCTGTGGATTTGTGGATTTTTGAGAGTTGTTTTCTACTTTTATTTGGTGGTTCTCATTGGTTGTTCATATATTCAAAAATAACTTACCTCTTTAGAGTAGCAGTGCCTTTTTTACATTGTGGTTAATGTATTACATCAGCATGTGTGTTCCACTTTTATTTTTTATTTAACATTTGTTTACTGGAAAGTCCAACTTGAAATGAAGCCAATTTTTAGTGGAGGCCCGGGGAGAAACACTCCAGACGCACGTCTTTGAAACATGGGAGGAAACTGAAGCACCCAGAGGAAATGCACATGAACACAGGGAGGACATGCAGACTCTGCACCGAAGGCACCCCAGCTGAGAATTCAACTGGAGAACCTTTTGCTATGAGGCGACAATGCAACTGCTACACCACTGTGCCATCCCACCAATGTTCCTTCTGGAACTAGTTGGCACTTGTCTCTTAGGAAGTAAGAAATGATTACCAATGCATTAGCACTGAAATATAGTAGCTTATATGTATATTTAGGTAGTGAGACATTGTGGGGTCAGTCTTTCATGATGCCATGGCAAAGGTTTTTCATAAAAATGTTAGGGTGCCCCACTTATCAGAATAAAATAAAAAATAACACCTGTTGCATCAAAAAATGTACAATTTGGTATTCTATGTGGCAAGGAGGTTATTTCCAACTCCAAAGGTTTGTTATACTTGCTCCAAAATATGACCAATGCACTTTAAGCTTTCTTTTCACAGTCTCTACACACGGTATGTCCCTGAGCTCTGGAGAACAGCCTCTTGTGGTTAGAGCTATAAAGAGGTAATTCGGCATCCTAGCTCCTCCCATCTTCCTCCTCCACCAATTCAAAGTTTATAATGAAAATAAGCAACTTTAAAGTTGAGGCAAAAAAGTCCTGTCTGAGCTAGGGGTCAAAGAAAAAAAGTATTCAAGTTAAGCATAGAGCAATTATACATATACATAATAGGTCCTTGCTAAACTATGGCAAAAGGCTACCAAGCTCCTTGTTGCAGTTCAGATATTGTCAAGTATGCTTAATAAAGAGAACTACTATGTATCCAATTAGTAGCTTTTTGCTATATTGTGTTAAACACCTTTGCTACACTGAAGCAAAGAGCTGCACTAATGTATTACTGTGTCCCCTAATATGACACTGACTGAATGTCATTTAAGCACATGAATTGTTGAAGATATTACTTGCAGGGACTGATCAGCACATCATCTATAATGCAGATGATGTCCCTAACAGCTCACATCCAGGTCAGTCACAACCCTGATGCCACTCTTGCTACTCCTTTGGCTGTGATATCTTAGTACAAAGGTATCATTATGACCATCAGAATTATTGTCCCATTCATCTTCTTAGTATCTGTAAAATCATGATGGTCTTAATTAGTCTAATTAATAATGACATTGGCACTTTGAAACTCTCAGTCCCAGTTAGTATGGTTTTGTGAAGAGCAGGACTTGATTAATGCAGTGTGACTGAAGTTACTGATGGGGCTATCATTTTCTCCATGACGCTTAACTTGACCTTGGTAAGGCATTTGATAGTGTCCCCAACTCTGGTATTGTTGACCAATTCCAGCCATCATTCAACTGATGGCTAATTAACTTTCTGACTGCGTATACAGAGTGAAAGTCGGTGGTACTTTATCGAAACAATCGCAAGTGAAGTTCCTTAAGACTCCCTTCTGGGTCCCCTTCTGTTGACCCTCCACTTCTGTGACATTAAGTGGACGCCCAAAGTTTATAGTGAACCAAGTTTGTAAACTGCATACCTTTACTGATTGTCTGACTTATCTCCAAGAAGGGATACACAGAATCAGGTTCTGTTGTTCAGGTTGCAATCTTGAATTAAAAAAAAATGTAGTTTAGTCACATTTGCAAAACAAGTCCTTACCATGGAACCTCACATACATGGAACCCTGCTTAACTGCCATACAGCCATTACTGATCCAGGCACTTTCACTAACAATGAACTCTCCTTTTGTCCTCGACTCCTTTACTGCCCACTTGACCATCGGAGAGATCTGCAGTCATAGTCCATTTATTCCTCATATGTGAGAACTGATCATGGAGACCAACATTCACCTAGTCATTGAGGACTTTACTACTAGGCCTAACTGTACTTGTTATGTGTTGTCCCTGTGCAAGCATTTCCACTTGCATGCAAATCAGGGCAGCTTGTCCCAGCTCGGTAGGCCATGCCAAGCTCATGTCTTTGGTTGCAAGCTTCTGCTGGCATATGTTAAAATATGCACCAGGCTCTCCATTCAGAGTAGGTGAGCCAGCATTTAGCACTCACTCCTGTACTCCCCTGCCTATCTTTTCCAGCACCTCGGCCACTAATCAAACTCTGGTCATCTTGGTCATAGGGAGGGCTTTATTCCTCTGCAGCACAGAACCTGAGGAAATTAACTGTCATTTGATCACCGAATGTCAGTTAGAGTAAGAAAATATTTTTAACTATGAATTTGTTTTTTCACTTATCTAAATGATATACATGCTAGCGACTTATTTTACAGAACAGTCATGACTCTAAAAAGGGTAATAACTGGTCAACAGATGTCTAGCTTCTTTTCCCACCCTAACCACTACTTTCCACATTTTCTGTAAGCATAGCGTACAGACATCTACTTAAATTTAAATTAAGGTTCCTTATCACACAATGCTGTTTTATGCCAAACCATAGTACTGACATTGTCTTCTTGCAAATTGATTGCATCTGCACGCAGATTAATTGCAGCAATTTGGTAGAAGAACTTATCTTAGACCTGCAGAAAATGTTTGATATAGTGTATCTTTCTATGTCAGAGTGGGTTCCGTTTTTCCCTTCAGTTCTAGGAAGTGGTTTATCTACCTAAACACAGTGGGGTGGCAGTGAGATGGAACACTGCAATCTCTGACTTCTTGCCAGTTGACCTAGAAGTTCCTTAGGAATCTATATTAGGGCCACTTTTGTTCACAATACTTGTGAGTGACGTGCTTAAACTGCTGTGGACAGTCAATCTCATTCAGTATGTAGACAACTCCATTGTTGTATCAGCTAACCTTACTATTCTTAACACCTTTAAATCTTCAAGTTTTGAACAATGACATTGGCACAAGTACATGAAAAGAAAGCCAGCCATACCATTTTTCAATATTTTCATTGATTATATATATGGTTTAGGAATTATCATGGACTTCAAGATTTCATAAATTGCTCAACTCCTGCTTTTCCTTAAACCTCACATCCTCCGCCACAACATTATTATGCATGTTTTGTTCCCACTAATTGCATTTATTTCTATGTAATTTACTCCTTCCCCCTTTCTAAACATACCACTTCCATTTCTTCTCTCATTTACAAAGTTCACTACTTCAATTACAGATGGTCTAGAGTTTGATTTCCATTTTCTAACTTTTATTTTTGACAGCCAACAGCATTCTCATCACGTCTCCAGCATTTATCATCTAGCTAAGTCAATTTTCTCTAAGTCTAGTTGAATTAAGATTCTTATGCAAATCCTAAACACTCTATACTTTTGCTGCACAGCAGGGAGCCATGCACATGTCATCCCATTATTTCTTTATAAGCTTTCCTTATATTCTATATTTTTGTTCTTTAAGCTCCTTTGATTGATTCTTAGTTACCATGCTATACTGTGTGCGTCTTACTTAATGGCACCTTCTGTTCTAGACTAGAAACTCTCTCAGAGCTGGCCTTTCACTTGGTACTCTCCTATCCTTTTGTCTTTGCATATACTCTACTATCGATTCCTGCTAGGGAACACGGTCTCTAACCTGTATTCCCAACTTACGCTTAGCCTTACCCCACTCTATTACCTTTCCCCCTCCGATTATTTCCTTCCAATACCTTAACTCTTTTGCTAATTTTCTCCAGTAAATTTCAGCCTCCTCTTATCTATTTCCTATATCCCTACTTACAGTCATCCCTACTGGTAAAATCTCCATTTTCTATTCTCACGCTGCTTTTTTTCTTATAACTATCATTATGAATATATTATGATATAATGACTGAAGCCGCAGTGGTACAGCGGTAGCATTGTTGCCTCACAGCAAGAGGTTGTCCTGTTCGATTCACGGCTGTAGTGCCTTCTGTGTGGAGTCTGCATGTCCTCTCCATGGTCGAGTGGCCTCCAAAACACATGCATGAATGGGCGTGCCTTCACTGAAGGTTGGGCATCGGGCTGGCAACTCGGCACCATAAAAATCTACTGCCAATCATTAGCGGACCGGAGTTCGTGTGGCGACCCCTAACCGGGAAAAGCCGAAAAGACAAACATGATATATGGCTAATATTCTCCTTAGTACCCTGCATATCATCTTGATACATGATGCAACAGATGCTTAACACAATGTCACTACATCAGAGTGCATCTTAAATTAAACAAACATCATGATACTCAGTCTCAAATCTTTACGTGACTTTCCTGGACTTCTTTCCTGCCAAAATATACAGCAAGTAAAACTGCACAAAGAAAAACAGCACTAGCAAAACATTAAAAAGATCCTGGTAAACCAGAGACTTCATGAAATAATACCCTAAACCTCCTCTGAAGGACACCCATGAGAAATGCACATTTTTCAACTACATGATTTCCGAACGCCCTTTACTTTCTATTTTGCTACAAGTGTTTATTAAGGCATTCAGGCAAATCAAACTGTACATTTTGGCTGTATCAAACAAACTTCAAAAACATGTCCGAGATATAATCAGAACTAATCAAAAATTAGACCGATTATACAAAGTAAGGACATTGCTTTTGTGTAATGCTAGGTAGTTAAATGGCTCATACCCTCTTCCATCTCTCCTGTATTAGGCACATCTGCTTACAAAGTATTCTCCCATCCTTTCACTACAAATTAGAGCTGGCTTACACTAGAATAATGCATTTCAATACAGACTCACATAGTCGGCCCCAATTCTCTTGGTAACTGAACAATCGGTGCTGGTTAGTATACAACCATTCACTAACTTTTCTTTCAGTTAAGATTTACATATAAACCTCTGCAGTTTTCTAGCTATCACTCTCTCGTTACTGTTTTGGACGACAATTAAATAGTATTCCACAAACAAAAATAAAATGTCCTTCATTATTCTTCTCCTACCAGTCCTAGAAGAATTTAGGTATGCCACTAAAAACATAAATCAGAGCTAAATAATAAATCAGTTGCAGTGGCAGCGCCCATATAGTATTGATATGGAGTCTCTCTTTTCTAGCCGATCTAATGTTTTTAGATATCATATTATTTTAAATGCTAACATGGACATTTCTGTTCAGCAAATGGACCTACATTATGCTTCTGTTTTGCTTTACCTGCTCTGTATTTTCTGATTGCTTATAGTATTCCTCTTTTTTTTTCCTATTAATACACTTAATCACTGTTAGACCTCAGAATCATGACCAAGCTTTGAATGTGAGCAGGTTCTCCCTTTATTGTCATTTAATGAATTATCCAGATCATGAATTTTTGTTTTTTGGTATAGATACAGTTCACAAACAATACCTGGGGGGACCTTGAGGTGACCTCATTAAATATAAGGAATTGGTTTGGCAATTGAAGTTGAATGCCATGGTTCCCCCTGGTTTTAATGAATTTATTTCAATAGCTAGCATTTTAAGGCTAAGGTCCTATTATGTTTAAGTAACATTTTATTATATCACAATATCCATACATTATATTTACATTTTTTTTTATTCTGAAGTTATTCATTAATCAATTTTTATACACATTTTTGAATACGTTTTTTATGTATTCAATAATTAATGAGTGAATGTCTATTTACTAAGGGTTCTTAATTAATTGGTAAGGTAGGTCGGGTAACTGTGTTTAATTATTTAAGTTGACACTATTAGTATGTTCACTGATTCTGATGAAGTTGTTACAACCTTATTAAAGCACTCAATCCTGCTTGTGAATAAAGTGAGTTTTTGTGGAACTTCTCTCCTTTCGTCTGCTTTACAGAGGGTTTTTTTTTTATTGGTTCTTAGTTCAATTTTTGGATGACTCTGTCATAGTTCATGTGGGTGTTAATGACCTGTGGCTTACCTCCCTGGGAGACATGACAGATCTTTCAGACTGTGATCTTCGGGCATTCAAGCAGCAGTGAGCAGCATTCTACTTTCTCCAAGGATGATACCAAAATATAAACAGATGATGACCGAGTTCAACAATTGGCATAGTTACTGGTGTCATTCTAAAAGGCGGGGGGTCCGTTATCTGTCAGCTTGGGAGGACAGGATAGACTGACTATACTGATTTGCCAAGGATGGTCTGCACCTGTCCCCATCAGCCTTTTGGATATCAGCCAAAACATTATCCACCCCATAGGGCCTTTTTAGGCAAAGCCAGTCTGATAAAGCTTCCAACATAGTAAACTCTATGCAGGATAAACTAAAGGTATTAGTGATCAAGGCTAGGAATTTCAATAAGAAGCTCCACCCACTGGAAGCACTCCTCAACCTGGAGAGGGAGACAGATTGGAATAATGGTGAAGGTGTTCTCCTCTCATGTATAAGGTAAAAGAGTTTTGATCCTGTTCTCCAAGAGCTTCATTGATTGAAGAAATATCTTCCCCGGTTTGTACCAAGATGAACTGAGGTGGGCTACCAGCCACAACTCTGAGCTGAGATACCACACGGCATCTGAGCTTTCCAAAAACTATAAGTTTCCTGTTTTTTTATCCTTAGTTATACTATTTACTGCACTTTTTATTGTCTGCCACCTACTTTAATACTGTATTTAAACAGGATCTATATTATATTATCGCACGCTTAGAAAAGTGAATGATAAACAATTTACTCCATGTAAGTGAAAGCTTACAATGTCAAAACCTCAGAACAGCAATTTTTTTCCAAGGGGAAAAAAAAATCGCTGTTCCAAAATAAAAAAAAAATACTTTAAAACATTACATAATGTGGGGGGCTTCACCCCCCATACCCCCCTACATAAATATACCAACTCCGAGATCGCACTACAGTGCCAAAAACGACAAAGTAATGAAAGTGGCCAAGCAAATTCTTTCTCAGGGAAAGAATTTGCTGAAAAGCCACTTCATTATTTTGCCTTTTCGCTCTTATCAGTTCGATGAAGACATATTCGAAAACTGCGTCTATGATCTGGTAATAGGAACCCTTTAAATACTGTGTACTACAGTGCGCTGTTGCACTGTAATCGTCTCCCTTACTGTGCCTGTTGCATTGTATCTTATTGCTCTTTTCACTGTTTGCAAAGCTCTGTTTACTATTTTCACTGTTAAGTATTTGCTGGGACCTTTCACTGTTGCAAAGTAATCTGTTCTGCTTGTTCTGGTTTTCCCGCCAAGCAGTGCTAAAATAACTGATTTGTCTGCTGTCTAAAACATTCCTTAGTGTCTCCTTGCTGTTTTTCTGCTGTTTAAAATGCTTTTATTGTCTCACTGTTATTTTTCTACTGTGTCAAACATTCTCTAGTGTTTCCTGCCGAAACTAGGGTAGCTAGTAGCTGTAGCATAGTCCAGATACAGGTTTGCTGCAACTGGGTCAGTTTGCAGTGGCTCTTTGTTTTGAACACATTTTCCAGGCCATCTTTGATAGGAAAGGGCCTTTCTACACTCTAGTGAGAGAAGTGTGCTGAGGGGAACCCTGTCTGGTGAAGGGTGGTGGGTCTAGGGCTTCGAGTATGCATCCTCATTGATCCTTTTTAAAGTTTTTTTCAAGTTTTTAGCTTCTGGTATTTAAGCCCTACATTTGCGCTGGTTTATGCTCATTTGTGCATCGTGCGTCACAATTTTGTGCCATAGCCGGACAAATAAATTCAAAATGTAGTTCTCATCCTTAGTGCTTTTCCAGTCAAAGAAATAAATACTGCTAGTGAGCTGTAACCTATTAAACCACCAGCAAAAAAAAAAAAGGCAGACGTATCCATCCATTGAGCACCTCCTTGAACAGTCCTGAACCCCTCCCCCCCCGTTGTGATAACAGTTCTTCAAGTTAGCATTATGGACAGTTGGACTATCCTTGTTACTCCTGCCAACCTTGTTGACTTGGGTCTCCTGAGACAGTGTAGCAACTGCCTCATGTACATTGACAACCCTCTACTAACAACTCACTCTAGTACAGAGTGCAAGAGATATAGCTACACAAAGAATCTTGAATCCCTGCTCTCTGCCACTAAAAACAGTTATACTGGGGAGGCTGTCAACCCACCCACCACTACTCATATACATAGTGCGCATAAATCACAGAAAATCAACATATGCAGAGGTGTTCTCACAAAAACACCAGATACCTTCAAAATACAAGACCACTACAACTAACAGCTCCTACAGCACCCATGATATATAGTAACACCAGTCTCTCACCTACCAAGCCCGTAAGGCATAACACTAAAAAAAAAAAAATATATATATTCTTGTCACTGGAGACTACAAAGTGAGACAATATGGATGTCCCACTCATCAGGTTGGACAAGGAGAAAGTCACAGTCAGTTGCCAGTCTGGTGCCAGGATTCATCAGATCACACATGCCTCTCAGCAACAAGTAATGTTATGCGTTTGTCATAATTCATGTCGGAGTGAACGACCTGAGATGTACCTCACTGGACTATATGGAGACATGACTGAGCTCTCTGAGCATGTGTCCTAGGCAAGTATGTCCCTAACCTTGAGTAACATATTATCCTCACCTAGAATGATGCTACAGTAAAAGAAAACATGATTGATTTCAACCATTGGCTTAGTTTTTGGTGCCATTCAAAAGGGATCCAGTTTGTCAGCATGGAAAGTTATGGATAACAAACCTCACTGCTTTGCCGGAGACTGTTTGCACCTGGCACCACTAGGATTTCAGCTGCTGGCAAAGGCTTTTGCCTGCCCCATGGTGCCTTTTTTAGGCAAGGTGTCAAGAACAAACTTACTGATGTGAAAATTGCCAATCATAACAAAATAAGGGTTATGCTGCTAAATACTTGGAGTTTAAACCAAAAACTGCAAACCCTAGAAGCACTTCTGTTACTGCAAGATGTAGATGTCTGTGCAGTCACAGAAACCTGGTTCAAGGCTTCAGAGAGTACCCCGGCCTTGCAAGACTACAATGCCTTCCACACCTTCAGACCATAAAACTAATGTGTGAAAACCAAAAGAGGTTTATATTAGAGATAAATTCACCTTACGTCTACTTAGACTGGACAATGCCATGGAGTTGCTCCAAATTCAGGTTACTGTGGGTAAGACCCCCATTTAAGTCACAGCCAGTTATAGATCCCCCTCCATGGGTCATGATGCACATAAAGCATACTTGACCAAACTGGAGTCGATCGAAATACTCCCAAACACTCTGGTTATGGGGGAGTTCACTTATCCCACCAGCTAGGAAACCTGTTCTCGCCCTAACTCACTAGTGCAGAAACTCCCGACTTTAACTCAAATGCCCTGAAACAAATTGTTCATACCCAACAGGGACAAACATACAAGATCTGGTCCTCACCAACATGTCAAACAGATACACTGCTGCAACTACTGGACCCTCATTAGTTATATCTGACTACAAATCAGTCACCTTCAAGCTGACACTAACAACAGAACTCACAAAGGGCGAAGTCAGACTAAAAAACTTCACCAAGGTAAACGGTACCCTCCCAGATGAAGGTATAAATGCATTCCAAGCCCCACCCCCAGCTGGAAGTGGTAACTACACCAAAGCTTACACTAAAGCCCTGTACAATCACTTGCAGGAGCTCAGCTGTACCAGAATGGCTTTTGAGCCCCAAGTAAAAGACTGCCATGGTGAACATCCAGCATCAACAAACTTTACAATAAATGCAAAACGTTGCTGTTAAAGAAAACAAAGGAAAGGCCCCAACAATGGAAAAGCACCCTCCTCAGCCTCAACAGATAAGACATGTCAAATCCTCTAAGGGCATCTATGAGAAAAAAGTAGCAAGCACAGCCAAGGATCCCCATAATGCATTTTACAGCTACGTATGTAGCCTAAAAGGTAGGACCCAAGCATGTGCAGAACTAGTTACCAATGGTATCACACACACTGACCCCACAGAGATAGTGCAGAACTAGTTACCAATGGTATCACACACACTGACCCCACAGAGATAGTGCAAAACTAGTTACCAATGGTATCACACACACTGACCCCACAGAGATAGTGCAGAACTAGTTACCAATGGTATCACACACACTGACCCCACAGAGATAGTGCAGAACTAGTTACCAATGGTATCATACACAATGACCCCACAGAGATAGTACAGAACTAGTTACCAATGGTATCACACACACTGACCCCACAGACATAGTGCAGAATTAGTTACCAATGGTATCACACACACTGACCCCATAGAGATAGTGCAGAACTAGTTACCAATGGTGTCACACACACTGACCTCACAGAGATAGTGCAGAACTAGTTACCAATGGTATCACACACACTGACCCCACAGAGATAGTGCAGAACTAGTTACCAATGGTATCACACACACTGACCCCACAGAGATAGTGCAGAACTAGTTACCAATGGTATCACACACACTGACCCCACAGAGATAGTGCAGAACTAGTTACCAATGGTATCTCACACAATGACCCCACAGAGATAGTACAGAACTAGTTACCAATGGTATCACACACACTGACCCCACAGAGATAGTGCAGAACTAGTTACCAATGGTATCACACACACTGACCCCACAGAGATAGTGCAGAACTAGTTACCAATGGTATCTCACACAATGACCCCACAGAGATAGTACAGAACTAGTTACCAATGGTATCACACACACTGACCCCACAGACATAGTGCAGAATTAGTTACCAATGGTATCACACACACTGACCCCACAGAGATAGTGCAGAACTAGTTACCAATGGTATCACACACACTGACCCCACAGAGATAGTGCAGAACTAGTTACCAATGGTATCACACACACTGACCTCACAGAGATAGTGCAGAACTAGTTACCAATGGTATCACACACACTGACCCCACAGAGATAGTGCAGAACTAGTTACCAATGGTATCACACACACTGACCCCACAGAGATAGTGCAGAACTAGTTACCAATGGTATCACACACACTGACCCCACAGAGATAGTGCAGAACTAGTTACCAATGGTATCACACACACTGACCCCACAGAGATAGTGCAGAACTAGTTACCAATGGTATCACACACACTGACCCCACAGAGACAGCAAACCTGCTAGCTGATAGGTTTGGTGAAAATTTCACTCCCTTATCCCCTGCAAACTTGTCACAATCCTTGTCACAACCCCCACCCCCACCCTACATATGTGAAGAGCAGGTAATTAAAGCCTTGTCCAAGGCAAAAAAACATAGCCTGTATGGGACCAGATAGCATCCCAGGCTGTCTTCTAAACAGGCTGAAACATGAACTAGCATCACCATTAAGCACCCTTTTCAAGCATAGCCTGATGACAGGCTTTGTTCCTGTGGAATGGTGAACAGCAACAGCTATTCCCCTCCACAAAGGTGGCCTAGCAACAGACCCATAAGCCTGACCAGCATCATTTGTAAGGCCATGGAGCATATTATGGACCTCTTAAATACATAGGTGATGTCCAAACCCTTACTTCAACCCAATATGGCTTAGTAGTGAAGGGCAGATCCTGCCTGTTAAATCTGGTGAATTTCTTTGAAAATGTGACTAGGGCCAGTTTGTGCACTCAGCACACCTCGAATTGGCAAAGGCTTTCGACATAATCCAACACTCGGGCATTACCGATAAACTTAGCAAATGGAATGTAAACCCCTTTGTTGTAAGATGGGTTACCAGCTGGCTCACAAACTGGATGCACACTGTCAAAGTGGGTGACTCCACATTAACCTGCAGACCTGTCACCAGCGATGTGCCACAATGGTCAGTGCTGGGCCCCTTACTGTTTGGTATATACTTCTCGGAAGCTCAGGCCAAAACTAATCCCCAAATGATGCCAGTATACTCCAGGAGGGTCTTACACAGACTAATGACTGGTGTCTTTGTCACGGTCTCTAACTGAATGCAAAAACAATGTCCCTTCACACTATCAAATCAATAACAATATCCTTAGTACCTACAAAGTGGTAAGGGCTCTGGGATCACAAGTTGACTGTGACCTTATCTTTGACCGGCATGTGTCTACTGTAGTAAGGAAGGCTTTCTACATAGCACATGATTAGTAAAAGCATCACCTCAAGACCAAAGATGATTATAACCCCTCTATACTCGGTACAAAATTTGGCCATAATTGAGTATAATGCCCTGTTCAGCATGTACTGTACAAAGCACCTGCAGCAACTGAAGAGACCTCAGATGTTTCTAACAAAGATCAAGGGACTCCAGCACATGCCTTACACAGACCAACTAAAGTCCCTGTCACTATACTCTGTATTGTATGGACTTCTTAGGGGAGACTTGTGTCTGGCTTACAGAGCAATCTCAGACCCAAACCTAATCAACTTGCTGCACATTCAAAAATCAAACAGGACTAGAGCTACCTATTCCAGAGACCTAAATATGGCCTGCAATTTAAATAGGATGTGTTGGTGGGACAGATTTGTTCCCCAGTGACTGACATCTTTGGAATAGGCTACGAATTCATGTGAAACAGCTCACCTCTATGGCACTGTTCAAAAGGAGCCTGGACAAGTGGATGGGGCACCATAAATTATCGAGACTAGCACCCACAACCCTCCTGGACATGGGTAGTCGCTACTAAATGCAATCCTGGGTATTGACTATTGTACCTAGGGTATTACATTGGGATGAAATGGCTAGGCTTAAAATGACCTCTGGGTTGATTGCCTAGTAAACTTCTATGATCCTATGACATTTGTGCAGTTAATGAGACATGGTTTAAAGCCATGGAAAACACCCAAGCAGTGCAAGGCTATAATGTCTTCCACACATTTAGACCAGTTATCACACAAAGGGTATATTAATCTACAAAAAAAGCAAGTACACCTCAATACTGGTCAAACAATATGGCATGCATGAGCTACTCCATGTCCATCTAACCTTAGGTAAAGTCCAATACCATATCCTTGCTAGCTATACGTCCCAGTCTATGATCAAGGATAACCATACCACACACTTGAATGTACTGAAGTCATTTACAGTTCAGCCCAGTGCATATTCATCGGTGATTTCAATTATCCTACCATAATCTGGGATACATACACAATCACTAACATGCAGGGTCAAAGACAGCTGCAATTTGTCAATTCAAACACCCTGAAACAGCTGGTCTGCACACCTACAAAGGTGCAAATATCCTGGATCTGGAACATTGCACCTCCCTCCCTTGTGTAATGTCCTCATTGGTCAGATTAGATCACATAGTAGTAGCCCTTAAAATAAATATAGAGATTAAATTCCCAGCAATCCCTAAAACCTTTAAGAAGTTTTCCAAGGTTAACTACACCCTATTAAGTGAAGGCGTAGCTAAATTCCAAGCCCCCCACCCCAAACTCAGAGAACACAGTGGCATATGAGGAACTGTTTATGGAAATTCTGTATAAACGTGTAAAATAACTGCAGAGAAGCAGCAGTACCAAACTGACATAAACTTCCAGCAAACTCCAAACTAAGCCACCTTGGCAGACCCCAGTATAAATAGCTTGTACAGCAAAATTAAGAAAACTCTATCTGAAAAGGAGGAGTTATGTATAAAAGACAAAAAACTCCATCAGTCTCAACAAGCAAATCAGGAGACTTATCAATCCACCAAAGCCAACTTCAAGGCAAGACCAGCCTCCCAGGATAAACATAAGGCATTTTTCAGATATGTATGCAACCATAAAGGGAAAAGCCATTTACTAAAACAGGGGACACAGCAAATTTGCTGGCCAATAAATTTACCTCCAATTTTGACCCACTATCACCCCCAGTTTTCCCCCAGGAAATGCCTTCTATGATTCCTCTACTACTATCACTAAATAATAGGTCCTCAGTGCACTCTCTGAAGCTGGAAACATAACCTGAAAGGCCCACTAGAACCTCTGTTCAACCACAGCCTCCAGACAAGCTTCGACCCTAGGGAATGGAAGACTGCAACTGTCAACCCTCTACACAAAGGCAGACTGTCAACAGACTCAGGGAACTACAGATGCACAAGTTTGACTAGTTTTGTATGCAAGGCCATGGAAATAATTATTCTGGACCTGATAAAGACTTAGGAAATCTTCAAACACTGGAACCATCCGAATTCAGTTTTGTCAAGGGCAGGTTATGCCTACTAAACTCGAAAGATCTCTTTCAGAATGTTACTAGAGCCATGTATGAGGACAAAAGGGTCCATACTGCCTACCAGGAGCTCACAAAGGTATTTGACAATACCTCACTCAAGTATTATACAGAAATTGACAAATTTAGGCATAAATCCCTATCACCCGATGGATAGCCAAATAGCTCACAGATGGGATGCATGAACTTAAGGTGGGAAAATCCACCAACACCAAGATGCCTGATAATAGTGCTGTCCCACAGGGCTCAGTACTGGGACCTTTCCCATTTGGAATAAACTTCTCTGAAGTCAAGACAACTGTACAGGGCCTTTGGCTGACCAAATTTGCTGGCAACAGCAAGCTGGGTGCAATCAATGAATCTCCTAAAGATGTAGATATACTCCAAGAAGCTCCGACACAGACAAATAACTGGTGCCAGAACCAGGGCCTAAAACTCAATGTGAAAAATGCATAATTTTACCCTTCAGGAAGATACCACCCTTGCAAGTTACAACATTGATGCCACTTCCCTATGAATACATCAAGTGGTAAGGGACTTGGAAACTCAGGTGGACAAGTAACTTCAACTTTGATCACCATGTGTCCATGGTAGTGAGAGAATCCTTCTATGCTAAGCAACTTATAAGTAAGGGCATAGCATCCAGATCTAAGGAGATTATAGTCCCACTATATTCAGCCCTGATTAGACCATTAAAAGTACAACACACCCTTTGGCATGTACCTGACCAAATATTTGCAACAGCTGGAGCGGCCACAGATGTTCCTCACTAAAAGAATACAGGATGTAAATAATATGACCTATGTGTAACACCTCAAATCCTTGTCCCTTTACTGTGTCTCCTGCAGATTACTGAGGGACAATCTATGCCTAACCTACAAGGCATTCTCTGATCCAGCCCTGGTGGATCTGATACACATTTACAAAATAAACAGCACCAGAATTACCAAATCTAAGTATCTAAATCTTGCCTGTGACAAAATACGTGTTGGAGAGACAGGAATGTGTCTTGGAGATTACTCCTTCTCTGGAACAGAGAAGGAGTTCATGTTAAACAGAGTTCTTCCTGAAGCCTATTCCAACAAAATTTGGGGTTTGGACCAATGGATGGGAAATTCACCCCTGGCTTGTCGCTTGTGGCCCTTATGGGTGGGGGCAGTCTGTATGTTCCCTAAGGCATAGGCATATACAATAACAGTCCAGCCCATGGGCACTGATAATTGGGACAACTGTGGCATGAATGGCTAGACTGAAAGGCTCTAGGGACGTTAGCCTTGTTACCTCCTATGATCTTATTCCTGACAATGACGACCTGTATGCTCTAATCTTCAACAACTGTTCTACCACATATTCCTTGTATTTATGCCCAATACGTTTGTTATACAATCCTACCTTTCTGGATGTACCTAGAGGGTGGTGTCAGGAAATGATTGTTCCTCCCACTCCCCACCCCTAGTTACTGGGGTTCCTCAGGGCTCCATTCTTGTTCCTCTATATTGTCCACCATTTACATGTTGCCACAAATTGTGCATTATTTATTCAGGAGGTTTGTAATGTCATTGTTATGTCAATGGGGTCTGTTACTACTATTAATCATCTAACACCTGATCCATAACTCATCAACGATTGGATATCTAAGACTGAGGAGGTGAGAATCTAAACAAGAGTTAAGATAACAACATGGGCTGCCTATGCATGCCAGCTGAGCTGCACAGACAACTATGATTACAGGAGTTTGAATAGCTAAAGATCTACATGCATGTTTAACAGCCAGTATTTAATGGCTGCCTTCAATGAGCTTCAGGACCAATAGAAATGAAGAAAAGTAGTATGCCTGTGCTAATTAAGGTCTGCAGTCTGAAGGATCGGTGTTATCTCACATTTAAAACACAGAAAATCTAGTATTGCTTTCCATAGCCTCATATTGTACCATCTTCTTTTATTACTTTTTTACTGCTACATAAATTTTATTCAGCCGTATATATCACAGAATCTATGCAGGTGCAATAAACTGATGCCACACAAATAAAATTAAACAATACCTGACAAACTCTTAGTAAATTGTCTAAGCGTTGTTCAGTTTTTCATTTGGTATTACATTTCATTCCCTAAGTCAGGCTATAAATATTAAAACTTCAGCTAAAGTAAACACGATAAACTTCAGCTTAATACATAATTCATGTTTCCAACTTGGGTCGCTGTTTTTATTACACTTCAATATAACCTGACAGTTCATTTTTACAAAACCTGCATGGTTATCAGTAAGCCAACGCAGCACTGTAAGAAGCTGAAAAAAGATCCGTTGGCTGCAAGCAAGCAAGCAAGAGGGGGGGAGGGGGAACAAAGCAAAAACAATCATAAGCCTCAGGAATGGTCTGTCATTCAGTAAAAATTTATCTGATTTTTATGGCAGGGTCAAAACAATAACAACAAACAATGTCTTTTCAGTGATAACCAGGGCCAATACAACCAGAATGACATTGTCATATAACAGGGCAAACAGTAGTATAGAAACTGACTGCAGGTTATATTTAATTCCACTCTAAGTCCAAAACATGACAAACAATTTAATGGCAATGACAATAGCTGAATCAAGGTTAAAACTAACTTATTAAAAGACTAATGATTTGTCTAGGTGTTTCTTTAGTTGCATTCTACTGATGACTCTAGGATTCTAATATAGCCTGTTAATATTTGTGTTAATTCCAAACCACAATACATACAAGCTATTGAAAGATGTAATCAAACATTACAGGACAAGCAAACACAACCTCTCTAATATTTGACCTTTGCAGAATGGTGTTAGAGGTATTAATTTTTGTTCATATATATTCATTTATATTGTCATGATTTTCATATTTTGCTATACATCTCAACAGCCAAGTAACACAAAGAATACAGCATAGCCTCATATGAAAGCTCACAAATTGACAGACATGTTGCTGACAATATGCATATAGCTTGAGTGGCTACCGAGATACAAGTTTGCAAAATACTACCAAGGTAATATTTACGGTGCTCATTATGACTTATTATATCCTTTTAAGACCTAGAGTCTAATGAAGATAACCTCTATAAAGATTTGGGTTGAACAGTTTGACTTTTACATGTCTTTAATAACCCTCATGGTTCCAGAGACACGAGTCTTTGTTTGAAATGTGAGGACATGATCAGATTTTTTTCAAAAAGCTCAAGATGCAGTCATTGGAAGCGAGAAAACAGATCTGCAAAGTTCCACTGGGGTGAAAGAGTCAAGGCAAAGTCATGACAGATCATAAGAAAAATACAGAGACCAGTCAAGGAAAGTGGTACATATAAAAGGAAAAAACTATGATGGGATTGCTAGGGGACTAATTGGGCCTCAGGTGTGGCAACAAAACACAATGCCCACTTATGTCCTTAAGGTCCCATCTCAGCTGGACTGTTAATTTTGCCAGAGAGGAAAAGACAAGGTGTTATTATAAATGTCATTGTACTATGAAGTGACTATATGAAAAGCATGCACATTTGCCACGGTATAACAAATCTTTCTTAGTTTTTGTATATCTTCTTGTAAATTTCTGAAAATATGCCCCTTATTAGGAACATGTCAGTCACAGGACAAACAATACCAACTAGTGCTTATTGTTGCATTGGACACCGCTGTCTACTGGTAATACTTCAGGTGACGCTCTCTCATTTCTGGTCATCTTCAGACACCCACTTCAGTTTAAATGCCATTCACTCCCACAGATATGTCTTAGCTGATTCTTAAATGCTGAGACCGGCATGTACATGCTGAAGATCAGGATGGTATCAAAATATTGTACTCCATCAGACAGCATTTTTTGTTACAAGAGCTGTTCGCTATAGTGCCGACAGGAGAATGAAGACAGCGGAATCTGAAGTTACTTGCAGTCTGTCTGTTTCTTCCAGTTGCATTGTGGTACAAGCTTTTTTGTGCTTTACTGATAAGGTATCTCTGTTTGCCTTTTGTTGCTGTCAGAATAGCTGCAGATGTTTCAAGTGAGTATTAAAAACAACCCTGATGAATCACAACAGAGAATCTGAGCTCAACAGCAAGTTCAGGAATTGGTTCAGTTTTATAGTGCCGGCTAGGAATTTCTTCCCTAAAGCAACACTGCAATCAAACAACAACGATTACTGTAGCAGAACAGTGAGTCAGTAATACAGGGGGATAAAAAAAACAGCTTTGATGCAAACCAGTGAAATAAATAGCACACTAGGGTTAAAAGGGGAGAAGTCCCTTGTCAGAAAAATTGGCAAAAGGTTGATGCTGTCCCTTGCAGGAATCTGGTAAACGAAATAAAGGGTGGTACGAGGAGGCAATGAAGAATCGGAGTTTGATATCGACCGAGCTGGTGCTTATCTTTCTAGACTGGAATTGCCCTGTACTGCCTTGTCCCTTTGTTACAAACACCACCACTACTTTTGCTCTTCTACTCTTTCAGTACCACAGAATGAAAGGTGCACCTACAAAGGTGGTCAGACAATTCAGACTACCGAACCTGAGCAGAGATGGGGGAATTTCAGAAACACTTCTGCCTCACAAGAAATATCTTTGGCAGGATCAAAGTGGTCATATGTGAAGGATGACAGCAGCCATATACAGTGCATCTATACATGCTGCAAAAACATCAGTGTTTAGCCACGTTTTCACTGATAAGCGAGTAAAATGACTTTCTGGGGTAGTAGGACAGCAAATGCCAAGTGAACACTTCTATTGATCTTAGACTTGGTACAGTAATATTTTATGAGCATGCAAGCACAGACTGGTGCTTTCTGTAATAGCTGACAGGACTCAGAACAGTGATCCTCTGTTACCAACATCAGTCAGCTCCTCCATTTTGACTTTCTGCAGCTTTTCCAAGCCAACTTACAGCCATCAGTTGATCGCCTTAATACTATCATTCAGCACGTGTTGATGCTAGTATTATAATCGCCCTTTTCACATTGCTTCTACCAATGGCCACAAACAACTCTGAGTACTGAGTTGGTCCTTTCTCTACTAGTCAACCTCCCACATCTTGAACAGTTTTGTACCAGTTTTAAAGGGCATATTCTGCAGTTACCATTTGACCTCTCATGCTGTCTATCATTCCTCTCTCAATAACCTTACACACCTACATGACCTCATCCTTTTTTTCCTTTCTTTTTTGAATACATACCCACCCTACCCAATCTTTCCAGACAGCACAGCACTTAAATTCCTTTCACCATTCCTTTTGCCCTTTCTGCAATCAATCCCTCATCCTTCACCCTAAACAAGTTACCTGAACTTCCTATTCCAGGTGTGGCCTCATCAGGTCCCTGTAGATAAGGATGATTTCTCCCCCCAGAGCCCTAGAGTCCACTTCATGTATCCACAATGCAGTATTTTGTTTGCATTTTCCACCATTTACATTGTCCCCGATGATTCACCAGTATTCTCAGGTACTTCTCACATCCTATGATGTCATTATTCACTTCAGTATGTGGCTTGTATACATATCCAACAGTTTTATATAGCTAATACTTGTTTGCCTGATTCCTCTTCAATCCATGGTAGAATTTAGAAATAGACATGGTCAAAACTATTAGTTTTGGTAAAGAATGTCTCTTCCAACACCAGGTAAATATTAATAACTGATCGCTGATACTCAGAGCATCACAAACCCTAATTTCAGTGCCTCAGCGCATGAGATATATATATTAGAACATATATTTTTAATATATACATATTTTTTTGGGATTTACCAAGTAGATCCCCAGTATACTGCTGATGCATTTACTTTTCTTTGAACATACCAATGTCATGAACTTGAAAGTACAGTAAGTACATTACGTTGCTGTTCTTTTTACATAGCACATACATTACATAAGATGTAATAAAGATCTACTGATAGGCTTTGCCTACTAAACTTTGTATATGTGAAGTGTTTCAGCTGCTGCTGCTTAATTACTGTTGAAAATACTTGTTTTTAGTATTGTCACAAATACTCCCTGTCTACTCCTATGGTTTTCAGTATTGTTACAAATATTTCCTGTATATTCATGTGGTTTTCAGTATTGTCACACATATTCCCTGTATACTCATGTGCTTCATTATGGTCACAAATACTCATCACTCCTGTGGGTTTCAGTATCTTCACAAATACTCCCTGTATACTCCTGTGGTTTTCAGTATTGTCACAAATACTCCCTATATACTCCTGTGGGTATACTCATTGTCATACAGTTGCAAAAGATTACAGATACTTAAAATCAGTTAAGCTGAGTCACAGCTTGAAATGACAACTGGTCATTTAGTTGCTTGAATCACAATCAAATGAAATCAGAGCAACAAAATGACAATGAGCTCTGAGTGCCACAGACTACAAACGTCATTATGGCCATTTTCATAAGATACTTATGACTATTAAGACACCAGTTACTATGGCCGCCATTACTGTTCTGTAGCTGGCATAGCTGCACTATATGAAGTTAAAGGGGAAAATGTTAAGCGCAAAGAGTATCTTAGTGACTGCAGCCATAGTAAGGGCATGGTGATGGCACACATGGCCTCTAGGACAGAGGTATCTAACTTAAAAGGCAGGAAGTAAAAAGGTCCGTTTTACATATATCAATACACGATTTCCTTATGATTCTGCTTCTTGAAAAAGAGTCATAATATATGCTGATTGAGATTTCATACATCAGCAAAGGTAGCAAAAATGGCCCATTTTTATGTAATTAGTTTAATAAACATTATTAGCTCATTGGGAGGCCCAGTGGTGCAGTGGTTAACATTGTCTCCTCACAGCAAGAGGTTCTCTAGTTCAATTCTTGGCCAGGGTGCCTTCTGTGCGGAGTCTGCATATCCTCCCTGCATTCACATGGGTTTCCTCCCACAATCCAAAGACATGCGTCTGGAGCGTTTCTCCCTGGGCGTCTGCTGAAAATTGGCTCTGTCCTAGTCGGACTTTACCGGTCAACAAATGTTAAATAATTTAAATAAATAAATAAATAAATGTGGGGATCAAAACAAAGTATTGTTTAGCCATGTCAGGAAGGAATGGCAGTTGAGTGGTATCACTTTAGGATTCACCCTTTTCATTTGGTTATATAGTAAAATTATTGTCTGGTCATATTTGCATGTTACCTTTATAATTAGGTATGCAAGTCAGATGGCAACATGCCTGATTTTCCCATAGATTGTTATTAGGCTAACGACCTGGGGGGGTGCCTTTTTTTTTTTTTTTTTTAAACGAGACAACCATTACACAGCTCATTCAAATCCTGCCCTTTAAACCTTGTTCCTCCTCTGCATGTATTGATCCCACAGTTCCCATTTTTCCTATGTAACTTGCTCGTACCCTTTTCTAAAGATCCCAGTTCCAGTTGTTTTAACTCTGATGCGATCTTCACTACTTCTAGTAAAGTTGGTTTAGACTTTGATTTTCTAGTAATTGCTTTTTTTGGCAGCCATTATAATTAGAGTCAGCAAGGCTGGGGGTGCCTTTCTAACCCTAGCCAAGATTTCTCTAAGGAATAACGATGTCCTGCATCCAAATAGGACATTGAGGCCAGGTGTTTATGTCCATAAGGGACATGGCTGCCAGGCCCAGTGTAAATTTCCTGTTGCCCATCCTCCACTGGTGTAGCTTGCACTTAAATTCGATAATTAACAAACTCAGCTTCACATGGATGGGTATCCTGTTCCATAGCTGGGGCAGTCTCTAGGACATAAATCTGTCTCTTCAGAGTCCTTATACCTTGTATTTTTGATATTGATTGACTTACGAATGTGCAGGAGATCCATACACATGGGGGGGGTTGCAAATACCTTTTAAGCCAGGCAGAGATCACCTCTCAGCAAATTTATAGGTGACTGAATTGAGAGAAAGGACTTTAAGGTGCTCTATGTAAGTAAGGATGGTTTGTTACACTGTGCATTCTTTTTGTAAGTAACCTCTGAAATAACTGTAGTTGCTGCATATGCCTGGTCGGGTACATACCTAAGGGAGCATTGTACCATATGACTGGTCTGATAAAGGCAGAGTTCAATGGAATAATCACCTCTTTGGACCTCAATGCCATGCTCTTACTTATATGCTGCACAACATAAAAGGATTTCCTCACCACTATGGCCATGTGGTGGTCAAAAGTAAGGCTAATGTATGTGCGTATCCAGATCCTTGACCACTGGATCGACTTTTAGGAGTGTATTATAAACAAGGTAGTTAGCCAGGATGGTTCAATTCCCAAAGGGTACAATCTTGCCTTTCTTAGCATTGAGTTTAATGCCATGGCTTTGGTACCATTTGTTGGTCAATGATAGGCCTTCTTGAAGAATGGTAGCGTCTCTGCAAGGGAGTCCAGTGATCACCCCTCATTTTGTAGTCATCTGCAAACTTTGTCAGCCATCAACCTTAAGCATTTGTTTCCATTTCAGTGAAATGGATGCCAAAAAAAGAGCAGACTGTCAAAGGAAAAAACTTTAAAAACCAATACACGTAAGGTTCAGTTAAGGCACTTTAATTTACTTGCAGCAAGGAGACATGGCCTTCTAAGCTGACGTAATCAAACACAACTTTCAGTATTGTTCTACAGCAGATGTTACTTCAGATTTTCTGCTGACTTGACTAGATTTGTGAGAAACTTTTCAGAAAAACAACCTGGCCTTGGTGACTATTAATCAGTTTACAAGCATCTATTGTACAGTGTTACTTTTCAAGGTACTTTTCTAATTCAGATACTAGCAAATGCTGATTGCAGTTCATATTTTCAAGCAGGCTTTGTACTAATTATCTGTAACTTCTACAGCTGTGTATTTTCTCATGGCACAGCGGAACTTCTTGTCTAAGTTTCATACAAGTAGTATTGTTCTATTCATTATTTTCCTAATGCTAGCAGAAATCACCTGCTTCTCAGTAAATTTCCAAGGCACAAGCAAGATTTTAGCTAACAGTACAAGGTCAGAAAGCAACTGCAGTTTGTACAGATTTATGCAGTATGAAATAGAATAAATGTGTTAACTCTTTTCAAGCTTCTAAATGCACTACGTATATTGCTAATACACACATTAATACATATTTTTCTAACATCCCCCCCCCCCAATTAATACTTTTATTTTACTTTCAAAATAAGCATAAACAGTTTGTTTTCTTCTCCTAACCTCTTCCACTCAGGATTTGCAGTTAAGAGAGTCATTCAGTTTAAACTTATGAAAGCTTTTTAGTCTTAACAGTTCTTCAAACTCAGTACTTTGATATAAGGTTTCAGAAACCAACATGTCTATAAGGTCTTTAATCAGTCTTTTCATACAGGGGATACCACAACAAACACATACTCCCAGTAGGAGCATACCTACACAAATGGCAATCAGGATGTTCATTAGGATGGTACCCCACCCCCCAAACCATTTCTGGAAACAGTCCGTCAGTGGGTTTGGGCCTGTTTTGGTCATGGCCGACACTTGCTGAATTACCTCAAGATGATTGTCTATCTCGTGTTTATGGTCAGGAATATACGAACAGCATTCTTCTTGGATGAAAGTGCACGTACCACCTCTTACCGCCAGGGTGAAATCGAGAGCCATGCGGTTTTGGAGCACTACAGTTCTCATAGCATTTAATTCATCAGTCATCAATTTGAGAGCAGAAAAAGTTGCATTGCTCATTACTTCGAGAAGTTTCGACAGTTTTCTCAGCTCCCAGATCGATTTCACTGCTCCATATGCTGGTGATATGCCTGCCCACGATATAACGCTATCACTCAAGTCCATGTGTGTCAGTCCTTTGCCTAGAGAGTGATGGTCTTTCCAACGTGCATCGATTTGTCCCACTGGATTTAGAGATTTCTTGACGACTTCTCAGACATTTCGAATTTTCTCATGAGGCAAAACTGCAGTGTCGTATGGCCGGAACCAGGTAATCCAAAAAACAACTGCCGGACCAATTCTCAGGTAACCATTTGTATGCCTTTCTGCCACACACAAAATAACAGTCCTCTACTTTAGTAGTAACCTTGCTATGAATATACACTCGCCCTGCATGAAACATTTTTCTATCAATTATAGACAGCTGTTTATAAAGAACAGAATTGTTTTACTTCATCAAGTGTTTTGCGCATCAATCCAAGAAATGAATCATAGTTTGTATTACAATAAAGATCTACTTTGTTACCTTTAGTGTAACATCTATAAGGAATAGTCACATTGCAATTGCTCCAACCCACCTGAACAGTATCATTTTTATAAAAACACACAGTTCCCTTTTGTGGAACAGACAAGTGCAATGCTATTTTATCTTGTGCTGTAATGGTTGAGGTATCATAAATCAAGTTCTCCCAGGTCTCATTGACCCCTAGGGGGACTGTAGTCATTAATAACCCCCCGTATGCTGTCGGCAAAGCTGTGCAAATCCAGCAATTCGAAACACTGAAAGTCTCAGCATACACATATTTAATTGCCTGGTAAGTGTTAAAGTTTGGATGCCAGTTTATGAGTAATGCTTCACGTTTATTCAGTTCAGTCTGTGTGGCTGGGAAAAGAAAAGGCCACAACAAAAAGATTATTGTCACAAGTACAGTTAACAGGATGATTATGCAATACTTGTGAGGAAAGGGTTGTTCTGCATTCCTGTTTCTTCTGGACTCTTATCATTTTTGCTCTTGGCATGTAACAAGATTTTTGTCCAGTTCAAAGTTTTTAACTAATTTACAGTGTGTCAAGTGGATCCAAGAGGCACGTTCCGCAATTTTGACTGCAGTGGGTGTTGATAAAAGCACTTGATATGGACCTTCCAACTTCAGAGACGCCCAATTTTTCCTCTTAACTATCTTCAGCCAGATCCACGCTCCAGAGGGCACTGCCACTTCTGATGGTCTGGTCTGTTCATTATCTGAAACAGAATTTAACTGCAACAAATGTTTAGAATTTAACAAATTACGCATATAGTCTGCTAATGTACTGTCAGCTTCCTGGTCTGTGGGCATGAGAGATTTCCACTGAGGTATATAGTAAGCCCTTCCAAACAGCTTTTCAAAAGGAGTCAATCCTTTTGCATTCAGAACAGTTCTCATGCTCAACAGTGCCAGGGGCAGACAGTACACCCAGTTTCTCTGTGTTTCTATCATTAATTTTCTTAGCTTACTCTTTAAAATCCCATTATGCC
This sequence comes from Protopterus annectens, assembly GCF_019279795.1. Taxonomy (NCBI): domain Eukaryota; kingdom Metazoa; phylum Chordata; order Ceratodontiformes; family Protopteridae; genus Protopterus; species Protopterus annectens. Next base: position 190,501,686 of record NC_056749.1, on the reverse strand, counting down.
TCTCTACTAGCCCTGCTGATTGCGGGTGATACGCACAATGATTCTTTAGAGAAATGCAAAAATGTTTACTTAACTGCTGTATGGTCTGATTCACGAAGTGTGTGCCGTTGTCACTGTAGATCCTTTCCGGAATGCCGAATCTAGGGATGATTTCTTTAAGAACTTTGGCCACCGTCGTAGCATCTGGATTTTTAGTCGGAAAGGCTTCCACCCATCTGGAAAACATATCTACAATGACAAGACAATACTTCTTATTTTCACATTTATTCAACTCTGTGAAATCCATACAGATAGTATGAAACGGATACGGTGGTGTAGGGCAACTCCCTTGCTTGGGCTTTAACACCCCTTGTGCATCATGTTTATTACAGATGTGGCATAACGAACAAAATTTTTTAGAGTAGTTTGTAAATCCATACGTCATGAATACTTGGTTCACCAGCTGTACCATCCCCCCTGTTGAGACATGGCACTGCCCATGGCTCAACAAAGCTGCATATCTAAACAAATTAGATGGCAATATCAGTTTCCCTTCTTTAGAGATGTACAGCCCCTTTCCGAGAATTGCTCCTCGTTTTACCCATCTTTGTTTTTCAGTTTGCATAGTAAGTGTTTGCATTGTCTTTAACATTTCTAAGTCTAAAATCTCAGAGGGTTGTAGTTCCTCATTCAAAAGAAATACTTCTGAAGCTGCCTGCTTTGCAGCTGTATCAGCTCTCGCATTACCTTTTGAAATCCTGTCCTGTTGCTTGGTATGAGTTGTGCATTTGCAAATAGCTACTTTCTGAGGTAACTGAATAGATTCTAAAAGATCTAAAATAAACTGTGCATGATTGATTGGTTTGCCAGTAGATGTTATCATTCCTCGATTTTTCCACTGTTGCACAAAAACATGTACAGTAGAAAATGCATACTGGCTGTCAGTAAAAATGTTCACACATTTACCCTTTGCTAAGGTACATGCCCGTGTCAAGGCAATCAATTCTGCTGCCTGTGCAGATAAACTATGTGGTAAAGATTTCACTTCTATAATGTCTGTGTCAGAAACCACTGCATATCCTACTAGGTTCTGTCCTGCAGGACCCCTTTTGCATGGGCCGTCCACGTAGTATGTCACCTCGGCATCATCCAAGGGAACATCCGTAAGATCTTTTCTAGGCAGTGTCTTTTGCTCAATCACCTGCAGGCAGCTGTGTGGTGTGCCATCTGCAGGGGTTGGGAGCAAGGTAGAAGGGTTCAAAGTCGTACATCATTCGATTGTCATATGAGGTTGGCTCAAAAATATAGTCATACAGGAAAGATGCCTAGCAGGGGAAAGATGCTACCTTCTCTTGCAGTAAAATAATTGCGACTGCATGAGGCACTCTCAATGTGAGAGGGTGGAACAACACTACTGAGGCCGAAGCCTGTACTGCCATTGCAGCTGCAACTACTGCTTGTACACAGTGAGGTAAAGACTGTGCCACTGGGTCCAGTTGTGATGAATAATATGCAATAGGGCGTTGCTTGTCCCCATGCTGCTGTTTTAACACTGATGTCAAATAACCTTGCTTACAATCTACAGTTTGGAAAAATGTTTATGATAGTTTGGTAATCCCAAAACTAATGAGGACGCTATCAACTGTTTCAATTTGCAGAAAGCAGATTCTGCTTCTGGTGTCCATTGTAATAAATCCTGTGCTGCCATAGGCTTTTTATAAATCAGGTTAGTCAACGGTGCAGATTCCAAGGCATAGTTTGGAATCCAACTCCGACAAAAATTAGTCGTACCCAGGAAGTACATCATTTTTTTCTTGGTAGTGGGTTTTGGTGCTTGTAAAATCGCTATTTTTCTGTCCTCATCTAATGTCCTACCTTCCTTGGATATTACATATCCTAGGTATTTAACTTGTTTTTTTCAAAGGTGCAGTTTATTTTTGTTTACTTTATGTCCTTCAGTGGCTAAAAATTGTAATAGTGCTATGGTAACTTCTTTATAATCTTGCTGGGTGGGGGACCCCAGCAGGATATCGTCAACATAAAGCAACATCTGACTACCTCTTGGTGGGGTAAATCCTGCCAAGTTGCTTGCCATTTCTTGTGAGAATATTGTTGGACTTTCACAATACCCCTGTGGTAGTCGCGTATATGTATACCTTTTCCCCTGAAATGTGAATGCAAACCAATGCTGGCTGTCAGGGTGCATCGGTATCAAAAAGAACGCATTGCTGATATCTACCACAGAAAAATATTTCTGTTGAGGTTTTAAATCATTCAACAGGGTGTGTGGGTCTGGCACCGTAGGTGCCCTTGGTATTACTGCGTCATTTACAGCTTGTAAATCTTGGACCATACACCACTCTCCATTCACTTTCTTAACAGGAAATAAGGGTGTGTTACATGGTGAATCAGGAGATTCCACCAGCACCCCTTTGTTAAGCAAAGCTGCTATAATAGGTTTGATTCCTACCTCTGCATCTTTTCTTAAGGGATACGGTCTCTTTTGTGGTCTAAATGCTGACTTTGGCGTAATAGTAACTGGTCCGGCTGTACGAATAAGTCCTACATCTGATTTTCCTGTTGACCAGAGATTTTCTGGTATATTCTGTAAGGCATTCTCTTCCTCCTTCAATAGGAGTGTTAATCAGCTGTCCTTGCTAGACTGCAAGTGTACAGCTGGGTGGGTCTGAGTTATCCAATTCAGCTTCTGCACTTGTATTCCCTTTTCTGACGGTTCTAACTCTGTCTGTTTTTCCCATCTCGTGACTTTTTCTCCTAAGTCTACCCATTTTACATTCTTGTCCTTAGTTAAACTAACATGTGGTAATCGATTAGATTTATAAAGTGCAAAGAACTCCTGGGGCAATGAACAGCTGACTACACTGTTCTCTTCTGTGTCCCAGTACAGATTACGTAATACCAATCTGTTTGCACGATTTCTAAACAATTCTTGCTCATATTCCTTATCAGGTCCTGGTGTATTACAATAATACAGAGTACAGTGCAACAAATGCTGTTTATCAATGTCAAGGGAGGGGAACTTGCTGGTGGCTACGTTCATCAACTCCTCGGTCACCGCCCCTGGACCAGTCCTAACCAAGTCCTGGCTGTACCAATAAAACATTTCATCCACCGATTGCACTGCAAAGGTATCAATTTGTCGCTGTGCTTCCATACCCTGCAAAGTCGGAACTACTGCTATACCAAATAGCTGCATAAGGTCTCTGCCCAAGAGGTTTACTGGGCATTTTGCAGATACAACAATTTTGCTTTTCTAGGTCAATCCTGAAACAGGATCAGTTATCACAATATTATGGGAGAGGGGCTCCCGATACAGCTGTCCATTAGCTGCTTTCACTAATATGTAATCAGGTGACTCTGAATTCTCTGGCAGTTTGGAGGGATGTACCAGTGTCCGTGATGCCCCTGAGTCACACAAGAATCTGACTTCCCTCCCTTCTACCAGGAGTGTAACTTCTGGTTTTGTGTCTGCTAAATAGAGCTCTAAGCTCAATAAAGCCAAATCCAATATTTCATTTTCTTCACTATCCGTGACTTCTTGCACTTCCTCTATTTCTTCTGTCACATTCTCTACTCCCTCTATCACATACTCATTTGTCCTTTCTCTGCTATCCCCTTCTAGTGATTCCTGACTACCATATAGTCAGTCCTCACCCTCCTTATCCTCCGTGGTTGCCTTCTTGTTCTTCTTGCAATCGCTTGCCAAGTGTCCTTTCTTACCACATTTAAAACATTTATCCCTTTTCTTTCGCCCTTCAAAGTCCTCTGATCGTTGATCAGATTGTTCGTTTCCCTGGGCATTTCTCTTGGCCTTTTTCCCGGACTGTACTACATAAATGACTGCTCCATCTTCTACAGAAAATACTTGGGCTTTCTTTTTCTTTTTGCTATTAAAATGCCTTTTGGCATGCCTAGCATATTCAAGCAATGATTGTAACCTGCTTGTACGATGATCTACCATGTGTTTTGTAATAAAGCTGCTTATAGGTGCAATACTGCCTTTCAAAAATGCATTCTTTAACTGCTGCTCATATGGGGAATCGTGTGTCTGACCTTCAGGAACCTGCATTCCACAATGGTTATTAAAACATTCTAACAGTCTGGCATAATATCGGTCAATAGCTTCACCTTCCTGTTGGATGCATTGATTAATGCAAGTCCAGTCTGCCCTAGGCTTCCATTTCTCAGAGATTCGGTCTGTAAGACCTTTCACTCTGTTGTCTAATTCTGCGCTGCTATGTGGGAGGGGCCTGAGCGCAATATCACGGGGATTCCAGTCGCCACTAATCATGTGCCAATCTGGTCCCACAATTTGTCTGACTACTTTTTCTACCTCTTCTCTGTTTAAATTATAACACAGCCTCATTCCTTGCAAATCTTCCAAGAACTTTCTAAAATTAACTTTTGGATGGGGAATTCCCTCAGTGGCTTTCCGGATGTCTTCCGGAGTCCAGGGTCTATACACTAGAATAGTTGGGTTCTGACCTTCTTGCCTTGCCTGAGGATTAGGCACTTCTATAAGTGGGCATATTTCTTCTTCACTCATAAATCGTGAATTTCTATCCATTTGATATAACTCAATGTCCCCTTTTGAGTTTCCTGCCCGTGTTTGAGACCTGATCTCGACGGGATCTCTAACAAACGGCTTCGCTTTTGTAGTGTCTCTACTCACAGTGACAGTAGGATATCACAGGGGTGGACTAACTTGTTCACTTGCCTCATATTCTGGTAAAGGAGGCGGAGGGGCTGACGTCATTACTAAGTTATTGTCCTCCTTATCTAAAAACATTGCTTTTGAATTATTACTCTTTTGTTCCCTTCGGTTTACTTCCTCAATCCACCTGTGTGCCTGAGGAATTCCTAATTGATGTTGCTTTTTTACCCGACCTCTAGAATCGGTTTTAAGCGGTTTGACAAATTTGACAAGTGAGAATTTCTCTAGTTTACCATCAGATTCATACTTATTAACCCACCGTTTTGTACAATTATTACCCATTTTGTTCTACCCTTTTAATCGTTACGTAAAGTACAGTTTTGTACCTACCATAAATGTAGATGTTCGAAGATCCACATTGCTGCAGTCCTTACACTTGGGTAGTCCGCTGTCCTCGGTCGGCCCGAATATCAAAGTATAAGGCTGACGTCGGTCAAGGCGCATTAGACTGACATCAGGACGTCAGGGTACAAATGCGCATGACCGACGTCATATCCTCAGTCTTTTCTTGCCCCAGATGTCAGAAGACCCTAACAAGAAAGGTCAAAACACAAAGACAACAAACAACCAACCAACCACCCTAGCACTAATAATATGTACAATATATACAATATACACAATATTTACAATCCAACCCACACAACCGCCTCTAACTACAGAGGGAAGGAGGGAGGTAAATTGGACTGCAGCAATGTGGATCTTGAACATCTACATTTATGGTAGGTACAAAACTGTACTATGTTCTTCATCTCACATTGCTGCAGTCCTTACACTTGGGTAGAATCCCAAAGCAGAGGTAAGGGAGGATGGCACAACTATAAAGAAGCAGGAGCTGCCAAAATGCCCTGCAAAATAGCAGTGGCAAAACCAGCCCTAGATTTAGAGTAAAGTGGAAGGTGATAATGCTTAGAGAAAGTATGCACTGAACTCCAAGTAGCTGCCTCCAAGATATCTTTAGTTGCCACCCCCCTTAAAAAAGCTGTTGAAGTGGCAGTAGCCCTAGTGGAATGAGGCCTAATCCCAGCTGGAACCTCCTTGCCATGATGGGAATAACAGAAAGCAATGCACAACCCAATCCACTTAGAAATAGTTTGTTTTGACACAGGCTTGCCCTGAGAACTCAAAGCAAAAGAAACAAATAACTGCTGAGACTGCCTGAACCCTTTAGTTCTGCTCAAATAATATCGCAACTGCCTGTGTATATCCAAAGTGTGCAAAATCTTTTCCGCTTTATTCTGGGGATTTGCATAAAAGGTAGGCAAATGAATAGTTTGGTTTAAAGCCACACTAGAAACCACTTTAGGCATAAAGGAAGGATTAGTACGCAAAGATACCCTATCCTTATGGAAAATTAAGAACGGCTCAACTGCCATAAGGGCCTGTAATTCAGAAACCCTTCTCGCAGAGGTAATGGCCAACAAAAAAGCAGTCTTCCATGATAAATATTTCAACTCAGCAGTAGCTGCAGGCTCGAAAGGTTGTAGAGTGAGTTTCTCCAACACAAAATTGAGATCCCAAGCAGGAGTAGGAGCTCTCCGTGGGGGTCTTATATTCTTTGCCCCTCTAAGGAATTGCTTAAACAAAGGATGAGAAAACAATGGTGGGTCACAATCATAGTGAGCAGAAATTGCTGCAGCATGAATCTTAACAGAAGAGAAGGACAAACCTTTGTCCAGTAACTCAGTAAGATATTGAAGAGCCACACTTAAATTAGGCTTAGAAACATCAAACGCTTTTGCTACACTCCAAAATAAAAATCTCTTCCATTTATCTGCGTACACTTTCCTTGTACTAGGCCTTCTGGCCTCCAAAATAACATTCAAAACTTGCTGTGGAAGCTGAAACCCTCCAGGGTTTAAAACAGAATATGCCAGGCTGTCAGGTGAAGAGAGTGAAGTTTGACATTGAGTAAATGACTGTTCTCCTGAGACAGCAGGTGTGGAATCGAAGGTAAAGGCCATGGAGGCTCCCGCACCAGACTTCTCAGTAGTGGGTACCAATGCTGTCGAGGCCAATCTGGAGCTATTAAAATCATCTTTGGCTTGTCCTGTCTGACCTTCAGAAGTACCTTTGGGAGGAGAGGCAGAGGTGGAAAGGCATACACATGAAAATTGCTCCAATTGAATGAAAGAGCATCCACTTTCCAAGCTGTGGGATGAAAACTTTTTGTGCAAAACTTTGGCAGCTGGTAGTTTAGTGGAGAAGCGAACAGATCTATGTCTGGAGTTCCCCATGACACTGTCAATTTCTGAAATACATGAGGATCCAATTTCCACTGTGGGGATCCATAATTTGTCTGCTCAACACATCTGCTAAGGAGTTCTGTGCTCGGCAGAAACCTTGCCTGTAGATTTAGCTTTAAACTGAGAGCAGTCTCCCACAAAATCATTGCTTGTCTGCACAGAGGATAAGAATGTGTTCCCCCTTGCTTGTTGATGTACCACATGACAGTTGTGTTGTCTGTTAGAATCAACACCTGCCCTGGAAGAAGTAAATCCTTGAAAGCTATTAATGCAAATTGGACTGCTAACATCTCCTTCAGGTTGATATGTAGATGTAGAAGTCTGGCAGGCCACGTGTCTTGTATCCACTTTCCATTTAGATGAGCTCCCCAAGCTTTGTCTGAGGCATCTGTCGTTAGAATCTGACTCGCCTCTGGCGGGTCACAGAGAGTCCCTTGTTTAGGTGACATTCCTGAGCCCACCACAAAAATTCCTTTTGAATGCAAGGTATTATCTGAATGACAGTGTCCATATCTTGGCAGTGCTGTGTCCATACATTTTGAGATACCATTGTAACTTCCTCATATGCAGTTTGGCATTGGGAAGCACCAGAATACAAGATGCCATGAACCCCAAGGCTTGAAGGACTGTCCTTGCAGTCAGCCTGGACTGATGAGACAATTGATGGAAGTAAAGAGAAAGATTCTTTTGTTTGTCCGGGGTCAAAAAGGCCATCTGGGATGCTGTATTCAGTCTCACACCCAGAAAGCACATGTCCTGAGAGGGTACTAGACTGGACTTTATTTCGTTCACAGAATACCCCAGGCATCTTAGCACTGCTATCACATAGTGTAGATGATGAAGAAGTTCGTCCTTTCCTTGAGCCAGAATCAGGCAATTGTCCAAATAAGGATAGATCTGTATTCCTCTTAGCCTGAAGAAAGCTATCACTGGAGCCAGAACCTTCGTGAACACTCTGGGCGCAGTAGATAAGCCAAAGGGCAATGCAGAGAACTGATAATGAGAAGTCCCAGCCCGAAAACGTAGATACTTCCTGCAACTTAGCCTGATAGGGACATGAAGGTAAGCCTCCTTGAGATCCAGAGTCACCATCCAGTGATCTTTGCCCAGCAGAGGTAAAAGCTGTTGTAACGTCAACATTTTGAACTTGGGAATGTCCAGATAAGTGTTGAGGATAGATAAATCCAAAATTGGTCTCCACGTGTTCTCCTTCTTTGGTACTAGGAAAAGGCGAGAATAAAATCCTAGGCCCACTTCTGACAGAGGGACCGGTTGTATGGCTCCTATTTGGAGCAGCAGAGAAATCTGTTTGTGAGCCTCTATTCTTTGCTGAGGAGGAACGTCTGGCATGCCTTTGAAAGGAGGCAAGGTATGGAAATAAAACCTGTAACCCTGGTGTATGATATCCAATACCCATCTGTCTTGGGTAATTAAACTCCAATTTTCCTTGAAAAGTGCCAACCTTCCTCCCAAAGGTGCTGCCAGATGAGAAGGCTCTGGCAGCTGAAAAGGTAGGTCATTGGGTCTGTTTACGAAAGGACTGACCCCTGCCCTCACCCGAAGACTGTGCAGGTGAACTCCCTGTTCTAGGCCTGAAAGAGCCCGGAGCTCTGCCCCTACCACGTCTAGACCTACCCCTAGACTGGGAATCATAAGAAGGATACGTCCACCCCTTGGTAGGCCAATTTCTGCTAAACTTCGGAGGCTGAACCTGCAAAAAATCTTTAACAGTCTGCATAGACTTAGCCTGGTCTTCCATTTTCTTTAAGACTGCCTCAACAGGTGAACCAAATAATATATCAGACTGTAAAGGAGCATCTAAAATCCTTGTCTTAACATGGTCAGATAAATTCTGATCCCTTAGCCAGGCGTGCCTGCGAAGAACTGACCCAGTGGCAGCCACCCTAGACGAGGCCTGTACAGCATCAAAACCACATTGCAAAGAATGCTTACCCACTTGTTCAGAGACATGTACCAAATCTTGTAACTCTTTACACTCAATACCTTCCGCCAGAGCATCTACCTTAGACTTCAATTGAGACAGTAGATAGTTTTGGTATTTCAACATGTGAAACTGGCAATTCAGAGCCCTCATAGCTAGGGTGGAAGAAGTATAGACTTTCTTTCCCCATCTATCCAAAGCCCTGGCCTCTTTATCTGGAGGAACCGGATTTTTAACAACAGAAGCCTTAACACCCTTAGAGCCTTGGCTAACAGTATCCGGGTCCGCCCTAGGACTCTTAAAAAGATACTTATGAGCTTCAGGCACCCTATAATACCTATCCGGCTTAACAGGAGCAGGAGGCAAAGAATCAGGATTAAGAGAAGCCTCTGCAAACACATCCTCCACAACATCCAGAACAGGAGGTATAGCCAAAGGCCTATGTTGGGGTAAAAACAAAAATTCCCTAAGCCTTTTCCTGGAATCAGAGAAGTCCTGACCTTCCCACTTGAAATGCTCCCTCATGGAATGAAGAGTCTCAGAAAAAGAAAAATCCTCAGGAGGAGAAGCAGAAGGAGTAGAATCATCCACATCAGAATCAGAATAAGGAGAATACTCCTGCAAGTCTTCAGCCGAAGACTCTGAAACATCTGAAGCCTGCTCAAAACTCCCCAACTCAGGTTCCACCCTAGGCCTCTTATCGGGAGGGGGCAAAGAACCCCTAATCAAGGTAATCAAATCTTCTGCCATTTTAAGCATATGCTTCTTGGGCACAGATCCTGAAGAACTAGGAGTGACACCAACTGAAGCTAAACCTGGCCTGCCTCTGGGAGAAGCCTTGGAAACTGAAGGAGAAGGCCTAACCACCCTAGGAAGGGAGGGGAGTACAGTAACCTGAGAAGCCCCTTCAGCCTGACCTGCCTCCTGAGAGGCCACATCCTGCAATAACAAGGTCTCCCCCTGGGACTCCAGAGAAATCTCCGGTGGAACCACCGGCTCCACCGACACCTCTAAAGAACCGGTGTCCGGTACGGACGACTCGTCTAACCTGGGCTTAGCTGCCTTATCCTTGCGCTTCTTCGAAGAAGCGGACGCCGGAGCATCCAATGGCATATTGTAATTGCACCGCTTCCCGAAGACTAACCTGGCACAATCTAACCTTCTCTTAATAGTGCGCTTATTGAATCTAGCACAAAAGCGACACCCAACAATGTCGTGCTCAGGCCCTAAACAAGGAATACACAAAGTATGATAATCTCTATGCGGTATCTGTTTCCCACAAGAAATACAGTTATTCACTTTTTCTGACATCCGGTAAACCACTGAGGCAAGAAAAAACTAAAATATTCCCCAACGGGGTACTTAGCCAACTTTGACTCTGTCTGAAACTCCGAATTCGAAAAATTTCAGAACGCCGAACGGCACTTGCAACGCTGCTTCTGCATCGGACCATGCGGCAAAAAAGACTGAGGATATGACGTTGGTCATGCGCATTTGTACCCTGACGTCCTGATGTCAGTCTAATGCGCCTTGACCGACGTCAGCCTTATACTTTGATATTCGGGCCGACCGAGGACAGCGGACTACCCAAGTGTAAGGACTGCAGCAATGTGAGATGAAGAACATCTCCTTATTTTTAACGTGGTACCACGGATATTTTTATAGTCTCTTCAGAATGACTGCCTACCTGCTCTGTTTCCCTGATCTATGACAAGACAGTAATCTTTCTGTCCCTGACTTATAAAGTCTTAACAGAACAAATACAAATCTAGTCCCTGATCTAAAACAGAAAAAGAAGGTAGATTCACCTTACCTGAGCCTTCGTGATTGATCACCTGGTTCGAGTAAACCCGTCCTTCAGTCACAGATCAGAAAGTGGCTGGTCTCTTTTGTATGACAATTCAGTCGGAGGACTTTTCAAGTAAGAAGAACCGATGTGGTTTCTTCCCCGTACGGTTTCAAGCCACCTGGCCTTTCTGATCTGAGGCGAAGTGAAGGTTTCCGGTCCGAAGGACCAATCTGTCAAAGGACAAAACTACAAAGACCAATACATGTAAGGTTCAGTTAAGTCACTTTAATTTACTTGCAGCAAGGAGACAAAAACATGCAACTACAAGGATTTGTCTAACTACTAAGTTATGTATGTTCATTCTTATACTATTTTACAAGACATGGCCTTCTAAGCTGACGTAATCAAACACAACTTTCAGTATTGTTCTACAGCAGATGTTACTTCAGATTTTCTGCTGACATGACTAGATTTGTGAGAAACTTTTCAGAAAAACAACCTGGCCTTGGTGACTATTAATCAGTTTACAAGCCTCTATTGTACAGTGTTACTTTTCAAGGTACTTTTCTAATACAGATACAAGCAAATGCTGATTGCAGTTCATATTTTCAAGCAGTCTTTGTACTAATTATCTGCAACTTCTACAGCTGTGTATTTTCTCATGGCACAGCGGAACTTCTTGTCTAAGTTTCATACAAGTAGTATTGTTCTATTCATTATTTTCCTAACGCAAGCAGAAATCACCTGCTTCTCAGTAAATTTCCAAGGCACAAGCAAGATTTTAGCTAACAGTACAAGGTCAGAAAGCAACTGCAGTTTGTACAGATTTATGCAGTATGAAATAGAATAAATGTGTTAACTCTTTTCAAGTTTCTAAATGCACTAAGCATATTGCTAATACACACATTAATACATATTTTTCTAACACAGACCCAGTGCAGAGCCTGGGGGACTCCAGTAGTGACTGGCCTCTTGGAGGAGGTGGCCTCGTCTATTTGCCAATTGGCTATCCAGGAGGTGCTAAAAGGTTTTATACCTAATTTAGTGAGCTTGTTGCTACTGCCCGAGTGGGGTATTGTATCAAAAGCTTTGGCCATGTCGAGGGAAGCTGTGTGCACAATCCTGCCCTCATCCATTACTTTGGTGACCCTCTCAAAGAAGTCCCCCAGATTTAATATGCATGCCCTTCTTTTAATATAGCTAAACTGTGATGGGTCCAGCATTTGAAAGTTACCTATGCCCTTATTTATCAGGTCAATGACTATTCTTTCCATGGCCTTACTATGAGGCTGGTCAGACTTATGGACTTGTAGTTGCCCAGATTGGTGGTTAGATCTTCATTATATAGGGTAATAACTGTAGCCATCTTCCATTCCTTGGGAAAAAACTTGACTGAAGGGTCCAGTTAAAAAGTTATTCAAGTGGACCAGAGAGGTTATGTTTCATGCTATTTTAGTAAGCATCCTGAGATGTTATCTGGGCCCATCAATTCAGTGTTTTTGGCCTTGGAAAGTGCATTGATGATCTATTCCCTAGTAATAGTTGGTGGGGGGATTGTGGCATGCGGTATTTTCTTTGGACTATCGATGTTGAAGTGAGGGAGAAATTTGAGATGAACCTGTCAGCCAAAAGGTTGGCAATGGCTTTTGATTCTGTGTGGGTGATGCCATTTACAATAAGTTCTTCACATTGTTGCTAATTTCCCTTGAGGTTACAGACATGCAGAACGTTTTGTGGTTGTCCGTTGCCTAAAAAGATATTTTTTCTTCAATTTCAGCCTTAGAAGTATTAATTAACCCTCTTAGCTGCCTGTTTAGACTGCTCAGGGGGAATTTTAGTATGTTGGGCTTTGTTCCTTCTTAGTCTTGCCATGAATTTATTTTTCTTTTGTAGCATAATATACTGATATTTTAATTCCATCAGGATGGCTAGTCTTTTGAGTTTGTCTGACTCTTAATACGAGTGGGCACAGCTCCATCTAGACAGCTGTCAATATGGCTATACAGGGATTATCCAAATAGCTCAGCATATGCTATGGTGTATACTGGGTTGGGGGGTGCTTGAAATTTAGCCAAGGTGTCACTTAGCTGAGAGTGGTTAGCCTTGGAATAGTTTCTAAAGGTTTTTGGCTTCGCTGGGCCCCCAGATTTAATTGTTACTTCAAGCAATACTGCCTTATGGTCAGATCTGAAAAGTGAGGGCATTACACTGATTGAGGAGCATTGCTCCCCCATGTTCATGAGCACAAGATCAAGGATGTTTTTACCCCGGATAGGAAAATGGACCAACTTCCAGGATGTTGGTATTAATGAAGGTTTGGAATCGCTGCACTTGCGCATTAGAAGTGAGTAGGGCTTCCCAAACTACAGAGGAGTAGGTGAGATCCCCTCTGATAATCATATTGAGTTGAACAGTGAGGGACTCTTGTACTTTGAGCTATGTAACATGGGTTTTCCTGGGACATGGAGGGGGAACTACAGATTGCAAGGATATGGTACGAGACCCGGTTCTTTTGAGTCATACACTAACTAGTGTGGATGCGAGGTTGTCTTTAATAGACAGACTCCTCCCACTTTTTGTTCCTTCCTGTGCAGTAGCTGGTCTAAAGTTGTGAAAGACATTATAAACATGCACTGCCAGGTACTTTCTGCAACTTTCAACCATGTCTCTATTATTACACCGATGTCTACACTCAAGGAGTGGAGTTTCTTGTCAAGACTTTCAGCATTCCTTTAAAAGTCTTCGCTGTATAGCTCTCCCAAATATAATCAACTGTGAAAAGATATCTAAAAATCAAAGTGTTCTTCTTTTATCCATCATCATTAACTTCAGATGTAAATTACCTTCTGCCTTAACAAATATTACAATTTATTAGTATCACAGACTTTTAATGTATAAATCATAAAAATCGCCAGGGTTCTTTTTTTTCAATTTCTGCATTAAAGTTTCAAAATGTTGTCCTTTGGCCCTGCCACAAGAAAATAATTGGAAAAATATCCACAAACTACATCTTGTCGATTAAAATTATGATCAAGCAATTTCTAACAAGGATACAATAAATAACTGCCACAGTCAGAAGAAAATAGTTATGTGCATGGTACTACAATAATGAAAATAATGCATAACTATATGAACGCCAGCTGTGAGAATCACAATTTTGGAAAACTCATTGAAAAGCCAATCCTCTAAAAGGGCTGCTGCAAAGGGAGACTTCTTTGTTCTTTGAAGGTGCAGTACGTTTGGATCTGATTTTACTAACAGCAGAAAGTATAGCAGTCTGCGTGTGTGCTGAAGGGTACTTTAAACCCATAAAAAACGGTAAGAGAATAAATTCTTCGAATACACATTTCACTTTTTTTTTTTTTTCTAATAACCACAATGGAATCAATAACTGTCCACCTGTGCACAAAAGATCAATGCTCTTCTTGAATTTCAACCACCACACAGATATATTGAGCTCTTCCATCCTTCATAGCACAAAATACTTCAGAATACTAAACAAACGAGCAGATTCACATTTAAGTATAGTCCTTCTGCGGTCGAGTGGCATTCGAAAGACATGCGTGAATGGGCGTGCCTTCGTTGAAGGCTGGGTGTCGGGCTGGCACCTTGACACCGTAAAAATCTACTGCCAATCATTAGCGGACCGGAGTTCCACTGTGGCGACCCCTAACCGGGAAAAGCCGAAAGAACAACAACCATCCAGTCACCTGAAATTCACAACTGAAAACTAGATTATAGAAAAACCACCAATAATATCCAATTTTCAATAATTACTTGTGAAAAATGTTTAAGAAAATATAAAAAACAGAAAATTATAGAAAAATCTATGTCATACTTTTGCTGATTTTATATCTACAAACACTATGATAATATTTTGATAAAAAGATCAGGAAATGAACAAGCATGTAACTTAATTTGCTGCAGCAATTCCAGTAAGCTAACATATTCTCCCATCATGCACCTTTTCGTATCCATTTACTTTTTCCACAACCACAACCAAACAAGACACTAGTTAGTACAAAGTATTGTAAAATTATCTCAATAGGTAATCTAAACCTAGACAGGAACACCCCCCACCCCCACCCCCATTAGCAAAAGTTAATCATCCCTCACAGTCTGGCCTAGCTTATCACTGAAGGCACCAGATGGAAACCCAAGTCATGCACCATCACTTTCATAATGTTATTACTAATACAACTGACAAACTTCTTAAAATGCTTGCTTCCCAAACTCTGTAAATGATCACTACCCACATTGTCATTCTCTGGTCTTTTAAACATCATCAGTCTAAACCTCTAGATAGTAAACTAACTAGGTCAGTCTCCTCAGAGTTATACATTTTAGAATGGAACTCTGTTCTTCAATATAGTGACCAATTTTTGCTCTCTGCACATTTTACAGTTGTCTCACCTCTATACAGGTGAAGCTATACTCCGATAAAAAAAATAATTCAGTTACACTCCATTGCTTAGTTTACCTTCAGTATCAAAACAGCTAATAAAGTATAGATATAACACTCAGAAATACAGGACAAAGGACCCTTGTAGGTAACAGAAATACAAACCTCAGCTGTTAAAATATGACAAAAAGTTTAAAATAAATGTTACTAAAGTCGTGCATGTCTGATTATTGAAGACTACTCACCTAGGTCAAAAAAAATTGAAAAGCAATCAAAAGCCTTGGCACAGAAGATATTTCCAAAAACAGGAACCAGAAACATTCTAATGGAGGATGTGATTGTACAGCTATTAGCAATCCCCTTCTCATTACATTCTCCATGCCTCTTTTGAAGCCCCTTCTTATCCGCCATTACCCTATTATTCTCACTTTTCATAAATGGTCTTCATATACAGAGGCTCAACAGACTGTATCCAGTCAGACCTTCGTAAGTCTGGTGGGGGAATAAGCACATGCTCAATAGAGCTGAACCTCTTTAGCGACATAAATAAAATGTGTTTGAGAGAAAGATATGCAGCAAAGAAATACCATGTCTTTGGAATAGTGTTCATCTCCACATAAAACAAAGTGCTTCTTTTACACTACTGAAATAATCTGGAAAAATGGGTGGGTGACTGCAAATTCACCCCTGGTATATCACTTTTGTTCCTCAGGGATAGTGGCAACATGCAAATATTCTTCTCATCTCTAGGTTATTCATACTTTAAGCATAAGGGCAAAAACTTTATGAGAATGCATGACTAGGCTTCTAAAGATCCTCACAAATCAATAGCCTAGTAAGCACATGTGCATGTTACCTGTGTAATTAAGAACATGAGATACAAAAGCTGCTTGAGTATCTTGATGCAGACTATAACCCTGAATTTCGCACAGTACACCCAAAAATACACAGCCAGCCATGTACTTAGCAAACCCTCAAGCCCATGTTTTCAACCTCCCAGTTTTAATTTAGACCCTTCCTTGCAGCATCAAACATGCATGGTTAGTCCAATTGCTATATACCCCTCCCATACCTCTGTTAACTGCTGTATAGCTGCCAAACTCTGCCCCATCACCAACATACTAGGAAACCATTTTATATGACCAGATCCTTGAATACACAGTATAAAATATGATATCCTGATTAATGGGCAGCATGGCTTCCATCCTAATGTCAATGCACAAACTGCTTTAAATACACATCAATTTTTGTAGGGTTTGAGCAAGGAACATGGATGCCATCTTCTGAAGCCTTAAATAAGCCTTTGACACTGTTGACTCAATTTATTTTATGTAAAACCTCAAATATTGGATTCTCTTCTAAGGCTGTACAATGATTCCAAAACTATCTTAACAGCAGAACATTGAGTGAAGAGATCATATAGCCACTGAAATAAGATGAACAAAGTGTTGGGAACCAGAAGGGTCATCTTTAACCCCCTTTTATCTATCCTTTGTTGACCAGGTCAATCCCAGTAGGCCAGTGGCCTCTTTTTAGGGGAGATCCAAGGTGGTATTCAACTACTGGGGAAATTTGGCCAGGACTTTATGAACTTTCTGTACTTTTTCTGGTAGGTGCTGCAAAATCTTTTACATCAACTGGAACTAACATCAACTCAAATAAATGGGGCCCAACTTTTCAGAAATAGCCTTTCCTGTGATCTGCCACAGATAAACTATATCCTATATGCAAATGATATTCTGTTGACTAGGTCCAATAAGCACCTGTCCCCTACAAGTAAGGACTTCAATGAACAGTAAGTCTACAGGAAAATGACTAAACAATGGACTGTCAATACAAAGAAAATCACAGTGATGCACTGTGTAAAGAATTTTTATCAAAACCCACAGTTAATAACCACACTGTATCGTAAGTTCACAGCAGAGAATTCTGCGTCTCACAGGCAATTCAAATATTTTCATTCATTCAAACATTGAATGAAAGAACAAGTATTAACACAATGGAAACTATCGCACAATGGAAACTATCATACAAAATATCAAACTGGCTTACGACTGAATTCTGGCTGGCAACAGTCGTTAATGTGCTCCTTCCCAGAATGGAATAATGTCTCCCTATAACTACACATCTCTCATAACAAAATACTGCTCTAATTCAAGCCACTGCAAGCAAAATCATCCAGTAGATTAACCTTACCTAACTGAAGACACCAATGTATTAGTCAAAATGCAAATAAATGGTTTCCCTGTAAGTGAAGACAAAAAAAAAAAAAAAGGCAATGTAGGAAATGCACTTCTCAATCTCTCAAAGAGGCTGCCTCCATCACCCCACCCTTTCTACTCTGCCAGGGAGTGATGTTTCTGAGCAATACATGTTCCTTCATAAATTAAAATACGAGATATTTTCCCCCGCTCCTAAATAAACTCCAATGCAGACTCTCAGGAAAAGTGAAAATATCACCACTGCCACTTGGCATGTGTGAAAGTGCTTTCTCCAAAAGAGCACCTGTGGTGTGGAAAAACATTCAAGAGAACTTTTACCTTCCTTTATGAAGTCCCCCAGAGGCCGTTTGCCTGCTCAGAAAATATGTAAATTTTTGGAGACAGTCTAAGGCTCCTGAGTATAGACCATCTTGCACCTTTAATGTTAGATATTACTGTAATTTACTTTTATATTGGTTTCACAATGAGTGTGGAGGTAATTTGTTGATGTGTGCCGCAAAATACTTGCTATAATTCTAAGTACTGTCACATTAGCAACAATTGTAACTGTTGGCGAATTAAGCAGTGGATATCAGGCGGCCTTGAATATTATCTCCCTGCTTACTCTTGGGAGGGGTAACGTGGCTATTCATGCTATGCTACACTTCTGACAATTGTAAACATACTCTCCTTGATAAAAATGGCCACCAATATCACTAAACCAGCAAAGTGCCTCTCTATAGGTCACATTGTCGATGCATAACAGTTTAACTCTAATATTTCTTTCCCTTACAAGCTTAAAAGTTATTGCCGTACTTGTCTAATCTCTCTAGTCATATTAATTTTGGAAATTTTTATGGCATTCATAATCCTTCTGAGGCAATGTCTGTTGTAAATGCCATATAAATTAATGAAAACTATCCCAGGGGTACAGTACTACTAAATCAAAAACAAAACCCAAAAATCTAAGAACCTTGGGGGGATGAAAGGAAGAAGAACGTGAACAAGGATTTTGTATTTGCGTGCTTTCGTTCAATTCAGTCTTCGAACTTCATCAGAAATCTTGTTTCAAAGAGCAGTGGTTACAGATTAAGAATAGATTGATTAATGCAAAACTGGATCGCAATCTTTATTTACAGTGTGTTCTTATCAAAGTACAGTCCATAGTAAGTAATGAAACCATGAACGTCATTTCCTATCTAATCCATCTTAGGATACATGCAATATTTAAATTGCCATTCAGGCCAGGAGGTGTGCCCACACGCAGTTTTACTTGCCATTGCAACTCTCTTACTTTGAGCAATGGATTATTGTCTCCAAAGGGTACATTAGTGTTTTCTAACAGAGAAGATTTCTGATGAGGTTTGAAGACTGAATTAAATGAAAGAAAGTGCCAAATCTGAATCAGTGTCTGCATTCTTCTTCCATTCATCCCCAGAGGATCTTATGTAAATGTTATATAAATGTCATGGTTACATTATTTCACTTGTATTATCTATTAATGTATTGTCTTGCCAGTGGCAGATAGCATGCGACTGAAAAGGTGCTCAAATTAGTCCAATTAATAAACCACTAAAAATAAAACTCCCTTTCTTATGTATAGGGGTACTCTCACACAATTTTCTGTATTGTTCCAGAGGCCTGGGCATTCTGTAAACTCAAAACTATTTGCAGGAATTTATATTACTGAAAGCTGGAATGAGAAAGATGACACTGTTGACCATCTTATACCTCAAATACACACTGCTGCCTTTATGATTGTCATTTCCTTTCTGATAATGTATACAACTGCAAAGGGACATCAAAATTAAGGGATGTACATTCCCCATAAAACAAGATTCCACACAGATGTACGATACAAAGATCTTCATAAATTTTGATTGTATACAACTAAGATTTCGACAGTTGTCATTTGCTTGAAAACCAGCTTTAATCCCAGTGGTAGTGATAAATATGAACCCTAAACAGGAAGGAATTAAATACCAATTTATCGGTATTTATAGTATTGCAAAACAGATTAATTACATAACAGATTAACTAGAGCTCATAAGCTAATCTATACGGCCTCTAGTTGTCCTCCCTCTCCTCTGTTCACGTATCACCCAAATAAACCTCTGCAATCAGGTGCTACTTAATGTAGTAAAACCTAACCTTTCTGCCTGTCAAGTGTGTTACCCATATGCTATAGCAAAACTATGGAATGCTCTCCCTCCTTCAATTAGATCTACTAGCAACCCTGAATGTTTTAAGACTTCGCTGAAACAACACCTGTTCACCCATCGGCTATGTACAAATATCAGCACTAACTATATAAAAAAATATATATATATATATATATTCCTAGCCTTCCTACTTTTCCTCCCCATCTCACTTATGACTCAGACTCCTCATACATACATTTAGTACTTTCAACTTAAGTCCAACATGTGTCGCCCAGCCATACACAATCTACTGTATCAGTTACCTACCATATCTTCTATTCATTCTTGATCCCTGTATAGCAGTAGCTCTAAGCCTGTACCTTACTTTCAGAATCTTTAATCTGCTGCTCTCCATCTTTCACTCTCTATTGGAAATCTGCAATACTGTATTGTTTACACATTCGTTATCTCATGTCATCATCTGTATTCTTATTTGGCTTGCATACTTAAAATCTAACATCCGTATAACTAGTATTATCTATTTTATTGCATCATCTATTCTGTAATGTAATGTTCACACATTAGTTATTATCCCATGTCATCAACTATATTCTTATTTGGCTTGCATACTTAAAATCTAACATCCGTATAACTAGTATTATCTATTTTATTGTATCATCTATTCTGTAATGTAATGTTCTGTACCATCGCTGCTTGATTTCTGTATTTTGTTTCTGTAGCTTTATCATGTTTTGTCTTCTGGAGGTTTTCTCTCCAGGTCTCTACTGAAAACGGGCTCACCCCAGCCCAGTAGACCTCCCAGTAAACAGATTACTATGATGACTTTTTTTCAAGAGTACATCAGTGCAGTGAAAAGTTACAAAGTGTGTTAATCACTGCTGACTGTGAGGCCCGTATTTTTCAGTATTATTTACCTCCAATATAACAAAGGAAATGCATAGGAGGAAAGATTTGACAATAGCAGAAAAGGAGCAAGAATTATATATGCAAAGGACAATGTCTACCAGTACTTGTAAAAGGTAGGATGGTGGATGGATAGATGATAGCTAGGATTCATTGTGAAGAGCTGTGAGGTCAGCACTTCATGAGGAAATACTACAGTTAATTACAGGTGCAAGTGTAGCCCATACACGTGCATCTCTCAATCTCTTGTTAAAGAAATCTGGATAAAGTCAAAACTAGGGGGCTGAAAGCCCAAAATAAAGGGTAGATTTTAAAATTTTGCTTTTACAAACTTAGAAAGTTGATAGAACAACAAGTTTTGCATTAGCATGCATTTTTCTGAAATATATGAAGTCTGAAACTCTGTCTGTTATTCAGTGACTTCAGTCCTGAAAGACTTGCCAGAAATCCACAAATTCTATAATGAACAGACCCAAAAATAAGGCAAAAATCTGGACATTCTATAAAAATCTGAATATTTGAGAAGTCACAGACCTGATGAGGCTTCCTGGGTTTCCCTTTTTACTTGCTTGTGTCACAGTCACCCAGGGTAAGAGTCATTGATACGATTGCATCATGGGAGAAGTATGGGATTCAGTGTTGGCATACGTCCCAGTTAGGGTACTATAGGTCTGGCCACTCTAACCACACCAGTGGGACCTGAAACATACAGTGAAGCAAACATAATCGGGACTGTATTGAGATACAAATGGACTTCAGCTCTAATATGCGATAGGAAAACTGAAGGTTAAGTGCAATTCTGCAGTCTTATACAGCTAATAACAGAACTCTCCCAAGACATTGCAGAGGTCATCATCTGGAAAGAGAAACAGAGCAGAAAGATCTACAGATGTTAAGATAATTAATGTTTTTCCTGTCACTGAGGGGCAAAGAGAAGAAATGAGCACAAAACTATGGTACAGGAGATTTGGAATGTACAGAAACCAAAGAACTAATTCGCAAGTTTTCTCAGGGTAGATAAAGGCCATAGATAATTCATTTCCCAAGACATTCTGCAAAATGGGAAAAGGAAATGTAGTGAACAGCAATTAAGAAAATCACAATGTGAAAGGAAGAGACATGAAGTCCTACGTTAAAGGCAGTTAATCAGTGTTAAGTTTTCAGATACCCAGGATACATGTTCAGAAGTGATCACTGTTTCTAACCTCAGCTATACAGTATGGTGAAGTAGCCAGTCACAGAGTTAATATATTGGCATGCACTGGGGGAAAAATGAAATGAGTTTATATAGTCCTGTAACACACAGCTCATTTTTACTGATAGGCATATGAAGTACATCAAAAGTGATATACAGATAAGAGCTTAAACTGATAAATGATACATTCACGTCACACACGAGAGATCTCTGACAGACTGAAAACAGCATGGAATTTTTATCTACTAATAAATTGTAGATCATGTTTTATGTCTTGGTTTTAATTGTACTTTTACTCACCATCTTCAGTGAAGGATGTTATAAAGATTAAAATATCAGGTGTTTTGATTTAATGTCCATATTTATAATTAATTGACTCTTAAATAGGGTCTCTCACTGTAGGTGATGCTTAACTGCATACAGCACAAAACATGCATGTTTGTAAAAAAAAAAAAAATTCAAGAAAGAATAGGGCTGTATAAAGACAGTCAAGTAGAAAACAGGCAGTACAAATCAGAGCCAACAGAGAACAGTAATGTCTTTCGGCTTTTCCCAGCTAGGGGTCATCACAGTGGAACGCCAATCTGCTTATGATTGGCAGTAGACTCTTACGGTGCCGAGGTGCCAGCCCGATGCCCAAACCTCAACGAAGGCACACCCATTCATGCACGCACCTACCTGCATGTCTAAGCATCACTCGACCATGGGGAGAACATGCAGACAGCCAGCAGAGAATGCTACACAGAAACTGGTGCAAGGTACGACATGGAGACTGGATAGAACATGGAACTAGCAGAATGATAAATTATTTCCTCAAAACCCAGTTTGAGAAAATGAGAAGTAAGCTCTGACTTTAACAGTGGGATTCTACGTATGACAGTTCTTTATTTTGCAAAATGATGCCACTGATCCATTTACACTTGATGTTTCTTCTTTTGTGAAGTATAAATACGACTTAGAGTCTCTCCACACATAGTAAGACAAGGACATATATTCACCCAGACATAACTGACAATGTTTTCTTGTGATAAGACAACTGTTTCTTTCATTCAGAAGTTTACATGGAGATGAAGGCATCAGATAATTCCTTTCTAAAGATGGTCTACAGAATGGAAAAAAGAAATGCAGTGAACAGCAATCAATGAAACTGCACAACAGAAAGGGACATGAGTTCACAAATTAAATGCATAAATACACTGAGTGATATGTTTTCAGTTACCCCTGACAGGCACCAGGAAGTACAAAATACTTTAAGAGGAAACAAAACAGAAAGTAAATAGTACAAAATAAAATCGAATGAGAAAGAGCAGACATGTCTTAGTAGTAAGTTAACCCAAACAGTGTCCTAAACAAACTAGTGTCCAGCAGTTATAGTAACCCCTGTCCTACCAGAGTCATTCCTGTTGAAACCGTAGACCAGCACTTCCCCGTAACTTCTGTAGCCAGCCTAACTAAGCTGGGCATCTTGCAACAAGAGTAATATTTGTCTTATGCTGTTCATCTACTACTCAAACAGTATTAACAGAGCATGTGTGAGAAATGTACATTATACAATGACCTTGGAGGCAAAAATCTCACGCACGGTAACTTCAGACACCAAAATCATTAGCAGTACACCACACCTGAGGTTCTAAAGATGAACTTTTCTAAAACTCAAAGGTCTACAAAATGCCAACATTGTCATAACACACACTTTAGGTTAAGCCTACCACCTCACATAGCAGATGATGTCCCAAAGTCACGGATACTAGGCCAGTAAGGCAGGCATCTGCCCACCCAAACATTCTAGTTATAGAAGACTCCATTGAAAGACATACAGATGCACTACATAGCAAGTTAAGCAAGGAAATTGTGAGGGTTAAGTTGCTTGTCTGGTGCCAGCATCTATCAGATCTCACACACACACACACACACACACACACACACACACACACACACACAGTCCTTGAACAAGTACTGGAATAACTGTCATAGTACATGTACCTCCCTGGACTATATGAAGAGAGATGATGGCTCACTCATACTGTGTCCCAGACAGGTATGAGCCTAGCACTGAGCAGCTTTCTATCTTCTCAAAGGCTGATGACAGAATATGAGCACAAAATAATGGAGTACAATAATAGACTAGGGTTTTGGTATCATTCAAAGGGATACTGATATTTGTCAGCCTTGGAGGATATGAACAGACTACACTGTTCACCAGGGATGGCCCACATCTGTCCCCTCTAGGGTTTTGATTAGTGGGAAAAGCATTGCCTAAAATGGCACTATAGTTGTGGACAATGTCCCCAGTATGCAACTAGCAGCTTTCACTTCCTTGTTATTTGGCAATAAAAAGTAAAAACTCAAACTTAGAATTATAAGTAACCATAACAGTCCAAAATTAAACATAAATTTCTCTTCTATGAAAATACTGAAAAATAAACTGGAGTAAATCAGCTTTTATCCTCCAATCAGACTTCATCAGATCAACTTTTCAATGATATCTTTGACCAATGGAAGATTAATGTATACTTAGAGAAGAAAGAATCATAAATTATGAATGAATCTATCCATAGCAATGATCTGAAAACAGACTGTGACTCATGATAGGCTAGCCTATGAGTTCAGGCAAACCTGATACAACAAAACACAATTTACAGGGAAGGGTCACAACAAAAGCGCCAAAAAATAAAGCCAGTCCTGAACCTCTGACCTAATGAAATCCTTTATGCTGGTGATTAAAAAAGACCACAAACCTATGTTAGGAATATAAAGTCACCACATGCCATGACCTCATGTAGCAAAAACATAACTAACCCTAATGAACAAGCATACTAAAAATAAAATGGAAAATATGCACAAAAAACAAACCAAAATGTGATTGTATAGCTCCAGTCAAAAATCCATACTCGAGCTCAAATACCTATTAATCCTTACAACCCACACTTCAACAGTAAATACATTCCTAGCAGAATGTTAATTCAAGTGTAGGATGATGATGTGTGTTGTACAAGGAAAATGGATAAGAAACATGTTAATACAATTTAAGTGGCAGTATTAGTGGACTGTGTAGTTAGATAAAAACCAATGTGTCAAGTAAAAGTTTGTACTGTTGAAAAGGTATGATAGCATCAATCATATGTGGTTTATAGTAAAGGAATGTGGATGACACGATCGTTTGATCATGGTAACAAAATCTACATGTGATTCATACAATTAAGTCACAGCAAATGGCTGGACTGGAAAGCAATTTAAGATACAAGGACTGAAAAGGGAATACCTCTAAGAGGGATGCTTTTACAATTGGCAAGTAATAGGGTTACTGAAACCTGCAAAAATGTAAGAGAAATAGGAGAGGAAGTTAGAGAAGGGCTATTTTCCCAGGATTATGACACTGATAGATAATCTTGTTACAGTAATAAAAGACTTAAGTGATGAAAGGCATTCTTGCTGGAACATGAAATCAAGTGGATTATTAATAAAAGGAAGAGCAAGATTTTAGTGATAATATATAAAATATCTGTTTCTCAGAAACTTGTTAATTTCATTGAGAATAAAAAAAATATGACAAGAAAGAAGTGACAGCTGGGTTTTGGCAGGATGGAACTGATACAACAGAGTAGATATATCTGGACCTCTTTTTAAATTATATATTTCAAAACAAAGGCAAGGCTAGCTACCCGGTGGTGCAAACCTTGGCTCTAGATTATTGTCACTGTTGAACTGACACCCTAACCCCATGTACAGAAATTGTTAAAAGGGGTTGTGAATGGATGGCTATCTAATGCATACATATGCTTTAAGGAAATGGTATACGGAGCCAGAATATATACTTTGAGGGATGTTAGAAAAACATGTTGCATTTTTGGGGGATAATATGAGGATCTAAATTAATTCCTATTAAAAGATCTGTAATATATTATTCCAGAGACTGTGCAGGTTTAGAATGACAAAGCCAACTTGCCTTGTTTTGTTTCTTGACATTTTTTGTGTGTTTTGGTTATTAATGAAAATTAGAGATAGAAAGTCATATGGCAGTGAGACTTATATGGGAAAAGTATAAATATATTTCAAAGGTGTAGCAAAAGAAAAAGAGGGAAAATCTGAGAATAAGGTAAAGAAGTATCTGGATAAATTAGTCACTGAAATCTTACAATAAGTAAACAATACATGTGTGATATGAGCAAATCATGAACAATTGTTATATTAAACCATGTGAAAAGGAAAATTAAAATATAAAAAGCAATAACAGACTAAAGAGATATGTGGATTATTTATTTATTTTTTTTTTAGATTAATGTTGAAAAAGTAACCAGAAAAAGGAAAGATGAAGAATAAGCAAATTAATGAAAGGGTATGTAACTTGTATAAGGCTGAAGAAACAATGGAACATGTTTTTGCAAAAAAGCAAGAGTCAAGGAGGTATGGGAGAGGTTTAAAATGAATTTCAAGAGAGATGTTTTACACAAACATGAATATTACTGCTTATGGCTTATATGATGAATATACTAGAAGGAAAGCATAACATGGACAAAAGGTTTCTAAAATTTGGATTATATAGAAGGCAAGATGTAAAGGATTATTGTTCAGATATGAGATTATGAGTTAATAAAATGAAAAATAAAATGGTTATGGTATGGAGGAGTAGAAATGTATATGTTTTTTTGTGTTATGAGATGCATATTGTTGTATATATGTGAGACCGGTTGGCATAATGGTTAAGGTCTTCGCCTCCCATGCACAAGGTTCGATCCTGACCTCTGACCAATGCCTGTTTAGAGTTTGCATGTGCAGTTCTGCATTTATCTTAGTGGAGTTTCTCCCACGTCCAAAAAATGCTGAGTGTTTCCATCTTAAACTCGCCAATGAATGGAGATGTGGGCAGCAGCACAGACTCTACATGATGCTTTATAGGGGGAAGAGCTGTTCAGACCAAACTCTTTGGTCATCTAGTGTGGTGCACAGTATCCTCAAGACAGAACATGGATCACAGACTGAGTACCATGGCAGGACTAGCCACTTGACGGTGTAAAATATGGCTCTATGTGATTCGGTTATATTGACTAATGTCACCAAAATGGGCATAGTTAATAAGTGGGTTGAGGACTCGGCCTATTCTGACCTACACCAGGGACCCTTGCTAAGGGAGGGAGGAGTATATGTACCCCTATTGGCCAATGTGTGCCCACCATAAATCCCAGCAGCCCTGGGCCAATAAGCTACTGGCCAGCTGGTGTCTAGTTGCCCAGCCTGGGTTACCGGATAGCTCTGTTGAGCAAAAGCTGGATGTAAAACCAGCCAACCTGCCAAACATGAACTGAGAATTGCTACGCTAAATGTATGTTCACCGACCATCACAACTTGGAAGTGGATAGCATGATGACACATAGGATGTCCAGCCATCTCTGTATCAAAGAGACCAGATGGAAGGGCAGTGCAGCAAAGCCACTTGGCTTGGGATACAGACTCTACTACTCAGGAGGGGGACAGGCTAGAAATGGTGTAGGAATTGTGGTGAGAGGCTTCAGAAGGCAGTGAGGGATATCATGAGAATTAATGACAGACTCATGGCAATTGGACTCCAGTGTAATGATAGGGCAGTATTCATAATCAAAGCCTATGCCCCATAGCAGGTAAAGAGTGCATGCAGACAGAAGTTGCAGGACCTAGTAGTTAAAGCAAGACAACATGATTTGGTGTTAATGGGTGACTTGAATGCACATATTGGGACAGACAAAACAGGATAGGAGGACTGCCTGGGTCCACATGGGTGGGGCAACAGGAATAAAGGAGGAGAAGCCAGTCTAGACTCCTGTCTGGCAAATGGCTTGACAGTAGCCAACACATGGTTCAGAAAGACCGTCACAAGACCACATACAAGATTAGCTAAGATGCAACTCAGGTAGACTTCCTCCTAGTAAGGAAAAGGCTCTGGGGTAGGATCAATGATTGCAAAGTCATCCCCAGTGAAACAGTCAGCCCAGAGCATAAACCACTAGTTGCAACAATCCGCTACAAGCAGTGGTCAGAGAAGGCTCTAAAGTCAACAGAGACCAGGCTGAAGGCCTGGAAGTTGACTGGAGAGAAAATACAACAGTTGAAGGAATTACTTAGGGTTCTAGCACCCCAAGAACTGGTGGAAATAGGTGGAGCTGAATAAGAACAGCAGCACCTAAAATAGCATGTGTTAGGACTACAGCAAAGACACATGGCTGAGCCAGGTATGGAAATAAGGTACATAAGGAAAGCTGGTGGTGGAATGCAGAAGTCCAGGAAGTGATCAAAAAAGGAGGAGAGCAGGAAGAAGTGGGGGATAGAAAAGAATGACCAGGCTAGGAAGGACTACTAGTTGGCTAATGAAGAAGCTAACAAAGAGGTTGCAATAGCAAAGACTAAGGCATCGGGGGCACTCTACCAACTTCTGGAAAGTGACTCAGTAAGTGGCATAAAGAAATTATATCAGGTTGTAAGGCAAAGATAGAAAGATAAAGAAGACAGTCAGACAGCCGTCATAAGGGATGCCAGCAACAACCTACTCACCCAGTCCACAGGACATCAAAGGCAGATGGAAGGAGTATTTCCAGCAGCTTCTGAATGAAGAAAACGCCACAGAAGCTGTACTGCCCCAGAAACAGCCTATGATGAGAGAAGAGGAGGAGCCCACACTAGTAGTAGTAAAAACAGCACTAAGGAAGATGAAGTCAGGGAAAGCAGCATGTTCAGTTGAGGTCACAACAGATATGATAAAGATGCTGGGTGAGATAGGGCAGAAATGGCTCCTGAGGGTACTCATAGCAGTGTGGAGAGGAGGGCATATCCCAGATGAATGGAGAATAAGCATACTCACTGTACAAGAACAAAGGGGACTTCCGCAACTGTGGGCGGTACAGAGGCAAACTCCTATCACATTGCATGACAGTTCTGGAGAGTGTGAATGATATATAGAGGTCTATAATACGTGATCAAACAGTGAAATGTTCGAACACGTAATAAATCGACCCCTAAATATCGAACCGTCAGAATGTCAAATGGTTCAATGGAGATCTCTGTACAGTACAGACATGGAAGTTTTCCATTGTCTGCACTGTAGTGCGATCTCAGAGTTGGTATATTTAAGTAGCGGGGGGTGCGGGGGTGCAGGGGGGCTTGCCCCCCTGCTTAGAGTGTTTTAATTGTTTGGGTGTTTTTTTTTTTTTTGCCGTTGGACATTTCGATATTTTGGGGGCGATTATTAAGTGTTCAAACATTTCACTGTGCGATCAAGTAATATAAATGCGATATACAGACATGCAGAGTAGTAGAATGTAAGATGGGCAGTTTGAATTCAGATCAGGATGCAGCACAACTGACCCAATGTTTGCAGTGAGACAGATACTAGAGATGTGGAGAGAGTCCAAATGGGCATTTCTAGACTTGGAGAAAGCATATGACAAGGTCCCAAGAAAGCTGATCTGGGCAGTACTGCAGTGGGTTGAAGTCCCAGAAACATTGGTCGAATTAGTGCAGGCTATGTACAAGGACCCAATGACTCAAGTATGAACAGTGTTCAGCCTCATGGAGGGGTTCTCAGTGGGAGTGGGTGTAAACCAGGGTTCAGCTCTGATCCCACTGCTGTTCATACTGGTGATGGACTACATTAGCAAACAGGTCAGAGGGGACAGATCAACCAAAGTGCTGTATGTAGGCATTGTGGCAGTATAGGCAAACTCTGAGCAAGAAGTTCAGCAAAGAATAGGGGAATGGAATGCAAGACTGAAAGTACACAGGATAAAACTAAGCACAGATAAGACAGTGGTAATGGCAGCAAATTGGGGAAATCAGAAGAAGCTAAGAATAGAGATAGAAGGGAAGATGGTGGAACAGGTAAACAGCTTCAAGTATCTGGGAGGGGTGGTTGAGGAGAAGGGAAGTCTGAATGAAGAGGTCAAAGCTAGAATCAGAGGGGCTGCAGCCAACTGGCATAGTGTGTCAGGTATTGTCTTTGACAGAAGAATGCAGAAGAAGCTGAAATGTAAGGTGTACAAGACAGTGGTGTAACCAGTTCTACTGTATGGTACAGAAACCTGGGCAGTAAAGGCAGAGCAGATGAAGAAGCTAGTGGTGATGGACATGAAGTGCCTGAGAAGGGTGGTAGGAAGCACACTGTGGGGCAGATGAAGAAATGAGGACATAAGAGCAGAAGCCAAAGTAGATCCAATTGCAGAAAAGATCAAAGAGAACAGATTACAGTGGTTTGGACATGTGCAGAAAAGCAGAAGACAGTTTGGTGAGGAAGATTTGGGACAGACAGGAAGAAAATAAGAGAAAGCAAGGACGTCCAGCAAACAGGTGGATAGATTACATGAAAGATTTGTGACAGTGAGGCATAAGTATTGAAGAAGGCAGAAGTGTGACACTGAACTGAGAGAGTTGGTGACAGTTAACGATACCCTGACCCCATGAAATAAATGGGAAAAAAGTGGGCTGATGATGATAGGAATGAAAAGTCTATTTAAAAGATATCAAAATGTATAAACAATATTGCTGATGGTGTAAATAAAGCCTATATTTTTAATCAGTTCACTGTGATTTTTTTTTATATCCACCTGAATTACTAACAACTCAGTCAGCTTGGATTCTCGTTTAATGTCTCATCTGAAGGATGGCGCACACAGGAGTGTAGCACCCCCCCATGCTGCACTACAGTGTCAGTATTGGAAAATACTTGAACAGAACCTTAATGTTACTCTTGAGCAGAGGAAACGCAGGAGTCCTAAGCAAACTGAAGAAGCTTCTGTGCCTCAAATTCATCAAAAAAGGAAATGAGAGAAATAAAATAAGGCAGAGACAGTGAATGATGCTAAAAATGCTATGAGTTGCACTTTCTAGCAGATTAATTAAACACGATGCCCCAGTGTCTGTATTTATAGGGGAGAAGGCACTTCCACTTGACAAGATGAACTTGGGAAACTCCAAAATTACCAGACCATCTATTAAGCTGGATAAATTTTAAATCAACACCATTGGAAGATAACACATTAACTAGAGCAAGGGAAAATGTATGCTACAGTTTTAGGCTACGAATCGGAAAACGATGGTCCTATGACTTAGGCATGCCTTGAGTTACCAAATGACTTTTACACAGTAAATATGGATGGACAGGAAACAGAATATAAATCATTAGTGGCAAAGTCTTTTAGAAACCTACTGGTGAGATTAGCAAATAGCCGTGTGTTAGAGGACACCTATAAATGAATAATACTAAAGCATAGATCCTAGAAAGGTTTGAGTGGCTCCAAATAATGAAACAAGTTGAAAACTTCTAAGCTATATGTTCTGAGTACAAGGCTTTAAAAATCATTGGATTCCAATTCCTATTACAAAGGTGTAATGTGCACATATTGCAATGTGCATTATCTGTTCATTGCTTTAAAATTCATTACTAGATTTCAATGAATATTTTAGTTTGGACTGTGCAACTAAATACCTCAAAGGAATCCCACTCTGTATAGATAAGGCTAAATCGGATCTATATCATGTTATCGAAAAATAAAAATGTTGAACAGCACAACAGCAAAAGTGCTGAAATGTCGAGGGTCCGTTTTTGAGATTGCAGTACAGTGAAGATTGGGATATTTGCCCTTTCCTTACTGTAGTGAAATCTTGGAGTTGGAATATATATTTAGTGGGGGGGGGGGGGGGCACAGTCCCCCATGATACAGATTTCAAGTTTCGGCATTTTCGCTCTTGTGAGCATTTGACATTTTGCGTCTTCAATGTTATGATATAGGCGCAGCTAAATCTATAGTCAGGGAGCCAGTCTGATTTCCATTTAGAGATTCCAAAGAAAATAATTGATCAGAGGACTCCCTTTATGACCAAAATGATGCACCAAATGCACCACTGCTTAAAGGGTGCAGATGGACAGACTGGACTGTTTTAACCAAAAGATAAAAGTCCATACTAAGAAATAATGGTACCAGATTATACCACCTCTTTTACTGGTCATTGGAGAACTGCCAAACACCACAACCAGGTTCAATGCTTTCGGGTTATTATATGGCAAGCACCCTTGTAGACTATTAGATATCGTAAAAGAAACTTTGGTGAGACAAAAATCTCAGTTTTCAAATTTCATAGAACAGCTTGCGAAACAAAGTACTGATACCCATAGCCTGAGATCACGTGGAAAGAGCTCAAATTACACGAAAATAATAGTAATGCAAGTACCTAGGAATTTAAAGCTGCAGATTTGGTATTAGTTGAAACACCCACCTCCCCACCCTCAAATCAATAGAAAAAGCATTGAGAAATGGCAATGTCTATTTGAAATAAAGAAAACAAATGAGGTAAACAAGAGTGTTACATGAGTAATATAGTACACTTGTGGTCATCTTAATGTACTGAAACCAGGAAGAATAAACTTTATCAGCAGAGGCTAGTGAATGTGGCAAAAATAAAATAAAAAATACTGAATGTTTGCATTTACATCTCAAATATCTTTACTTAATGGGATTGCTTTTCCTGTTTCCACTGTCCAGGCCACAGGAACAATAAGTTAATGTACGTTATGAATCAAGTCTTCTCAGAACTATTCATATGGACAAATTAGATTCAACGCCATACTGACATTTACCCAGGACAGTAGGTTAACATAACAGCCAAAGTCACAAAGAAAATTATTACAAGAAAAAGTGCATCTCAGCTACTGATAACTGAGGAATCTAACATGAGTAGAAGACCCACATAGTGTCAGTCCCAAATGTGAGGAAACAATCTGGTACTGCAATGATTTTAAGAACCTGAACAACATTTCACAATTTGAGTTTCACTATGCCTAGTGCTGACTTACAAAAATCACAATTCTAGCAAATCTCTCCAACACCTTATGCTAATGGAAAGACTGTTTTATCAACATCAGAGGGATTATTCCAAAATAACATTGCTACATGCGAGTTTCATGCTGCAACAGCAATCATTTTATAATTAATGGACAGAGTCTTGAACCCCCACATGAGTAATATTTCAGCTTACCTAGATAATTGAGTTGGACGTGTCCTATGGATGGATTGAATTTTGCTATTGCTTTTTGTATTTTTATTCCTTTCTATGTTTTAAGTTTGGTTGTGCATGTGACAATGTGAGGTATTACCAGTTACACCGGGAGAAATAGGGCAGAGGATGTGTAACATATGCCAGCACAGCTAGCTGGAGTTTTGTAAAGAATTGTGTCATTTGTATATCAAACGGATTTGCACAGATGCTTGTGCTGAAAATGTATTTGTAAAGCTGCATGTGTTAAACATCTACCAACAGTGTCCTGCTGGATAGCAAAAGAAATAAACTTGTATGTCAGACTGTATTATAACTGTTGATATTAATGTAACAGAGGATACTGCAAGAAAAGAGATTAAGTTCAGCTCCAGCTAAGTTTGAGAAATAGTAAGAAATTAAATTACTTAATATAAGCCATAAATATTGTATCTTACAGTCTGATTGTAGCCAGAGGTGAAATGTTTGTGCCAGAGAATGGATTATTAGCTCCTGTAGGAATAGTGAAAGTGTTTTATGACTTCCAGAAGTGGCAAGAGATCTTAGCAAAGCTGTGTGTGTGTTTATTATTAACACATATGTGCAGGATTCTGGGTCAGTTGTAAGGAAAGGGGCTTGTACCCAGGCCAAAATTATAATTTAGATGATCAAGTCTCTGAGCACTCTGTTTTTGAAATATGACATAGAAAGACCCCTCACCTACTTCATATTGCCTTGCTCTAGGAAGTGAACTAGGGAATTGTAATTCTTTAGATCAGTCAGGAAAATATAGTGAGATTAGTTAAGTACTGTTTTTCTGTAGCTGTATGAATCTATTCATTTGTGTTATTTTAATATTTCCTGTGACTGAAACTCTTGTGTTTATTGTAGATAGATATTCCATATTTTGTGTTTTATTATCTATTAAATATATTTAAGTTTTTCATTGTAGCTGGTCCTTTAGATAATATTTTAACTTTTGGGAGTACTTATATCTATTTGGTGGCTCTGTAGCCACTCCTGAAAGCCTTACTGCATTGATCAAACACTATCATTTGTATTAATAATTTTAGTCAGTGTAATTAGGTACCTTGTAAGACCTTTAGAGTAGCTGCTTTTGGAGTGGTTGGTAGAAGTAACTATCTTATAGTCTGGAGAGAAGGAGGCATAGCTAGTAAATCTGTGACAGCTTCTCCCAGGTGTGTGTGGGTGTGTGCAAATCAAATCTCAGTGTGTGTCTGTCAGCTGCTTGGAGCAGGGACACTAAGCACTGGTTTCACAGACGGGGTGCTGGAGGACTTTGCTTGGACTTTCGGTTGAAGACTCAACTCTACAGCCGTGTCAGTAGGAGGTCTTACTGGGGCCCTGGAGAAATAGAGAAAAATCCAGATCTCAGATGGAGTGTGGTTCCCTGTGTGCTCTTAAGGAAAATTACGCTTGATGCAGAGCTGCATCTGGGAATATTGTGTACATCTATTTTAGTTTCAAGTGAACATCCCTCTCCAGTATCAATGGCGAGGATTCAGGCTCCTTGATTACTGGCCCGGGGGGGGGGGGGGCTCACGGTGCACAACTATCCTTTGTTATAGGAGAAAGTGTATAGACAGGGTCAATAATCTTAAACATAAATGTTCTTAATGTGACTAGAAATATACCAAATGTACATATTATGACATGGTACGGAGTAGAAAGCAGTAAATGCATAAACTCAAAATTTCTGGTAATTTAGTAGAGAGCATTAAGGCTACAAGCTGTTAAGATTTATCTTGTAGGCTTCAATTACTTCCCTCAGTTTCCACTGGGAAATGGAAAGACCAACAGCAAGTCACTTAACCCAATACCATTTTCATGTTGTTCCTGCAAAGAGACACTTGTGTCCACAGTAGGTTTACTTAGTGTATGAATATATAAAACTTAAAACTGAAAACATTTAAAAAATGCTGGACTTCAGCTGACAGATTCACTTTCTTCTGGAAATAAGCAAGATGTCTGGAAGCCTGGAGAAGTAAATCTATGTATGCTGACATTTTATTGAAAAATGTTTTATAAACTTTCTTGAGGCAATTCTTCCTCCTCCCACTTTGCTGTTTCCCTTCCTAATGTTTTCCATTTCTTACTGCTCTCCTTAGTAGAGCAGTGCAACACGAATGTGCAGTGTGACAGCTGACTACTGCTATTACCCTGTCATGGAAGTGTACAGGAGTAGAGCATGCACTTGCTAGCTTCACCAAGTCCACCACAA
Organism: Protopterus annectens; assembly: GCF_019279795.1. Classification (NCBI taxonomy): domain Eukaryota; kingdom Metazoa; phylum Chordata; order Ceratodontiformes; family Protopteridae; genus Protopterus; species Protopterus annectens. The sequence continues at coordinate 190,466,901 of NC_056749.1, read as the reverse complement.
AAAATCTCAACTTATTTTTTACCTATGATGCAATTATTTGTAAATGCATCATCAAAAAATTCGTAACCTCTTTATTAGTCAATACTACTAATGAGCATAAATTTGGGTTTAAAGAAAAATGGTCCAGTCACGTGCTTGCATTAGTAATGGTATTTGCAAGTCACATTAACCCCATTTTATCACATCAATTCACCAGGTCAGCACCAGAAACAACCATGAGCTATGCTTCACCATACCATGCCAATTCATACCTCTCAACTATACAGATTTTTGCAGAATGTCCAGATTTTTGCCTTATATTTTTGGTTCATTTTTCATAAAATTGTGGCTTTCTAGCAAATTAGTGGCAAATCATTACAGACTGAAGTTAGAAAATAATGACAGACATTTGGCTTTTAGACTTCATACCCTTTAGAAAATTCATGCTAATGCAAAACCTGTTAATTTATCAACTTTCTAAGTTTGTACAAGCTTCAAAATAGTTCCTATTTGTACCACTTTTTATGGCTTTGTCAAGATTTCTTACTCTAAGAAGTTGCGAGGTGCCCAATTTTAGCAACAGAATGACGATCTGCAGTGATGCTGTAGCACTCATTTCTCATGACAGCCTCAGGACAGTGGTACACAGTCAAAGTGTACTAATAGGGATCTCTCTACCTCACAGCAGGTAGATAACTCCATAGACATTGACACAGGCTCACAGAAGCAGGACAATGAAAAAGTGACAGTAGAGGGGGTAGCTCTATATAGCTCAGCACAGGTTTATATACACATGAACCTTTTCACTGTCAAATATTTTTATTAGGATTTAAATATCATGAATAAAAAATATTTCATTTAGAAAAGAAATCATATTAAAAGGCAAAAAAATATAAACAGAATATTAAGTTAATATACTAAACATATAAAACATCTATTTAATATAACTACAGATGGGTGTCTACAAACTCACAAATAATAAATATACCTTTTCAATTTATATAAAAACAATTTTAAACAATCATTGTTTGAGTTAACTTAGTCCTTTCCAAGTATTATATGAGGATGTGATTCTTGCAGATCTTGATTTTATTGTAATCTCCAGTTGACATACTGCAGGTGATGTTCACTTTTCCAGTTTCTTGATATTACTTTCCTTGCAATTGTCAATAGGCTCCACAAAATTGGGTACTTCAATCTTGTAACACATTCAGGTATTGGAATATTAAAAAAGGACCAAGGATTTGGTTAAGATGAATTTGTCAAAATAAAGCCTTCAAAAAGTCATTAATTTCTTTCCAGTATGATTTACAACAGTCAAAAATATGTTCAGCTTTAATATCCAATGTACACCTCCAATAAACATCTTAGTTTTAGATATTAATTCTATTCAATGTGGTGTATAAAAGGACCTATATAAAAATTTCTATTAAGTGAAGATGTAGTTCATTTGGACGATAAAATAAATAATCTTTTGTCTTCATCCCTGGAGGAGTTATTGTTTATAAATTTAAAACAATTCCAATGATTTTCTTTAATATATTGTAATTCTTTTCTTAATGTTTTATAAACTTTGAATAATATTTATTATATATTTGTTTATCGGGATAGTCCAAGATACATGTCCATTTTCAGTGGAGGCCTGGGGAGAAAAATAAACAAACTTACATAGATTACACAATAAGTTAGATAACATTAGAAAATATAAAACAAAATGATTATGTACAATAGTTTAGTAGTGTTCCCTAGTAGGGACTCAATTCTCATGGACAGACACAATTAAAACAAGAGACATCACATTGGATATAGAGCTTGGTGACGTAGTTGTATGTTATGATATTTACAGATTATGCTTTCAGTTTATAACTTAATCAGGGTTGGTACATGGGCAAAGCCAGTTCACTTTGAGAGGTTTTTTTGAAGAGACTTTTGGAGGATTGCAGGGTTATATAGTTTGGCAACGAATTCCAGGTTTTGCCAACAAAGTTGACAAAGAGATTCACCAGCAGAGTTATTAGCTTTGTGGGTTTGGACCAGTAGTTTGTTGGTGGACCGTAGGGATCTCGGGTTGCTATATGGCATAATAATAATTATAAGTGAGGGGGCATCCTCAGGGTGGTACAGAATTTTGTGCGCTATTAAGAGCTGATTGAATTGAATTAAGCTGGGCAGTTCTAGCCACTCTAGTTGTTTCAGGTTCTGGCAGTGGTGGGTTCTATAGGTGGAGCCAGTGGCGAATCTGGCAATATGGTTGTAGCTATGAGACAGCTTACCTAGTTCAGATTTTTTGAGGTTTGAGATTACAGGTGAGGCATATAAAAGAGCAGAGAGTAGGTATGACCAGGCGATTGCAGTCCTAGCCAGTGGGGTTAAAAATGTCTTGTTTCTATACAGTGATACAAGCTTCTTATTGATGGTCTGTATGGTTTTGTTGACCTGTGGGTCAAATTTGATATTATTGTCTATGATAACCCCTAGAAAAGTTTGGTGGGTTGATCTGGGGAGATAGTAGTACCATTGTTAGACATGACAGAGAATGAAAATGTGGCAAATCTAGTAGTGGGGGTGAAGAGTAGAAGTTTAGTTTTATTGTGGTTCAGCAGTAGGTGCTGGTTGGAAAGCCAGTTCTCAATAGTGTGAAATGTATTTTGGGTTAGGATTTGTAGTCTGGATGGGGAGGTGGCTGAGCAGATCAGAGTGGAATAATCTGCATATTGAATAGAGGTAGCGTAAGGGACAGCAGTGTAAAGGTTGTTGATAAAAATAGAGAAGAGTAGTGGACCTTGTATGGAGCCTTGAGGGACATGAAGTGTGAGGTAGCTGGCTGGAGAGTTTGCCCTGCCATAGTACCGACTGTTGTCTACCAGTCAGGTAGGACTGGAACCAGTGGATTGTGTGCTTATTGAGGGAAATAGATTTTAGAGAAAGAATGAGAAGTTCATGACTGACCATGTCAAAGGCTTTTGATAGGTCAAGAAAGAGGGCGGAGGATAGCCTATTGTCATTCCTGTTTTGGTTTATGGCATTAGTAAAGGAAAGGAGAGCTGAGGTGGTGCTGTGGTATGGCCTGAAACCATGCTGAGAGTTGGATAGTAAGTTATTCTGTGTAAGGTATTGCATTAGTTGCTTGTGTGCCCAGTTTTCCATTATTTTGGCTAGTGGGGAAAGAATGCCAATGAGTCTATAGTTGAATATGTCTATAGAACTACCACTTTTATGGAGTGGGATGACGTGGGATATTTTCCAGAGGGAGAGGATAGTGCTTTCAGATAAGGTTCTGTTGATAAGGATAGATATGGGATATGCAATGGCATCTACAGCTATTTGTAGGTACTCTACTCTGCAGGGAGGAGGCCAGCAGCAAGGGTGGTAGGTTTTAGTTTTTTTATAAGCATTTTAATAAAACTAGTGGATATCGGTTGGAACTTAAAAAGGGGGTGATTAGTGGGTAGATTAGGGGTGTGGTTTAAGTTTGTGAGAGTTAGTTGATTTGCTAGGGATTGCATTGTTTCAGTGAAAAAGTTATAAGCACCAGCTATGGTCTCTGGGGAACTGTGGGTGTGGTTAACTGGAGTTGGGGTGGTAGAATGACCTGGATGAAGTAGCTGATTTAAGCCTGCCCAGAACTTTTGAGGGTTGTTTTGGTGTTTTTGTAGGAGATTTTGGTAGATGCTTTTTCTTCATCTAGTAAAATTGATTTTTTTGCATCATTCCTGAGTTGACAATATTGTAGATGGTCTCTAAACCATCTAGTGGGGCTTTAGTTGTTCTCCAGCTGGCCCAGGCTCTGCTTCTGGTTTTGATTTTAGATTTGGTGTCTTTTGTGAGACATGGTGCTGTGTTTGATCTAGATTTTATTTTATGTGCTGGAGCATGGGAATCAAGGATACTTAGGAATTTAGTGTTAAAGTGAGCTATAGCCTCTTCTAATGGTAGATTTTTTACTTTTGACCAGTCAACTGTTTTTAGTTAGTTTAGGAATATAGCAGTGTCAAAGATTTCCTGTTTCTAAGTGTTTTATATTTGGTCTGGTGAGGGTTTCTTGCCTTATGTTTTAAGATATAGGTTAGTAAACGGTCACTAAGGTCATCAGGGAGAGTGCCAGCTGTGTACAGTTGGGGTTGGTTATCAACTAGGATCCAGTCTAGGATACTTTCCCTGTTGGTCGGTTTGTTTATCCTAGTGGGAGAGGTTATATTCTGTTTAAACCCAGATAAGTTTATAGGGGTGAGGGGGGGTTCGGAGGAGCAGGGCTGTCGGTCAGTATTGAAATCACCAAGAACTATAGTTTCTTGGGGATAGGTAGTGGATAACCAGTATAGGATATCCTCTAGGGTATTTAATATATTTTTTCCATTTGTTTTTTGTTGTACAAGAATTAAAAGATCAATAAATTTAGGAACAGACTTTTTCACAAATGGTTTTATAACTTCAATTCTTTCTACATATTGCATACAATTTTGAACATGTAGCCATAGATCTTCATCCAAGTTAAACCTCAATTATATATTGAATTGAATAAACATTTTAATAACGGAGACCAATAAAACATTTTTAAAGTAGTCATTACTGATGAATTTAAGGACAAAATATTATTGGAAAAATAAGAAAGAACAATGCTTTATAGATTGTGTTTTTTATAAATGATTTTAAAGCATTTATTATTATATTAATCTTAACTGTAAAATCTGATATTTATGAAGTATTCTTACTAATAACCAGTACAAATAATTTGAGATTAAAATATTGATTAGAATCAAAAAGCTTTCTAAAATGTCTTTCCATTTAGCAGTATAGAAACTATTTGACCATAAAGATATTGTTTTGATAACAGAAGCTAAACAGTACAATTCTAAATCTGGCAACCCAATGGCTCCATGAGACCAATCTCTAGTATGATTACTTAACACTATCCTAAGTTTATTATGGTACCATAAGAATCTTAAAATGAAATAGTTACATTTTTAAACATTTTAGAGGGAGGTAAAGAAAAAATTGTACTATACAAAACATTTTTTGTAGAAAAATCATTTTAAAGTCTCTTCTCCATAGTAAAGTATCTATGCCACTTATGAGGTTTTCTATGGATGACGAGCTAGATTTGTAATTGATATCTATTATTTTATTAACATTTTCAGCAATAACTATTCCCAAGTACTTTTATCTTGAACTATGTATTTATTGAAGTCTTACCTCATATCCTTTACATTATAATGTATAGGTAATATCTTTGTCTTATTGTCATTGAAACTAAGCCCATAGTTTTTTGGAAAGTCTCCATTAGATTATGCAAAAAGTCTTTAGAGAGAGCTATTACAGTCTTTTAAAGTCAAGAGAATATCATCTGCAAACAGTTGGACTATAACCCTTTAACTGTTAGATTTTTATCTTTAAAAACTCTTTTATTGTCTGGGTGTGATCTTACAAGATTAGCAAATGGTTCAATAATGAAGATAAACAGTAAAGTTGAAAGTTTGCATCCATGTTTAGTTCCTTTGGAGATTTTAATTGACTCTGAAGTAAACAAGCCTATTTTGATGTATCCCAGATAATTAACATATAAGAGACTAATAATTTGTATACATTTGCAAGAAAGAATTTCAAGTACTAATGAAAGATCATTCCAATTTACTGAATTGAAAGTTAAATTTTCTTTTATTAGCTAAATAAGACAGGGACATTATTCTTTTAATATTGTTGAATGAATTTCTATTCAAAATAAAACCTGTTTGATCATAATCAATTAGTCGAGAAAGAAACTGTTTCAATCTATCTGCATGTATGGACATAAAAAAAATTATAATCAATGTTTAACAAAGAAATTGGCCTGTAAGATGAGAATTTTAACGGATCTTTAACTGGTTTTATAATTGCAGTAAGAGAATATTTCCAAGATGGGAGGGCACTTACTATATTTTTAACCATGTTAAAGACCTTAAGTAGTATATTCAAAGGATATTTTGACATTAACTTATAAATTTCAGGAATGATACCATCATTACCAGGAGACTTACTTTTTTTAGTTTTTTAATATATGTCTTTAATTCATTCTAATATAGGTTTATTGATGTGATTAATTTGATATATAGATAGTTTTCTTCTTAGTATATTTGCTGATAAATTTTTTATTCTTTCTTGAGGATCCATTACAGTATTACTCCCATTTATTACAGTAAAGTATTTCCTGTATTCTTTTAGAATATCTTCTAGTTCAGAGAACTTCTTTTTATGGGAAGAAGAATATATTTCTTTAATGTGGTTAACTTTGTTGTATATATTCTCATAGCTAATTTATGCATACATTTATGATTGAGTGATCAGTTTTGATCCTTTCCAAATTGATCATTATCTTATGATTTAATATTTTGAGATATTTACCATTCAATTCATTTATCTGTTTTGTACTATCAAGTTTTAATTTCTCTGTTTGTTCTTGTAATTTTATCATTTCTTTATCCCATTGTTTTTTGTTTGAAGTATACCAGGATGTAATTCTGAAATATAAATAAGCCTTTAGGACACCCCATACATATATATATATATATATATATATATATATATATATATATAAATATATATATATATACATATAATAAGATATGTGTTGTGTATTGCTACTAAGCATGACATTTTCCATTTTTCTTTTTGAAAATATTCCTTAAATTCTTTTAAATTAGTGATACAAGTTGGTATACACCTTATAGGATTTCTAAGATGTTGGTTTAATGTTAATTGAAAAGTTATTGCATTATGATCAGTGAATGGACATGTTACTATCTTAACCTTATCTAATCTGTTTATTAAATCTTCAGATATGTATACTCCATGAATTCTCACTTGTGTCCCATGTCTATGCAAATCGTGTGTTAAAAAAAAAAAAAAAAAAAAGAAAAAGAAAAATCATTTATCTCTCTGACTTAAATCAATATTTTTTTTTAATTTTGTAGCAGGAGCAGATATTCTTCTCTTCCTAATGGAGTTAGAATCTGAATCCTTTAAAATACAATTAAAGTCACCTGCTATTATAATACTGCCTCTTGTAATGTGTATAATTTGTTCCATTTTTTTCTTAACACTTCTAATTCATATGCCAGGAAACCAATATAAATTGATAAACATATATTTTCTATTAATTTCTAGGGTTACAGAGCATAACAGGCCTTTATTATCTTTATAAGAGTTGATTGTCTTAGGAATAGGTGTAGAATTTTTTCATAGTATTACCACTTCTCTTTTTTGATTATAATGAGAACTGGACATAACTGTATATGTTTTAGTGTTAAGTCTGTCAATGTCAGTTAGTAATAAATGAGTCTCTTGCAAAAAAAAAATAATTTGAGAATTAAGAAGTCTCAAGCTTAAATTCCCTCTCTTACAACCATTATTTAAGGCATTAATATTTAAAGATATACAATTGAAGCAAGACATGAAACTGGAGTGTTGGATTTATACAGTAAAAATTTTTCATGAATTCCAAAATATATATACAACTTTGAATCATTTCTTTAAATAAATGTGACTCATAGGAAATAATAAATAAATTACTAAAAGAACCGATGAGTATAGATGTAAGAAAAACATTAGCAGTTACCCAGAGATAAAAATTAACTTTCATTAAACATAAACCTTTATTTGCCCAGTCCTTCAACCCCATATGGAGTCTAAAACTCCTTGTTTGAATGGTAGAACCATCCAAACAAACCCACCCACTCACAAAGATGAAGACTCTACCTCTTCTCTGCTATAATGAAAATTATATTTACTGAGTACAGTATAGAATAAAAGTATAAGTTTAAAACATTCTCTCTAGACAATTTTATCAGAAGACAGTTTATAGTTATCTAACTGATTTAGTGCCTAATTTGATATTTTAACTCTATTACTATACATTTTTATATAAAATGTATACTTCCTCAATGAGCTAAACTAGTAATCTAATTGCATATAATATATATTAATTTTTGTCATTATAATGTATTCATGCTTGCAAAGTAGCAGAATTGTATTCCCATTTCAACCCTATACAATTATATCTACCACTTTTGATAATGTCAGGATTTAATTGTAATGCAAAAATTATAGTTGTCTAATGTATTACATTATTTGGAAAAATGTTTCATTTCCATTAGTATTAATTATTTGAACTGCAATGTTGTATAATAACACAGCTGATGATATTCAAAAATAAAATGAAAAAACTAGAACTTATTTAATGTCATTAGGTTTCATCAAAATGAGTCTTTGTTTACTTATTGACAGATGCCACATCATGATCATTAACAAATAAGTCCTAAAACGCTATAACATGAAATCTATAGTCATCTAACAGCAGCTTTGTGTTAAACAACCTTTTCAACAAGAAATAACAGTAATTTACATTTTGAATTAAGTATTGCAATTTCTACTAAAGTAATATGCATTGATCTATTATAACTAACTGCATAGCTTCAGTGATTTTTTTTTTCTTAATTTAGTTTTTGTAAATCACATTTACTTATGGACCATATCTCTTATCTGGATATTCTCCCATGGAATGTCAGAGCCCCCATCCCCCACAAAGCCACAGCCCCCTCCAAAACAATGTCTCACCATCACAGAACCTTTTATTCTAGCAACTTTCCATGCTCATTAGAACTATATTTAACATTTGTCCTCATATTTGGGCCTCCATCTAGACCTCTTGTGTCAACAGGCAGATGTCCAATGAAAGAACATGATCTAACAAGCTGTGGTAGAGAGACTGGAGAATTGATCAAATGCATCATTTACTTGCTTGGGAATACAGTTAGGGATAGAAACAAATATAATCAGTTTTATATACTATATATATATATATATATATATATATTGATATATATAACAAAATATATGCATGATGTATTGGTAGACCAGCTTCAAAAAAATCACAACCACTGAAACACTTCAAAGATGGTTAGTGTCGTGACAAACAGTAAATCAAATAATAAACTTTCAAAAGAATAATGATTTGAGTGAGCTTCTGATCATATATGTGACTTTTCTTATCACACTGTAATCTACATAAAGGGTACAGTTTTTTTTTTACCTACTAAATCTTTGGAAATTCTAAACCATAAAAAATAAGAAAAGGGTATTTTCCATAAGGTCTACATCTATGTTGGACAAAGGAAGCAAGAATACTGGTCATTAGTTTGTCTCCATCATTCATTAATGATTTGCTAGTCACTCCGATCCAGTTTGAAAAGAACAGTCATGGGATTGCTTCAAACATCTGTACAATGACTGCATTGACTAACACTCATCTCGGAAAGCAGTGTGACTGTTAATCTGTTGAAAATATCCTCAGAGACAAGTATGTTTTAAAGGGTACTGTCACATACACATATTCTAATGAATAATGCTTTAGAAGCCCACTGTTTTAAGCCACCATGTTCGAAACAGAAAAATAAATAAATACCACTCTTTAGGGAGTATTCTACAAACATGAGTAGTCTTTTTATACGCTGCAGTAAAACATTCATATTTCTTACTGAATCATTACACTTAAACCTGTAATATTGACTCACATCAGCGGCATGATAAATGCTGTGGTAGGTAGCATTCTCCTTATAATTTACAAAACATTCTTTAAGCTAAATATTTTTATAATTAAAATCCTTAATTTTATTTTTACTTATGAAAATGTCAGGGTGAGATAGAATATTATGGAGTACTGCTTTAAATTCTGTAGTATCCCCATATAAGAAAACTTATGAAATATATACTAATAACTATAAAACTGTCATGTTTCATTTCCATGCATATCTCTCAACCTCCAATGGAAAGAAATCTGGACAAAGCACAAAGAATGGAGGGGCAAAGTCCGCAAAACAGGGACACCTCCCAAATACTATTCCTACAATTCTAGAATGAAGACAGAACCATATGCCTTGTGTTCGCATAAACCCTGAAGGACATAACTACAACTCAAATGCCTGACATCCTTCTCCAACTTCAATCTCCAGTCACTTGCCAAGAATCTAACCGAAAAATGCAATTTCATGAACAGACCAAAAAGATGAAGCAAAATAAGGGCACTCCATGTAAATCTGCGTGCTTGACATACCCATGTAACTTATGTGATAAGTACATGTTATAGCGAAAGTCAGTATTACATACAAAGAAATGATAATAGTGATATAAGTGAAAAAAATATCAATTTTTTACTATTTTTATAGTATTCTGTCATTCATAAATAGTTGCTTAGATGAAACAAGGTTTCTTACGTGCAGTAGACTAATTTAGAAAGGAAGACAAGATGTCTATATATTTCTGCTCTTAGGAACTGTGAACATTTTAAAACATAAGAAAAAAGTATGCTGCATCTTTAAATCTGGATCTGAGCTTTTCAGTGCCATAAAATGTCAGGTTCAAAGGTCGCAGATATTCAGCATAAAACTCTGGCTTCTTACACAAGGACTGGAACCAGAGATATTTATTTATTCAAAATGCTCGTGACCCTGGCAGTAATAGACAGAACAGAAGCTTTCAGAAAACCAGGTTAGAGAACTCTGTTCATATTTTGATTGTTTCACTTGAGCTGACATCTCGTACATTCAAAACAGGCCTGTCAAATAAGTATGACTAAAGCTCGTCAGCACGAGTGCCCACATGAACATTAACTTATTTCCAGTACAAATCAATGCTACCAGCTTCTCTGGCCACCACAACAAAACACAACGAAAACAAATTACAAATGGCCACAGATAACTATAAAAACCACCCACAACACTAAAGCAAAAGCCAAATAAAAACAAGAACAAAACAATCATTCCCAAGGACAAGCAAAAACCCACAACCAATCAGTCCAACTGCTGTAAACCCATTATTAATATATGAAATATTTAAATAAAGCACACAAAGCCCACAAATTACTTAAGTCATTTGCAAACAAAGCCCAAACATAACATGAAGAACAGTGTCACAAACATCTTAGAGCAACTAAATAACCCACACATGATTTAATTAAGTAAACATTAACACTAATCTTAGATTAAAAAAATACATTAAACAGTAAAATAATATATAAAAGAAGAGATTATAAATATAACTTTAAATGTGTATCTATATGAAGTGAAAAGAGACTGAAGAAGAGAGAACAGAAAAAAATATATAATTTTTACCCTATTAAATGAAGTATCCGAACTTCTATTTCATTACATCTCTATTAATAAAACATGTTATGACTGAATAAGTATCATTATATAAGCAGATTAGTAGCATTTGAGAATAAATAATGTCACTGTTCCTAGTTTCTTTTTTTCATTCACTTTCCAATTATTTTTCAGCCTGTCTCTTAAATGAACTGCTATTCCACTCCATATCCTTTAGTTGGTCAAGAACAATCTTTGATTTCAGGAATTTTAAGGCATTGTCTATATCAAAGATTTTAGTCTCATCTGAGAGAAATACCTTCAGTCTGGCTGGAACCAGCAAGTGAACTTTTATCTGTCTTTTTCAGTTGCTTTAGCTCTTTACCTTGAGTAGAAAAGAATCTTACAATACTAGATCTCAGAGTCAAGTTCTTTATAGAAGCAGCATCAGCCAGTGGGTCTACATTATAAGAAGAAAGTTTTAAATATTCAAACACCATATAGGTGACACCAAGTGGTTGAATATTTAAAACCTCAAGTGTGAATGGAGATCGCTGTAGGGAATTCTTCCCTTTACTTCAATGTAGTGCAATCTCGGTGTTGGTATATTTAAGTAGCAGGGGGTGTGGGGGGGTGCAGGGGGGCTTGCCCTCCGTGCTCAGAGCAATCAATTAGGTTTTTCTTTTATTTTTACATTTTTTTATTTTGGTTTCTATGTTTTACAACTTCGCTCATATGGTGTCCGAAGTTGTAAAACTTTGTTCTTATAATATAGACCCACAGCCAGGACCTATGTGATCCTGATACCAAATGACATGGCTTCAGGAAGATCAAGCACTTTAGGGAGCCAAGATGTTACAAAATGTGTCATTGTCTCTTGCTTTTCCTTCAGGTAAGCCAAAGATTCTGATAGTTTCTCCAAGATCTATTCTCTAGGTCATCTATTTTATTTAAAAGCAAGGTATTTTGTTCCAGTAAGAATTCTGTTATGTTCATCTTCTGACAATCTCCCTTCCATGTCATTTAAAGCTTCCTCCATTCCTGAGATCAGAGTTCTCTGCTGATTCAAGGATTCCTGTAATTGTTCCATTTGCTTAGAACATTTTTCTTTACAACTGTTTTGTTATCTATTGTGTCCATCTTAAGAGAAATTTCTTGTATGCTGCTAAGAACAAATTGCAATTTCTTTTTTTAAAGATGAGTCTTGAGAGTTTACTTTTGTATGGCTCATTCTGAATTAATAGTGAAGAACTTTTCAAGAAGAAAGTTTGACAAGAAAATATATATATCATGTATTATTATCCTTCAGGGAACTTCAACTGAATAAAATTTGATAGAAGAAAGGATAGGATAATTTAGTAATAAAATGTCCTGTCAGAAATAAAATAGTATAGCAGAGTAAGAGAAATCTACTTTTACTCCGTCAGCACCTTGGCGGTGTGCCCACAGCATGAACCTCTTGATAGTGGCTACCCCTTTCAAAGTTAGCAGTATCCTTTGTTGCACCAGTGCACAAGGATGCCAGGTGAAGGAATATTTCACTTAGCTCCAGAGACATGCAAGACATTGTATCCAGCAGCAGATTTGTTATGGCATAGTTCAGGGCCCAGGCTACTGCTGCTTTGAGAGAGATGGTAAGAGAATTACAGGATGTTTGCAAGGAAAGTCACCTGTACATGTGAATGGCGGCAGTCAGGGATAGTGCCATAGTGATCCCTGTGCAGTATGGCTGCACACACAGTATCCCTGTCAACCTCCATTTGATACTAGTAAAGAATTAAGACACATTTGGGACACTGCTGGACATACAGGCATGGTGGCTGAGTAGGCCATGCACCTGTATCTCTGGAAAGTTTTGTAAGCTTTCATGTGGATTCTCCCAGTAAGAAGAGAGTGAGTACTCCTCAGACTTCTGCAGCACATGGTCAAATCTCTGTCACAGACTGGGTCCCACAATATTACTAAGTCAGTATCAAGTTGTTCCCCTGCATCCCCTAGATCCTGTTATTAGAACAACGCTGCATCAAGATCACATGCCAGCACTTCTTCAGAATCATTGAAAGGCTAGTAGCAAGTTACTTATCCCGATAGTGTTTTCATGTTGTTCTTTTCTAGAAGATGCTCTGTCCTGTGGTGATACCGTCAAATAGATATACTGATCCACGGGTGGCAAGATTGTCAAGGAACTGCTGAAGTATCACCCACACTATCCTTGGGGGACAATTGTGTGCAATACCTTTTCACTCATAAGTCATTTTACAATTAGGGCAATTGCTGTGGCTATTCCTTGTACCCAAAGAATAGTAAATAGAGACAAATGATGCCAAAAGACAACTAAATGATTCAGTCAACTTGTAAATTAAAACTCGGTAGTAACAGTACAGTGAAACATTCACAGCATAGCCTTAAACATCTTCAATAACAATTGTTCAACACGTCATCTGCCAATATAACTGGCACTTGTGCCACAGACCACTAAACATAGCAAAAATGATGGCCAATACCTTCTGAAAACACATTTCTGTTTATGATATACAGTGTAAGTTGAGCATGCACAACTCACCATAGCCTGCAAATAACACTGCATTCATCAAGTACTTTATGTAACTTCTCATTGTTAGGTAGTGAATGTCCTGGCTAATAGTTGTGTTCTAAATGTTGCCTGTTTATCTGTGTACCATACACAAGTCTGTCAGAGGGGTTGCTATACTTGTGTCATTGGCTGGTCACCATCAATGTTATCACTGGTGGAATAAACAACAGAGGGAGTTGCACTGCCACTCTTTGTGACAGGCTGTGGCGGTTGTGTACCAAACTGACACGTGATCATAGATGTGTACTAGGCTTATGGCCATGGAGCCTTTACAAGCCTAGCCAACAGGACTACACTGGCATTGTGCCACCCGACCTTAGATCCTACTGCCTCTGTCGAGTAGAGCCACTGGAGTGATCCCTGGGGTGAATTTTTTTTATTTCCCATCCACTCATCAAGATTGCTCTTGAAGAGGGCCAGGGAAGTACTCTGCTTGACATGTATGGGAAGTCTATTCCATAGCATGAGCAGTCTCTGGGTTATGAACCTGTCCCTCCAGCATGTTCTGTTGATTGTGGTAATGAGGTTGAGATCTCTGGAGTGTGTGTGGTGTGGAGGGATTGGGATTTCATTAGATGTAGCATTTCTAACAGAGCTGGGTCAGACATGGCTTTGTAAGTCAAGCAGAGATTGCCTCTAGGTAGGTGATATGAGACAGAGAATAGTTGGAGTTTTTTTGAGTCTGTCCATATAGGACAAGTGTTTAAGGCTTAGGATCCTCTTTGTGAGGTATTTTTGTGGCCTCTCCAGTTGTTGCAGGTGTCTAGTGAGGTACATAGGATCCGAACAAAGTGCTCCAGTCACCAAGTAAAATAAATTCCTTTTAATTTTGTACAGCAAATTCTCCAAATAGGTTGTTGAATACAACAAACACACAAATAAGCCAAGCGCTTTCACCTAGTGAATTACCTGGCTTTTTCAAGGCAAACAAGCTGTCCATTCCAAACAACTTCTAAATAGCATCAACAATTAAGTTAAAACTCCACCCATCAATTAAATAAACCAGGTGGTTAATACATTTGAAATAAAAGGTAGCAAGTAATAAAATGTATTTTTCCAAGTCAAAAATACATGTCTTATGTAAAACATAATTATAGTTGGGTTGGATAATCTTAAGCAATGTAATACAGTGCAAAATGCATTGTCTGTGTAAAATTATTACAATAAACTAAGGTAAAACAAATCTGATGCCTAAAGTGCTTTCATGAAAGAAGTACACTTCTATCCCCCAAACAATTAAAATGCACTGAGTAAAGACTAGGAAAAATTAGGTTACAACAAAAGCATTTTTTAACATTCTGTTTGTTCACTAAGCTTTAGTACAAAGAAATGTACAAAACACGATCAACTAAATCAGTCTTATAAACTTGCTCTTCTCATTTTTTAAATACTGTTGATGTTTAAAGCCTCATTCATCCCAGGGGAGGTGCAAGCATCCAACCTTAACTGCCAGGTAATTCACTAGGTGAAAGCGCTTGGCTTATTTGTGTGTTTGTTGTATTCAACTACCTATTTGGAGAATTTGCTGTACAAAATTAAAAGGAATTTATTTTACTTGGTGACTGGAGCACTTTGTTCGGATCCTGTGTGCCATGGATTTTGTCTTACTTGGTCCGTTTTGCTCATTTTACGTTCCTAGTGAGGTACATGCCAAATGGGGCATTGTACTCTATGATTGGCCTAATGAGGGAAGAGTAGAGGGAGACAATGACCTCTTTCTTCCTGGATGCAAAACCCTTAGTAATGAGATGTGCCACATAGAAGGCCTTTCTGACCACAGTGGCAACGTGGCGGTCAAAAGAGAGGTTGCTGTCACTATGTGTTCCCAGATCTCTTATAACGCTTTCTGTGTTTAGTGGACTACCATCAATGTGGTAATTCAAGGGAACTGGGTTTTTCCCAAAGGGAATGAAGACATATTTTGGCACTGAGCTTAAGGCCATAGTTCTGACACCAGTCATTGGTCTCATTGAGGCCTTTCTGTAGGATGTCAACATCACTTGGGGAGTTAATAGCTCCCAACTTGCAATGATCTACAAACCTTGTCAGCCAGAGTCCCTTTGTGTTAGCCTGGACTTCAGAAAAGTAGATACCAAACAGGAGAGGACCCAGGACTGAACCCTGTGGAACTCTACTCATGACTGGTCGGCAGTCTGACTTAGAGTCAGCTACTTTCACACTGTGGGTTCTATCTGTGAGCCAGTTTGCAACCCATCTAGTGATATAGGAGTTGATGCCTAGTTTAGTGAGTTTTTCTATGATTCCTGAGTGGGGAATGGTGTCAAAGGCCTTGGCCAGATCAAGGTAGGCTGGATGAACCACCTTACCTTCATCCACAGCTCTGGCGACTTGACTCGAAGTCAACCAAGTTGAGCAGGCATGATCTACCCTTCACAAAACCAAACTGTGTAGGATCCAGAGTTTGGAGATTCCCTATATCCTTGTTTATTAGGTCCATGATGATGCGTTCCATAGCTTTGCATGTCAGGCTAATGCAGCGATAGTTCCCAGGGTCTGCAGTCGCTTCTAATTTGTGGAGAGGGATGACTGTAGCAGTGCACCATTCGGTAGGGAGAAAGCCTGAAGTGAGGCTGTGATTGAACAGGGCACACAGATGAGGTGCCAGCTCACTCTGTAGTTCATGAAGAACACAGCCAGGGATACTGTGAGGTCCCATAGAAGCTTTATTCTTGGCCTTGGACAGTGCTGTTTTAACCTGTGCAGCAATAATGTTGTACAGAATGAATCAAGTAGTAAACAACCTGCATAGAGTAGTAGCCCCCCCACCCCCAAACTTGCCAAGTCAGTGGAAACCAACTTTGAGCTGGCCAAGCACTTTCTGAATGACATCTGGGACATGGTGATTTTAAAATACTCCTCAGCAAGTCTTTGGGGTTACTGTCTGGTGCAGTTAGCCAAGGTTTTGTGGGTAACCAAGAAAACAGAACAGGGAGGGGGCATGCAACAAAACAAGTGGCAATTACTCAGTAGGACCCAAGACATGCTACAGATGCAGAAATGACTACGGTTAGCAAGAGTATAATAGTTTGCACTTGGCAGCTGGGTGACCATGTGGAATCCTACCATGCAGGAAAAGGTGGTACAGTGAACTTGTGTGCCAACTATGAGAATCATGGGCACTACAAGGAAGCTGGACTGAAAAGGTAGTGATGCCACCCCCATGTATCCCACACTACCTAGTAGCAGCTGATGGATTGCTCTAGAACCAATTCCCCCATGGTCCAGATGGGGCCATAACAGCAACATTAGTGCAATATTTCATACCAAGCAACTCAGGAAAGCATGCTCTGTCTTGTGGAATAGTGTGTGCACCTGATTAGTGTTTTCATGTTGTTCTCTTATAGAATGTACTCAGTCCTGTGGTGATACTGTCAAATAGATATACTGATCCACAGGTGACAAGATAATGTCAAGGAACATCTGAAGTATATTTAAAGCAGAAACCAGCATGTCTCCAGTTGGCGATTATATTTTCTGCTCAGCCAAGTTGAGATGGGTAACACACTTTGCCTGTATCTCCATCTTGGTGAGTGCAGTGTAACGCATACACTTTTGGCATGAATGAAATGAGCAATTCTGAGCAGGATACACTGATTGACCTCTTAATTGTCTTTGCGGAATGCAAAATGGATTGAAAAGGCGTGGATTTACTTTTTATAATTCATTTGCACATGCCACACTTGCGTATCACAAAAATACTAAGAATCATATAATAGCAGGAAGAGCACATTATTTGCAAAGGATAGCCACAGATTTTTCATAATTCCTCATTTCTTTCATATTATTTATTTATTTGTATAAGCTTTTCTTAAACTAACAACTGACCTTAAGTGTAGCTAGTGTGTCTGAACTGCACCTAAAATGAGCACATATCTACTGTGCTTGTGTGTAGTGAATACAAATACCTGCCTATCTGCTAAAAGATGTCAAACTGTCTTTTGAAAAATAATGTATACCATTACCAGATTGCAGAAGAATGTCATCCTCTTACTTGCTGCATTATTTATATAATTGAACATTTTGTTCTGTTGAATAAAATGTGCATTAAAAAAAAAAACATTAAACTATTCTACGATGCGCTTTGAGTGATTTTGATGCATTAATGTAGTGCAGAATATGAAGATACAATGAATAAAACATGCTGGCTGAATTTTAATATTCATATTTCCTTTAAGCATTTATTGGCTAAAACTATAAATTGTTGAGCAGGATCTTTTGATAATCTGTCTTCTATCATGTATGTGTCTTTAGTTTGGTGATGGAGTTGGCCATTGTGGGTGTGGCCCATTTACATTAGGAACACAGAGGAAAAAACTCCCAGATGAATAGCAGACACTAAGTAATATACATAAAAGATAGGTGTAAGTAAAATGAATACATTAACCTTTATTTAGTTAATAACGTAATTATGAAAATGTAACATACTTTCCAAATGAATGGAAATCATCTTTGTAACTGACAAGTTTTAAAATAAAGTACATATACAGTAAATGTACAGCATGTAGAGACAAATGTTAAGCAGATATTTATAACTTAGATTTATACGTATAAAACAATGCAAGTCAAAGTATGCAGCAAAATTAAGTATATATAGCTGGAAGCACCACATATGTGTGATTTGAGGAGAATATTTTAGTGTATTATGATCATTATATATAATCTGGCTATGGAGTGACACAAGCCACCAGGTAGCAAGTTATTGGGTGTGTGAATAGTTTTGCATTTGTTAGGACAGTATGTTTATTTTCAAATGATTTTGTTTCTACAGTGTTCTTGTAGAATTATAGAAGAATATTCAGCAAACACTAACAACACATTCATGCCATACTAAAATAGGCCTGCTAAGTTTTAAATTCCCCAAAATCAACCACTTTTTCTATAATGATATAATTTTATATGTTACACCGTCTGTATCCTATGAAGTGAACCATCAAGTGAGAGAGAATAACACCTGATGAAGGAGAAGCAGCCTTGCATGCAGATTGAATAGTTTCATCGACTCCACCTTAATTAAATTATCAGAGTTCTTCAGTGCAATACAGTAACAGAGTATATTAAAATTGCTGCTTGTAAGAACCACAGTCTTGTACACCGTGAACTCTTGCTCATTTGCTGTCCATCTGTAGAAACCACACCTCTAGATGATTTGAGAGAACTCTTCCTGGAAATGGTTTTACCATCTTTGAAACTTAACAACCATGTCTGCTTTACTTTGCAACATGAACAAAATCGGAGTGTAAATTCTAGAAATAGAGAGCATTTGGCCTGGAGAACAATACCTTCATCATTGGGTTACAGCAGCCCTGTTACAGACACAATAACTTTTACAGTAGAATGTCTTAAGATTTAATCGTGTAATAATTTCAAAAACCGATCATAAGCCTTTTCTTTTAGGAAGCTCCCCCAACTAGCCACCAGTGATCATGGTCTCTCCTGGATAGTAATAAAGAATAATAAAAATACATGGACACGCATGTGTAGATACATATGTGTGTGTATAATACATACATACATACACACACACACACGTATGTATATATTTGTCATTTGTTAACCGGGTTGGTCCAACTGAGCCAAAGGCCCATTTTCATTGGAGACCCAAGGAGAAAAGCTCCAAAATATCTCAAAAATTACATAAATTCAAGATTACTCAAGTAGAAATTACATAAATTCAAGGCTGCTACAATTTGAAAATTGACAGATGGCATGAGTAAACAAGATAAAACTGCAAATTATGCAGAAAAGAGATGGACTTAGGTAGTTAATCTTGTATTACTTAAGTCTGGAGTGGAACAAGTTAATATCTGTATTAGCATTACATTACATCGCATAAACACCATCTATATAGGCAACATAGCACAGAAGTGTTGAGATTTGTAAGGTTGGTCACTGGCAAATCTAGCTATTTTATGTTTGGTTGTTAAGATGGACTGTAGATGTGTAGGAGAGGTGTACAGAAGGCAGGGTAGGAGGAATGATTGTGCCAGAGAAGGTTGGAAGTCAGGAAAGAGGATTTTTTTTTATTTTTAGAGTAGTCCCAATTTTTTGTGTTCTTTTCATACACTGTTGAATATTGAGGTCAAATTTTAATTGGTCATAAATTATGGTGCCAAGGAGCTTAGTGTGTGATTCAGCTTTAATAATAGTGCTGTCAAGGGATGAGATGGTGAAGGTGGTCTTATGATGGGTGAGAGAGTTAGGAATGAAGAAAAGGGGGTTTGTTTTTTTAGGGTTGAGGGGGATGAGTTGGTTATCAGCCATTTTTCGATGGTGAGAAATGAGTTTTGTGTAACGGAAAGAAGGTGGCTGATGTTATCCAAGAATCAGCTTAGTTTCTGCTACTCCTTTCTCTCTTTCCACTTAATTAAAAAAAAAAAAAAAAAAAAAAAAAAAAAAATATCATCTTTTACTGTATTTGTGTTTCTTCCTACTTTATTTTGCTTTTGCGTCATCTTAAAAGTACTCAATTGTATTTATTACTGCTTGGTGTAACTCATTCTAAGCCTTTTAGTTTAAGCACTTGGGCATAGACTAGATCCAGGCCTGCTGAATCTAGCTTTGTTTGTATAATTTGAGCACTAATCCAGGCATTCTTTAAAGTATTCAATTGTATTTATTACTGCTTGGTAGTAACTTGATTAAAGTGTAGCTATCATTCCAAGTCTTTTGGATTAAGCACTTGGGCTTCAGACCAGTTGTTTTACATTAGGAAGTTTTGTGGCCTGCACTGTGGTGGCAGGACAGGTAGCTTACATCCTTCTAAGTTGGGAACTGTTGATTGAGGGCTCAGTGTCTGTTATTCTAAAAGTGTATTAGTTCTGGTTTAAGCACTTGGGCTTCAGGCCAGTTATTTTACATTAAGAAGGTTCGTGGTCTGCACTCTTGTGGGAGGAGAGGCTGGACTCTGCCCTTCTGAGCTGGGAATTTCTGGTTAAAGGCTTATAGTGCCTGCATATTTGAACTGCTTCTTACTGAAATTGGTACACCTTGTTTGCTGTAGCATAGGCTAGACCAGGCCTGCTGAATCTAGCTTTGTTTGTATGCTTGTTATTTCCCTGAAATGCTAATTCCACATAAAACGCGGCTTTTCAGCGCTTCTGTAGATCCCTAGTGATATCTGCATTGCTTACTGTACTTATTTCCTTGCTTCACTTGAAAGAAAGTTACTGTTTGTCATTTTTGCATTTAAGTTACCTGTAACACATTGCATTTAAGTTACCTGGCACTTGCTCACTAAAGCAATTATATAAGTCAGCACTAAAAAATTAAAAGCAGTACACCCTCAGAAATTCCCCTTGAGTACCTTGTTCCCCATTGGCCCTTTCTTTCAATTATAAAGGAATTCCCAATACTATTCTAGCATGTCCAAAGGTCAGTTGTCAATCTCCTCTCCGGTCCAGCTGGTGAATCTGGGAATCTTGAGGCAATGTTACAACTGCCTCATGTACACAGACAACCCTCTCCTTCTCCCAACAAATTTCAACACATGTGAAAGATGCAACCACATAGCCAAACTGGAGGCTAAGCTCTCTCAACTCAGTACTGGCATAACCAGTCAGGAGGAGAAGGAAACCACTCTCACTACAATTCCAGTCTCACATAGACCTACCATGACAGCAAACCAAACACATAAACACACAAAAACATACTCGGAGGCTCTAAATAAAAATCTGCCTAAGCAGCAGAGACCTCCAAAGAAGACACCCAAGCAACAACTACTACAAAACAAAACACGTGCAACACATAGCTCACAAAGCCAGTGTGCCGAACAGTCACAGCCCTTAAGGCTAAACAACACACCTGATACACTTGTAATAGGTGACTCAATCGTCAGGCACACTGACGTCCCGCTCACCAGGCTGAACAAGGAGAAGGTCACGGTGAGCTGCCTATCGGGCGCTAGGATCCGCCACATAACACAAGCACTCAGGTCACTCCAAGGCAAGTACAAATATGACTCCGTCATTGTCCATGCTGGTGTGAATGACCTGAGGTGTACCTCCCTGGACTACATGAAAAGAGACATAGAGGAGCTCTCTGAGCATGTAGCCCAGGCCGGTATGACCCTGACCTTGAGTAGTATCTTACCCTCACCAAGAATGATGCCACAATATGAAGACAAGATGATCAATTTCAACAATTGGCTTAAGTATTGGTGTCATTCAAAGGGGATCCAATGCCTGTCAGCCTGGGATGACATGCTCGACAAGCCATGATGCTTCGCTAGGGACGGCTTGCACCTGTCACCCCTGGGCTTTTGGATATTGGCAAAGGCTCTTGCTACCCCCATAGTGCCATTTTTAGGCAAGGCTCAAAAGACAAACCCACCTCCATAGCTATCACAAGGGATAAGAAACTAAGAGTAATGCTACTCAACACCAGAAGTCTAAACCTCAAGATGCATGCACTCGATATCTGTGCAGTAACAGAAACCTGGTTCAAGGCTCACGAGAGCACCCCAGCACTACCAGGTTATACCTCATACCATGCTTTTCGGCCCCAAAACTTGGAATGAACCCCAAAAGGAGGGGAGTATCAATATTAGTCAAAGATACCTACACCTCCAGGTTGGTGGCACAGCACGAAGCATCAGAGACTATCCATGTGCAACTAACAGTGGGTAAAACTGCCTTCCAGTTTATAGCCTGCTACAGACCACCCTCCCAAACCCAGGAACCCCACTCGGCCTTCCTGAGAACACTGGAAAATATGAAGGTCTCTTCAAACACCATTATATTGGGTGACTTCAACTACCCAAACATAGACTGGGAGCATTACTCTAGCTCCAACACCCTAGGCCCAAAGGTTCCTAGAATTTATAAACTCAAATGCTATGGAACAACTTGTTACCACTCCCACAAGAGGGGAAAACATACTGGACCTGATCATCACCAACATGGGGGCTCTATGCTCCAGACCAGAAGTGTATCCCTCACTGGTAAGATCAGACCATAAACTAATCTCACTGGATATTCACATCCCGACCCCACCCCCTGCCCAGAAAACCGCAGTGAAAAACTTCTCTAAAGCAAATTTCACACTCCTCAAAACCGAGGTGGAATCCTTCAAAGCTCCCGGGCCTGTGGAAAATATGGCCCAGACCGCAGAATCCTTTATAAACGCATTCTATGAACACCTTCAGGAATGCATGGATCATGCAATCCCAAATAAAACCAAGACCCAATCCTCCAGACGTCCTGTCTGGTGGACCCCAGCCATAAACAAACTATACAATAGAAGGAGGAAGCTACTATATGATAGAGCAAAATCCCAAAAAGGGAAGGCATCTCTGATCAGTATTAGCAAAAAACTACGGGCACTCATAAAATCGTCTAAGGCCAGCTTTGAGAGAAAAATTGCACAGGACACTAAGGATAATCACAAGGCTTTTTTTAGTAATGTTAGGAACCTGGGTGGGAATTCCCAGATATGCTCAGAATTAGTCCAAAATGACAAAAAATACACCGAACCCACAGACATTGCAAACATCCTAGCTGACAGGTTCAGCGCAAACTTCTCCCCCCCATCAAAAGGGCAAATATATATCCCAGCAGAGTGCTGCCCCCCTGACATCTCAGATTCTCAGGTAAAAGCCGCCCTCTCCAAAGCAAAAAATACAGCATCAATGGGACCAGACGGTGTCCCGGGCTGCGTCCTACATGAACTCCAAGAAGAGCTAAACCCAAACCTAAAACTACTGTTCAATCTCAGCCTTACTACAGGATATGTACCCAAAGAGTGGCGTACAGCAACAGTGGTTCCTCTCCACAAAGGTGGTGTCTCAACGGATCCTGGAAACTATTGCCCCATAAGCCTGACTAGCTTGGTCTGCAAAGCTATGGAAAGTATCATCATGGACCTCATAAATAAAGATATTGGGGACCTACAGACACTGGATCCTACCCAATTTGGCTTTGTTAAGGGCAGATCCTGCCTCTTAAACCTGGTCGATTTCTTTGAAACAGTCACAAAGGCCATTGATGAGGGGAAGGTGGTCCACACAGCCTACCTGGACCTCGCAAAAGCCTTAGATACAATACCCCACTCTGGCATTATAGATAAGCTCACCAGCTTAAATATAACCCCCTATGTCACTAGATGGGTTGAAAACTGGCTCAAGGACAGAACCCACATGGTTAGAATTGCTGGAGCCATGTCAGACTCCAAACCAGTTATAAGTGGCATCCCACAAGGCTCAGTCCTGGGACCTCTCTTGTTCGGTATATATTTCTCAGAGGTACAGGCCAACACAGAAGGACTGTGGCTGACCAAGTTTGCAGATGACTGCAAACTGGGCACCATAATTGACTCTCCAGCCGAAACAAGCATCCTCCAAAAGGGCTACATAGAAACAGACAACTGGTGCCAGAGCCATGGCCTCAAGCTAAACGCCAAAAAGTGTATAGTCATCCCCTTTGGCAAAAACAAAGTGCCCACAAATTACCACATAGGTGGTAATCCATTAAGTACAGAAGAGGTAATTAGGGACCTGGGGACCTAAGTTGATAGCAATCTCTCATTTGACAACCACGTGGCCAAAGTGGTTAGAAAAACATTTTATATAGCCCACCTAATCATGAAGGGATTCACATCTAGATCAGGGGAGGTCATCATGCCTCTTTGCTCATCCCTCATCAGGCCTATAATTGAGTACAATGCCCCTTTTGGGATGTACCTTACCAGACACCTGCAGCAACTGGAAAGACCCCAAAAGCACCTCACCAAGAGGATCAAAGGGCTCAAACAGATGCCATATGCTGCCCGGTTAAAGAAACTCCAGCTCTACTCAGTGGCATGCCACCTGCTCAGAGGTGATCTGTGCCTGACGTATAAAGCCATGTCCAACCCAGAATTAATGGACATGCTGCACCTCATAAAATCCAAATCCCATCGAGCTACGCGCTCGAGAGACTTGAACCTCAGCACTGAAAAAAATAGGACATGCTGGAGGGACAGATTCATAACCCAGAGGCTCCCTTCACTCTGGAATAAAATCCCAGTCCAGGTTAGGCAGAGTCCCTCATTGACTCTCTTCAAGAGGAATCTTGATGAGTGGATGGGAGATCGTAGGTTTACCCCGGGTATCACTTCTGTGTCACTGTTAGACAGAGGCACAGTATACTAACCTCGAAAAAGGGCACAGCCAAATAAATTTAAAATGGGTGGCGAAAGCCAAACACACTCTGGCTAGGCTTATAAATGCCCTAGGGCAGATAGCCTAGTATGAACCTATGAATGAAAGGAGTATAATTGTCAGCATATTGTATAAGGGAGGAGGTACTACAGAATGAGTGGAGGTTATTAGTAAGGATGGTGAAAGAGTTCTTAGAATAGAGTCTTGGGGGACTCCTGTCTGGATGGATAAGAAAAGGTGAGCAGGTGATTTGCCATCTGACTGAAATCTACTAGAATGCTTGAAAAACAGATGATATTGGAGGTAGAAAGGTTGTGATCAGAAAGTTTAGTTAATAGTTTAGAGTGAGAAGCAGTATTGAAAGCTTTAGAGAGGTCAAAGAAAAGACAGGACACCAGTTGTTTTTTGTCTCTAGCTTTCACGACAACATCCATGAAAGATAGTAGGACAGTGAGGGTACTGTGATCTGGCTTAAAGCCATGTTGAGTGGGGATAAGAAGCTTTTTCTGAATTGAGTATTTCAGGAGCTGATTGCGTATGCATTTTTGAGGATTTTAGAGACTGGGGAGAGAATGGCTATGGGTATAAAATTCGAAGGATCACTGGAGCTACCACCTTTGTGTAGTGGTATGGTGTAGAAAGATTTCCAGATATTTGGGAAAATAGATTATTGGCTAAATCGGTTTACAAGTATTGAGATGGGGGAGGCTATAGAAGCAGCTGTGAGTTTAAGAGAGGAGGTAGGTTATCAGAAGAGGGTTAACATTGTTTTAGTTTAAGCAGAAGAGACTTGGCATAAGCAGTGGGAACTGGTTTAAGAGAAAACGGGGTGGTACTGGAAATAGAGGAGGAGGTTGGGGGCAGATTTTTATTTTGGTCCATGTGGGTTAGTTTGCAGATAGAGTCAATGAAGTAAGAGTTAAGAAGTATGGCAGTTTCTTGATTATTGTTAGTGTAGGGGTTAGGGTTAGTAGGTCTCCCAGGGTAGAGGCTTTTATTAATGGAGTACCAGAATTGTTTTTGGTTACAGTGATTGGTGGATTGGACATCACAGTAGAATTTTTTCTTATCTTTATTTATTTTCTTTTTGGTGAGGTTTATAAGTTCTTTGTATTTCTGGATTAGCATAGTGGGTTTAGTTTTTAGCCATTGTTTTCAAACACTATCTCTTTTTTTCATAAGGGAATGAAAGTCTTTTGTGAGCTGGGGGTGTGGTTGGCACTTTTTCTGCAAGAGAGTTTAGAATATCAAGGAAAGTATGGTTACATTCACAACCTGCATCACTGAGGGGAAGATGTTGATGGTAGGACTAGAATATTAAGGAAACTATGGTTACATTCACAACCTGCATCACTGAGGGGAAGATGTTGATGGTAGGACCAGTTAACCAATGAGAGTCTATTATTGAAAATTTCTATGTCAAAGCAGGAAAGGTTTCAACAGTCTATGTATAGGTGGGACCTGGGAATTTGAAGAGAGAAACTTTGCACAAAAATAGGGAGGTGGTCACTCATTGAGTCAGGTAGAGTGCCATCAGTGATAAAGATTCAGTCTAGAATGGAACTGTTATTGTTGTTTTTATTTAAGTGAGTGAAAATTGTAATTAGTTTGAAGCCATGGAGGTTAATGCTAAGATTTGGAGAGTTGGTTGATAGTTTTTTCCACCATCAATATTGACATCACCCAGGATAATTGTCTCATAGGGTATACGGAGTGAGAGCCATGATAGGGATAGGTATGTTATTTCCAGGTGGTATATAGATAGCTGCTATAGCAATTTTTTTTTTTGGGGGGGGGTAACATGACAATTAAGAATAAGTAGCAAAGCTGGGTGGAAGTCTAGGAGAAGTATAGGTAGGGGAGACAAACTAAGTTGCTCATAATACAGGATTGCAATCCCCTACCCCTTTTTTGTAGACTTTGTCTTAATGGTAAATGTTGTAGCTGGGAGGTAAGATTTCAGTGTTGGAGATGTTAGTTTTAGCCATGCTTCGGATAGTGTCAAGATATGTGGAGAGTGGTAGGCTGTCCAAGAGTGCAGGTCAGTAGTTTTATTAAGTAGACTTTGTATATTCATTGCATAGATAGTAAGCAAGCTGTTTGGTAGTAGAGGAAGGAGGGGTTGGTGTAAGGTGGGTGGAAAGATGATGGAGAGGTCTGGAGAGGTGGTAGGGCCAGGATTGTGGTGGATGTTCCCATCTAGCAAAATAGTTTTTGTTATTAGAGTGGATTTAGAAGGATAGAAGTAATAAGTAAAAGATTTGTACTTGGTGTTTAGGGGAGGTAGGAACGTGAGTAAATATTTTGAATTTGAGGTTGTGCATCAGAAACATTGTACAGAGAGGGAGAGATTAATAAGTGTAGGGGGATACTTATGAGTTGTTAGATGTGTAACTGTGGGAGGTGGGTAGAGGTAATTGCTTTCTGTGATAGGTAGTTAGGAATTTAAGGTAGGTGAGTAGGGAGGTTGTAAGGAACAGCTGGACTTGGGACATAAGGGAGGATGTGTATGAGAGTTAGGAGGAGGTATAGTTAGGCCTGTGGAATAATGAGAAAGTGTGTTCATTATGCAAGTTGTCAGAGAAACCAATAATGAAAGGAGTTAGGAAGAAGGAAAGTGGATGAGTGATTAACTCGTCAAGAATGTCAAGGTGGGAAGGTAGATATAGGATGGGGGGAGACATTGATGTGAATGGAGGATAGTATTAGTAGATGTGGAGGGGTTAGAGTTGGATGGAGAAAGCTGTAATTGTAATAATTGGGTACAGTGGTTGGAACTGAAGTAAGGTTGTGAGAGTATAAGTAGGTTCATAGGTGTGTACTAGGCTAATGGCCCTGGAGCCTTTACAAGCCTAGCCCATAGGATTACCCTGGCATCATGCCACCCACCTTTAGTTCCTAGTGCTTCTGTTGAGCAGAACCACCTGGGGTGTATTTACTATTTCCCATCCACTCATCAAGATTTCTCTTGAAGATGACCAGTGAGATGCTCTGCTTGACATGTATGGGAAGTCTATTCCAGAGCATGGGCAGTCTCTGGGTTATGAACCTGTCCCTCCAGCTTGTTCTGTTGATTGTGGTAATGAGGTTGAAGTCTCTGGAGTGTGTGGTGTGGAGGGATTGGGATTTCTTTAGATGTAGTATTTCTAACAGAGCTGGGTCAGACATGGCTTTGTAAGTCAAGCAGAGATCACCTCTAAGTAGGTGATATGAGACTGAGAATAGTTGGAGTTTGAGTCTGTCCATATAGGACAAGTGTTTAAGGCCAATCTAGAGAAAGAGGGGGTGGGTGGGAATGGGGACAAGGTAGGTGAGTGTAGTGGGCTGTGCAGAGCAAAGTAGTACAATAAACAATCTGTTAACTTATGTTATGATCTTAGTGTCTTAAAAGAGAAAACAACTTTTAGCTTGCTTGGGAACTGACTGAAAAAACAAAATAGTGATTACGGGCTTAAGTGGAGGAATCCAATGTAGGGGTAGAATAGATGGTGGTTAAGATACACTTTAAATGCATAGACAGAGGCACTAGAACCTAAAATAATTGTTTAGTATAGCTGCTGGAAAGAAAAGATATATTTCTATGACTGGCGGTGAGAAGAACAGAAGGAATAGAATATGATGGTGAGAACAAAAGAAGGAATACAATATAGAATAAAACTAGTGGGCAAATTCTATTTAAAAAGCATCTTATTTAATGGGGAGGGGGGATGCCTAGATGCTCAGCTCCTGACGAAAGAGGTGTGCTCTCCAGGTGAAAAACTTAAAGCAGTAACCTTAAAGGTTTTCTTTGTGTTTGGCTAAAGTCAGAAGGTCTAGGAAAGGTTCTGTAGCATAGATTTTCAATGGAATAGAATCCACGGAGGCTGTATGTTGTATGGAGTTTAACAAGTTATCGAAAAAGGTGGCAAGGGCAGTATTTATCTGAAAATAGAGAATATGAAAGTATGGAGAGAGGTAAGAAGAGAATATTAGCACAACATTATTTTACTTTGATTGTAGTACACTAAGATGGAGCCACCAAAAGGTACAGAATGTTCTACTGGCTTAACTGTAGTTCACATTAAGACTAGAGTCACTAGATAAGGCCATTTAGGAAATCATAATCCCAACACCATAATATTGAAATACAAAATGCTGAAGACTGCAGTATTAGGTTTACCCTTTGCAGCATCTGTGTTAGCACTCATTCCTGGGTGTGCAGCTCTGTAGGACCTATGCTAGCATGTATTCCTGGGTTCACCCTGGTAGGGGGATATAGTATTCAAGATTTTCACCCAGTGTTTTTCATCTTTTCTGGCCTTTTGAAATTGCAGTCTCAGTATTATGATTTTCAAGATTATGATAGCATGCCATCTATATATGTATATACACACACATACACATTCCTCCCTCTCAGTAAAGCAGTTCTGCGCTTCAGTTAAACTTTTATACTTACATGGGGCATGGGAGTACAGAATGTTTAAGAATCTAAGCCTCCTCAGCACCTTGGCTTTCCATCTCCAGCAAGTAATTAATGTGCCAAAGCAGTGAATCTTGGGTCACATGGATCAAAGGCAGGTCGACCTACAGCAGCCAGCACTACCTGCTTCCTTTGCAACAAAACAAAAGCTTACATATACCCTTGGAAAAATACCTACTTCATTTAACAATAGAATTACTCCAAATCCATCAAACTTTTCTGGCAAAATTTCTAAACTCTCTAACCCAGGGGAACCATCCTGACCTAACCCCTTTCCTACAGAATCTGAGTTCAGTGTAGCTTGCATCTTCAGTCTCATTTCATTAATACAGCTATCTCCCTGTCAAAAGCCAATCCCAGTTCAGAGTTCTCTTACTTTCTCATCTTATACCAACCATCTAGCTTTCTAACTGGTACCAACCAAAAGCATCTAACAGTACCTCAGTGATCAATGGGTCAGTCCAAGAATCCTATTTTTTATCACACTACAAAAAAATTGTTCATCTTGCTACTTAACAAATGGGGCCCCTCCTCTAACATTAATAGCTGTATTTATTTATTTATTTAATTAATTTATTTAATATTTGTTTACCGGGGAAGTCCGACTGGGCAAATTTGCCCTTTTTCAGCAGAGGCCTGGGGGAGAAAAGCTCCACATAATAACATAGCAGTATTTTAAACAATAGTGAAACAATCGGAGAAATGATCATAATAAATCGCATACTAACATATCACAGTTCAAGTTAGTAATAAAACTAACAGGATCACTTAGTAACACATATTTTGAGTTACACTTCCCATCAAGAAGTCATTCAGTGGAGTACTCTCTCAGAGCTACAACTGCTTAATATACAATGGAGTAGTGTCTCAGATATACCTGTTTGGTACTGCAAATTGTTATGCTTAATGTTATACTTATAATGACATGGGATCAATAAGCAATTAGAGATATATTGAAAGTGGAGAATAGGAAGAAAGAGGGTGAGGAGGGGAGAAATGGGTTCAGCCTGGTGAGGAGCAGGAGCATAACCAGTTGTCATTTAGGTGGGACTTTAGCAGTTTTTTGAAGTGCGTTAGGTTTGCTGTGTTTAGTATGTTCTGGGGCGGTGGAGTTCCATGATTTAGTTACGTACTTAGAATACAGTGAGTCTACAAAGCTGCTGTTGAATTTTGTAACTTAGAGTAGTAATTTTTTTGAGGATCATAGAGTCCTGCTATTGAAGTGGGTTTGTACTAGGTCCTGTAGGGAATGACATTTGTCGGGTAGGTAAACCATGGAATAGGTTATAGTAAGCTGGTTTAGGGTTAGTAGGTTGGTAACCTCTAGCCATTTGAGTGGTTTCAGAGCAAGACAATGATTGGTTTTGTGGGGCAGGTTAATAGCAAATCTGGCTGGCTTATGGTAGCATGGTTCAAGTTTGCTTAAATCTGTTTTTTTGAGGTTAGTAAATATAGGGGAGTCTTAAAGTAAAGTGGATAGTAGGTGGGTCTTGGCAATATCTTGTCTGGCAGAGTTTATTAAGAAAGGTTTTATTCTGGGAACCTAATTTAATTTAATGTGGACCTTTTTGATGGCATGAGATATACTTTTGCCAAATTTTAACTTGTCACCTAGAATGATACCTAGTAACTTGCTTTCTGAAGTGGGTTTAATTAGAGTGTGATTGGATGATGTGATTATAAAGTCATGGTTGGAGGAGTTTGTTTTGTGGCATTGGTTAGCATTAGTATGGTTTTGTTAGGATTAAGGATGAGCAGGTATTTTTCTAAGACTCTGTAGTAAAAGATTTTTGAGTATTGTCTTGTAGCTGTCTTAGGGTAGGTGAGGTGCAGATGACAGTGGAGTCATCTGTATATTATATGATGGAAGCAAGATTAGTAGCTTTGTGTAGGTTATGGGTCAGAACTGTGAAGAGCAGAGGCCCAGGAATTGAGCCTTGTGGAACACCTACTGTAATGGGAAGTGGAAAGGAGAGGTCATCTTGCCATTTGACTGATTGATAGCAGTCATATAATTTTGGAACCAAATGAGTGTTTCTAGCTATGTCAGGTGATGCAAGCTGATATAGGAGTTGTTCATGGGACAGTGTATCAAATGCCTTTGACATGTTGAGAAATATTGAAGCAACTATTTGGCCATTTTTTTCAGTTGGTTGACAGTACTGGTAAATTTGAGCAGTGCTGTGCTGGTACTGTGGCCTGGTCGAAATCCGTGTATGAACAGGAAAGGAGCTTATTAGATAGTAGGTGTTGTATCAGTTGAGAGTGGATGCACTTTTCTAAGATTTTATAAAGAGGGGATTGTATAGATATTGGCCTATAATTATATAGTCCTAGTGAGGAGCCTCCTTTGTGGAGTGGGATTACATTGGAGGTTTTCCAGATTTTAGGTGCACACTGTTCAGTGATGCATCTATCAGTATTGAAACTGGGTAGCAGATGGCATCGGCTGCTAATCTGAGGTAGTCATTCAGCAGCTTGTCAGCAGCAAGGGTTGTGGGTTTCAGTTGGCTTAGCAATTCCTTTATTGTACTTGTTTGCACGGGTTTGAGAGAGAGGAGGGTGAATTGGTGAAAGTAGGGAGGGCGATTTGTTTCAGGTTATTTTTGTTTTTTTTTTATGAGTGAGAGGATGGAGTTTATGAAAAATGAGTTAAAGTGGGATGCTATGCTTTCTGCTGTGTTTTTGATAT
Source organism: Protopterus annectens (assembly GCF_019279795.1). Taxonomy (NCBI): domain Eukaryota; kingdom Metazoa; phylum Chordata; order Ceratodontiformes; family Protopteridae; genus Protopterus; species Protopterus annectens. The sequence continues at coordinate 190,434,912 of NC_056749.1, read as the reverse complement.
TTGGGGATGGGGTAGGGGGGTGTGCCCTGGATGGATAAGCTGATTGATGGAGGCCCAGAATTTTTGAGGGTTGTTTTGATGCTTGGACTGAATGTTTGTTTAGTACAGTTTATCAGCTCTGATTTGTTTTTTGCAGACAATTCTTGGTGGCAGTAGGTGTTTAGGGAAGGTTTTGATTTGCTGGTTATATGTTGATACCAGGGTTTGTCTCTGTTAGCAACTGTTTGGTTTCTTTAGAGAGCCATGCGCAGTTTTTGTTATGGGTCTTATGGGACCAAGTGTATTTAGAACATCAATTTCACCTAAAACATGGACAAACAATCTTTGGGAAAAAAATGTTAACTCTTATTGAGACATTAAAAATGAACCCTAAGTAATTAATGTGTAACTTTATTAATTGATTATAAATTTTTGTTACTAATTTCATATATTTTATTTTTTTTCCCCTCCTTGCTTCAGGTCAATTGTACATAGTGTATAAAAAGGTTTATAATACTTGTTTACTGATGATTGTATTGTTAAACATTATATTATTTGGAAAATAAAAAATTATTTGAGAAAAAAAAAAAGAAATGCTATTGAAATAATCAACTGCTGCATCTAGTAGGAAGTATTTTAATGGGGACCAGTTACAGCTTAGTAGTATTTGTTTAAAGGTGTCTATGGAGACATCTATTTGTATTGCATATTTGTTTTTATGTTTGTGGATTTGTGGATGAGCTAGAGTGTCTTAGAAGGTTACTAGGTGGTCACTTAGGCTGTCAGGTAGACAGCCTGAAAGGTGGATTACAGAGGGTTTGTTAGTCAGGGTCCAGTCAAGAATGGATTGCTTGTTGCTGGTTTTGCCAATTCTAGTGGGTGAATGAATCAGTTAGGTGAAACCATTTAGGTTGATATGATTTGAGAAGTTATCTGTATTGAAATCACCAACTAGTATAGTTTCTTGGCTAAATGTGCCCGAGGCCCATATGTAAATGTTTTCTATTGTGGAGGGGTTATTTGGTGGTATGTATACAGCTAAGAAGATATGTTTGCTGTTAGTGATTTTTCGGATGTGATGGTAAGAGTTCTGTATTATCAATATCTAGAATGTTTACTTGCAGTTTTTTTAAATTAAGAGTGTCTTTATATAGAACTGCTACTCCTCCACCTCGTTTTGTTGTCCTTTCTTGTCTGAGGATATTGTAGCCAGGGAGAATAATTTCATTATTGTTTATTTGGGGTTTAAGCCTAGTTTCAGTACAGCAATGTCAGGAGTGTATAGTGATATGGTGGCATGGAGTTCATGTATTTTGTTTGAGACTTCTGAGGAGGATATCAGACTTTTTTTGGATATGTTTGGATAGTAGAGGTGAGGTCTGATTTATTGTTGGTCTGTGGAAGTTTGTGATGGCTGTGTTTTGTTGGGTGAGAGCAGGTCCAGGGTTGGGGTGTATGTCTCCACACAAATGAAGATTAGATTTTTTACTTGTACTTGGGGGGAAATCTTTGGGGGGTATAGGTGGCTTAAGTGGCATTAATGAGGGTTTAGCATGGTGGTTATTTCACATTTGTTAACCGGGGTGGTCCAACAGGGCATAGGCCCATTTTCAGTAAAGACATAGGAGAAAGCCTCCAAAAAAATGAATGACAATTTTACAAATATAGGTTTAACACATGTATAACATGGATAATATCACAACATATGAACATATCAAGATAGCACAACTTTAAAAAGTATATAAATATAGAAAAAAGTAACATATGAACAAACAAGTAATATTGCTATAAGCATGTAACATTCCATACAGAAAATATAGTTTAATAACATTAGCTAACTAGAGTGGAGCCAAAGAACTTTCTACTCAAAAGTAAGAAAGACACGAGACGTAGTTAAGATTAGGTAGGGTCTTGGCAGGGCATAGCCAAGTTTTCTGCAGAAAGTTTTGTAATTCTTTTTTTGAAGCTGTTTGTGTGTGTGATGCAATGTAAACTGGCAGGGAGATTATTCCATAATTTTATTTATTTTATTTTATTTATTTAACATTTGTTGACCGGGAATGTCTGACTAGGTTCCACAGAGCCTGTTTTCAGCAGAGGCCCGGGGAGAAATGCTCCAGATGCATGTCTTTGGAATTTAGATAGATAAGGTGGTTTTATATAAAAGATTGCCGATGTTCACTTTGGACTTATACGTTTGGAGAAGGAATTTATCAATAATGTGCAAGGGCTGGGAAGGGATATAGTAAGGGACTAAGTTGGATAGAGAAGGACAGGCTATGCGTTTATTAAGAAGGAAGTGGGTTCTATGGAATTGATATAACTTGGGATTATGGGGAAGTTCAATCCAGTGGAGCTTATTGAAAAGCAAGGCAATGTTGGGTGGAATTTGGTAGGTTAGCTGCAAATTTAGCAATTTTATTGTAAGTTTGTTCAAGTTTGGAGAGTAGACAGGACTGAAGGTTAGTAAGAACTGGGGCTCAGTAGAGGAGGCTAGGAAGGAGATAGGCTTGAGCTAGGTAGGGAGAGTATGGAATTGGATGAAATAATTTTTTGTTGCAATATAGAAGTCCAACTTATTGATTTGTTTTCTTAATTGAATGCTGGATTTGTAAGTCAAATTTTAGTTGTAGATATCTATATATGGGAATAGTTAGAGGTATATATATGGGAATAGTTCAATACTTGTGGAGTTGTAGATGTGGGGTGCTATGTTGAAGTGAGAGAGTTCAGATAGAGGTAGATTTGTTAAAGGGGAGGTGGGGGGTTTAAGTAGATTACTGGAGGGTTGTTAGGTGTTAGGAAGAGAGCAGTTACTAGTAATGGGATGAATAGTATGTGTAAGAGAAACCTGTCTGAATGTTGGATTTTAGGAGGGAGGGTTAGTGGAGGATGAAATTGTAGTACAAGTAGTGAGGTGATGGGGAAAGGATGTAGTTGAGGCTTTGAGAAGCTGGGGAAGGAATAGATAGGGGGTGGGATAATATACAATTACGAGGTGTGAGGAGATGATTAGTGATGTGCAGGGCAGTGATAGGCTGAGGATGTGTGGGGGATGTGGTTTGGTTAGGATAAAAATTCTGGGCAGGCATAAACAAACTACTACACCCAGGACAAACCACCACTCCACTCCCCTCAGCCTCTACTGATAAACTACCAGAGGATGTTGCTAAGACCTTTAAAATTTCTTTACAGAAACTATCCAAGCACTAGCTAGCCAACTACCCTTGAACTCCACAAACACTCAGGATACCAGTCTCAGTACCCAGTCCTACTTTAGCGTCCAACCTGTCTCAACATCTTTGATTCATAATCTGATCAAAAAACTTAAACCTACCACCCTAGCCGCTGACCTTCTCCCTGCTCAGTATTTACAAAAAGCTGCAGATTTTATAGCATTCCCCATTTCCATTCTAATTAATCGATCCATATCTGAAGCCAAAGTCCCCTCTATCTGGAAAATATCTCGTATCATACCTCTCCATAAAGGTGGTAGCTCTACCAAATTATCTAACTATAGACCCATAACTATCTTATCACCACTGGCAAAATTAATGGAAAAGTGTGTCCACAAACAACTTCTGTATTTCCTAACCCAGAACAACCTACTGGCTAAATCTCCGCATGGCTTTAGACCACATCACAGTACCACCACAGCCCTCCTCTCCTTCACTAATGATATAAACCATAACAGAAACAATAACAAGCTATCCGCAGCCCTTGTTTTGGATCTCTCTAAAGCCTTTGATATGGTTAAACACTATCTACTTATCCACACCCTGGAAAAATTGTTCCTAGGTCATCACTCCCTTCAATTTTTCCAATCCTATCTCCACAAGAGACAAGTTGTAATATGGCAGAACCATCTATCTAACCTCTTATCCAACACCCAGGGGTCTTTTCTGGGACTACTACTGTTTTCCATATTTATTAATGATCTCCACACTGTCATCCCAAATGCTAACTGCATTCAGTATGCAGACGACTCCACACTGATCTGCAGTCATGTACTTTCAGCCTAGTTGAAAATTGGCTTGCTGACCAATGTCTTAGTCCAAATCCCAAAAAAACAAAGCTAGTACTTTTCTCCCCCAGCCACAAATCCCTGATATCTTTCTCCATTAAGTCTAACAATGGCATCATAATCTCCCCAGATGTGCACACAAAGCTCCTTGGGGTAATTGTTGATAACAGTCTCAGATTTGATGCTCATGTTAATAAAATTATAAAATCCATTAATGAAAAACTGGGCTCACTATATAGAATAAAACCATTCCTTATGAAACCTGCTAGGACTGCCATCGCCTGCTCCCATCTGCTTTCCACCCTCTTCTATGCTTCCTCTATACTTGCCAACCTAAATAAAACTAAACTTAACAGACTCACGGTTTGTTACAATAGCATAGCTGGATTTGCCACTGTCCTGCCCTACCCTACAGAACACATTACTGTATAAACCTAAGAAATCTAGGTTGGCTAGAGCTATGTAGGCAGATTCAGTATAACCAACTTATTGTGGTTCATAAAGTACGTGCTCGAGAGACATGAACCTCAGCACTGAAATAAATAGGACATGCTGGAGGGACAGATTCATAACCCAGAGGCTCCCTTCACTCTGGGATAAAATCCCAGTCCAGGTTAGGCAGAGTCCCTCATTGACTCTCTTCAAGAGGAATCTTGATGAGTGGATGGGAGATCGTAGGTTTACCCCGGGTATCACTTCTGTGTCACTGTTAGACAGAGGCACAGTATACTAACCTCGAAAAAGGGCATAGCAAAATAAATTTAAAATGGGTGGTGAAAGCCAAACGCATTCTGGCTAGGCTTATAAATGCCCTAGGGCAGATAGCCTACTTTGAACCTATGAACCTACCTGACAATACACCTGCTTTGAAAAACATCATCTGTCCCCACACCAACCTCAGACCACTTCATTCATCCAATAGACTAGTAGTACAAACCACCAAATCCAACAACTCAGCCAGTGACTCCATGTTTGCCAATTCTGTAGGCAAAACCTGGAACTCACTACCTGCTGACATTACAATATACATTACCCTATCTCAATTCAAGAAAGCCCTCAGGCAGTACTTCAAGACTCAATGGCTATGCCCTTGCGATAGGCCTGACTAAATATTTGGTAACACTGGTGTACCATTATATTGTTGATGTATATCTACTGTACTGTAATCTAGTTTACCAGACGATAGGCATGTTAGATTATTTAACATGCACTCTGAGTGGCTAATAGACTGTGTTTAATTTGCTTCTAATTGTTTTTTAGTGTGTACTATGTCAATTTTGCCTGTATAACTTCATTTGGAGCTTTTCTCCCTGGGCCTCTGCTGAAAATGGACCTGTATCTAGTCGGACTATCCCGGTCAACAAATGTAAAATAAAAATAAATAAAATAAATAAATAAATAAAATAAATGAAAGTGATTTGGGTGTAGGTGGAAATAGTAGTAGGGTAGGGGAATGTCATGAGCCTGAGCAGAACAGGCAAGTGTCAGTTTTCTGTGCACTGCGTGCACACTGGGAACTACCAGCCACCTTAAACTGGTCTGGAGAAATGCAGAACTGTTGTGGAGGTATAGAATCACAATACCACCACATTCTGCACAGAATTAAGTTATTGAGTTAGAGGCACGCTACACTTCTTTATCAGGTATATAACAATGCTTGTTTTTCTTTTCAGTTTAATTGTGCTATTTCACTCTAATTTGTGGAGCTAGCATAACAAAAATAATATGGGTACCGAGAGGAATATACCTATAGCAATACTATTTCCCCTTACAAAAATCCTAGAGAAGTGCGTCCCCCACTCAATTGCTAACTTTACTCCTTAACCAAGTATAACCAACTTATTGTGGTTCATAAAGTACGTGCTCGAGAGACATGAACCTCAGCACCGAAATAAATAGGACATGCTGGAGGGACAGATTCATAACCCAGAGGCCTGACAATATCCCAACATGGATTCTGGACCTCTCACAATACATCTTTCCTTCCTAAATTCAATAAATGAGCACAGAAATAACAATCTCCTTATCTTCTCGGTGTTGGTTGACCTTTGAAAAGCTTTTAATAGTCTCTCACTTTTCAATCTTGCTATGGCTTTCCAAAACAGGTCTCTCAAGCAAAGCTGTCCTGCAGTTCAAATCCTACTTTCACACTCAAAGACAAAGTGTAAAATGTCGACAATCTTCATCTGGCTTTTTCCAAATCCCTGTTGGTGTCCCACAAAGATCTATTCCTGGTTGACTCCTCAAACGTATTCAGTGACCTGCCTCCTGTACTAAACAATGCCACCCATTATAGCAGACCAATCTATTATTATATGCCGTGTCCCTTCTATCTCTGAACTCTAAAAAGTCATGCAACACTCATCTGAGTCACGATTGCAGGAATATAACCTGATCTTACACCCCCAAAAAGAAAAACAAAACTTGCACTCTTGTTCCAGTGTCTCTCTACCTCATACTACCCACAGTCTGTTCATTTAACTGATGACTCAGTGACTGAACTAGTTCACCACACTGAGCTACTTGGAGTTACCATTCATAAGAACCAACAATTTGACCTACACATTCATTAAGTAACCTTAAATACTAATAAAAAGTTAGGAATGCTGTAGAGATCGAAGATATTCCTGTCCGTCTAAACCCAAATGGATACTGCTCAAACCTGTGATCTAGCCTCCAATACATGCCTCCTCAATTTTCACAAACCTGCAGTCAACCTAAATGCCAAACCCTGAGCAAAAAAATTGCAGTTTTCTATCAATATTTCCAATAAAGTGCACCACTGCATAGTTCTCATGCAAGTAAAGTGGCTTATCTTCCCCAATCTCTGTAAACTTTAATTAAACTATACACAGAATCATTCACTATTCACAATCGTATTCATCCCTCAATGCAATTTTCTGGTATAACCTCACTCACACATTTCATTCATCAAATTAATTCTGGCAAAAGTAATTTCATCCCAGAATTCTTACAGTGATTCACCATAGATGTGCTGTGTAGCAAAAATCTAAAATTTTGTCCCTATCTCCTCCTGTTAAACTGAAAATCCAAAGCAATTTAATTAGAACATAAAAGCTTTCATCTGCAGTTCCTGGCAATACCACATTATTCATACCTACAAGATACTCATAATCCAAATTCCTTACTCTCTCCACTACTTTCTCTCCTGTTTCCTCCATCTCATCTGCAATACTATTAATCATGTACAATAATCCCACCAATATGGTATTGGCAAGAGCTATCATCAGTAATGCGATGACATTTACAGATACTTGTTAATCAGTACCAAAGATTCTCCTTCCACAAGCATTCATTATAGTTTGTTTATTGCTTCCATATAATTTGTACATTCATTGTGTGTTCTTTATACATTTCTACATGAACCATTCTTAATTCAAATTTCCAAAGAAGGTAAGGTATAAAACTTCTGTTATAGTCTGTATGTATAGCTTTTCCTGTTGTCAAGGTGTGTGTGTATACATATTTGTATATATTCTGTTATAAAATTTTATGTGCCATGTATGTCCAATATTAACACTGCAGGTATCCTTGGCATAAACTGGATGTATATCTTTAAAGTAATCACTGAGCTTTTCTCCTCAGGCCTCTACTTAAAAAGGCTTTACTCCCAGTTGGACTTTCCTGACAAACACATATAAATAAATCAAGTATATTTCAGATACTAAAAGAAGGCTAATATCCACATGCCTACTGTCAAATCATTCAGTGTTCTGATATCCCTTTTTCAAGTTTCTTCAACTGCAAATAACTCCAGTTTACTAATTGGGTGTCAGAAGAGTAAAGTATTATACCGAACGTGTGAGAAGTTTACAGTGTGTGTCCAAAATTCCTCAGAATTATACTGTTGATGAAGATGTTTTGGTTAACATCAGGGATATCATATTTAAGCCTCAGTTGCTGTCATGCCCAAAGAAGCTAAGCTGCCTCAGTCCTCCATCAGGGAATAATCTCAAAGGACTGCACACTGAACAACATTTCATTCCAAGTGAGAGAATGCGTATTGTCATGCTACAAATTAAGCTATATCATCAATACTTTATAACCTTGCTATAAATATAGTGTACTAACAAACAGTAATGTACCATTTAGTATATACCACTTTTATGGGTGTAATAGTCTGAGACCCTTGCATATTAGCTGTATATACCAGGTGATAAATTACCTGTATACTAGAACCTTCATTGATTGTTATAGCCAATAGCCTAGTACCAACCTATGAACCTATCTGGATACAAAGGTATAATAAACCAGTGGCCAAATTTCACAGAGCCTCCATAATGGACAAAAAAGCTACGATTATTTATTTATTATTTTTATTTTACATTTGTTGACCTGGATAGTCCATCTGGGTGTGAGCCCATTTTCAGCGGAGGCCCAGGGAGAAAAGCTCCAGTACAAAGATTAACGGATGGGTACAGTGTAAATTTTGCATAGAATTTTATAGAAATATTTAGAGACAACAAGGAAGTACAATATGCAAAAGGCACATTTGTATAAAGGAGAAAGTTATTACAATTATAAATTGAGTCATGTTTGTATGCGTGTGTGTGTGTGTGTGTGTGTATATATATATATATATATATATATATATATATATATATATATATATATATATCTATGGGTCTACCTGATATGGTTGACAAGCCATTTGATCGACACTCATTTGGTCGACAATTCATTTGGTCGACAGGCAGATTTGCCCCCTCTGGAGTTGATATATATAGTTGGGGGGGGGGGCTTCGCCCCCCACATAACATGCTTGTCGACCAAATGAGTGTCGATCAAATGGCTTGTCGACCATCTCAGGTAGACCCCATATATATATATATATATATATATATATATATATATATATATATATATATATATACATATATATATATATATATATATACACACATATATATATATATATATACATATATATATATATATATATATACACATATATATATATATATATATACACATATATATATATATATATATATACACATATATATATATATATATATATATACACATATATATATATATACACATATATATATATATATATATACACATATATATATATATACATATATATATATATATATATATATATATACACATATATATATATATATATATATATATATATATATATGTAACGGCAGGAGTACATCTTTAGTTGCTCATTTGAGTATACTTTACTATGTATACGTATGTATACCCTTACAAAAGAAAAAGGAATTATCAAATTATCCCTTTATTGTAATTCATTTTCAGAAAAAAAAAGACAAGTAGCACAGTGTCCGAGAAGTTACTCTGATGCAAAAATAAAATTCTGATTGTAATAGAGAAGCAGCTGTGAAGTGGTGGAGTATATAAAGTTGTAATGAAGTTATCAATGCCAAAAGCTAAAGCGGGGCTTTATGTATAGAAAAGATCTTAATCTAGCCCGTATTCATATGTATGACATGAAAACAATTCCCTGATAATGAAGTGCACAGGTTGTAACCTCAGAGGCCCTACAAGACAAAGATTTTGGAGTCAAATTCCACCTGATTCTTATTGTTGGGTTCATTTTTGTAAAGCTTAACACAGTGATGAACTACAACAAATTTTGCATCTCTAAGTCCAGGCTAGTTTATAGGTTCATAGGTAGGTACTAGGCTATCGGCCCAAGGCCCTACGTAAGCCTAGCCAACAAGGTTCCCTGGCTTACGCCACCCAAAAAAAGTTATTTTCCTGTGCCACTGTCGAGCAGACACACAGAACTTGAAGAGTGCTAATGAAGAACTTTGCTTGACATAGATGGGTAGCCTGTTCCAGAGTATGGGAAGTCTCTGGGACAGGAATCTATCCCTCCAGCATGTCCTGTTTATTGTGGTGACAAGGCTTAGGTCCCTAGAGCATGTAGCTAGGAGGGATTGGGATTTCTTTAGGTGTAGTATGTCCAACAGCTCTGTGTTTGACATAGCTTTATGTGTTAGGCAGTGATCACCTCAGAGCAGGCGATATGCTATGGAGTAAAGCTGACGTTTTTTGAGGCGGTACAGTGTAGGGCATTTGTTTGAGGCCAGTAATCCTCTTTGTGAGTTATTTTTGTGGCCTTTCCAGATGCTGCAAATGTCTTGCGAGGTACATTCCAAAAGGGGCATTGTACTCTATAATGGGTCTAATGAGTGTCGAGTAGAGGGGAACAATGACCTCTTTTTTCCTGGATGAGTACCCTTTTATGAGGTGTGCCATGTAGAAAGACTTCCTGACTACTGTGACGATGCGACTATCAAAGGAGAGACTACTGTCTACCTGAGTCCCAAGGTCTCATCACACATTCGGTGTTAAGTAGATTGCTGCCTATGTGGTAGTTCATGGGTACAGAGTTTTTACCAAATGGTATGACACTACACTTTTTGGCATTGAGCTTGAGGCTATGGCTCTGACACCAGGCATCTGTCTCAGCGAGGCCCTTCTGTAGGATGTCCACATCACTTGGACTGAATGAAAGCTACTCAAGACTGCCCATAACAGGAGAATTAAGTAATAAAGTCCACTAGTATTAGCTAAGAGGCAACCATAGCAAGGCTCAAAAGCCAGCATAGTCACTTTGCTAGTATGCTTTGATGAAATAAACCAAACTTGGAGATTCCGTTAAAAATAAAAGACAATCATATTTATTAGGCATGCAACAAGCGCTTTCACATAAGCTTCGTCAGACCATTAAATTTCAAATATACATTCAATCATGACTTTTTATACGAGTCAATCACATGTTAATCTAACTAATAGAGCTTAATCAAACTTTTAAAGATACATCCTCATACCCATAAAAATGACATGAACTTTTAGCTATACTCATTAAAATACTCAGGTAGTAAGCTATATTCTACGGTGCGGGTAATGCAGCTCATGTTACATTAACAATGATAAAATCCCATCACTAATCATTCAGACCCGAGTAAATAGGCTATGAAAAATATATATGCTGTATATACAAGATATATAAAATATAAAACTAGAATGAAACGTACGTCTTAAAGCTTCAGACTATCACGATATGAATCCGTTCCTATTAATATATAGCCGCTAATGAAGTTTGCTAAAAAAATTTTTTGTACCTGACATTTCTATAGAATGAGGCAATGAAAACTGACTACATTGTGAAGTCTGTCCTATGAAATTACATCACAATTTAATTATAACTTACATAGCCAATCAAATCAAACAAGCATATCAAGGTTTAATATATAGAGACCATTATTTCTGCATATGTAATATGCTAAAATAAATGCAAAAATAAATATTGTATTGCTCATAAAATTAAGAGCTAATCAATACATATAAAACCGTTAAATTAAAATACTTAGCTATTTAAAAATGGTAAACATTAATGAATTCTTATACGTCGAAAGCCATAAAAAAATCCATAATAGAGGCAACAAAAAATAAACTTTCAGAAATCATAGTGGTATGCATGAACCAAACATTAGATGGAAATGACCGCAACTACTGCAGATATGCCATACAACGGCAAATGAAATCGCACTAAATCTGAAACCTGAAAACCGGAGTTATATGGAAAGTATCACCAAATGAATGTGAAGGACAGAGACAAATGAAAATATGTTGAATAGTATCAAAGCTTACATAAAATATGATTACCTGACTACTAAACGTCTGGCTCTTAATACGGGTTTTATAGATGCTCGTTCGTTTAACCCTTTACCTTTATCTGCTCAATCTCATAATCCAGTTGATCTCTTTCTTTTCTGTTTTATTGCGTATATTGCCTTCTCTCACTAGGGGAGTAGTATAATCAATAACCATAAATGAAAATATATGTTCCTGGCCTGCAGTTATAACATGTTTTGCCAAGGCATTGGCTAAATATCCTATCCTGATAGCATAGAGATGTTCTCGTATCCTAGTACGAAAGGGTCTATCAATTTTGCCAACATAAAAGGAGTGGCATTTCTGACAAACTGCTAGATAAACTATATGGCTAGTGCTACAATCTGCAAACACCTGAAATCTATAGATTTGACCATTATCTGGATGTATAAAACTGTCTGCTACCTCAATATATGTTCAGAAATTACATTTTCCACAAGAATGGGTACCAGTGGGGGGACCTATATTAACCTTCTCTGAGGTATTGCACAGCATTCTTCTAAGGTTAGGTTTGTTTTTGTATAAAAATTGAGGTTTCTCACCTACTATGTTTAAGATGTCCTTGTCCATAGTAAGGATACGCCAGTGACTGCTAATTAGTTCCCTTATCTCTTTGACATCACTGGTAAAAAACATAGGTATTTTTATTGTTTGAGATGTAATGTCTGTGCACTGGTGATTGAAGTTAACCTGTGCAGAGTAATAAGGTGGTGCTCTGTCTTCCCTAAGTTTGTTAATATCCTGTAACCCTATTCTAATTTCATGTTCTTTATAACCACGTTTATGGAGCCTATCTTTAAAAGTGTTAATTTCTTGTTGGTATCCTATATCGCTTGCATTTAGGCGTGATATACGCATGCTTTGTCCTTTAATAATGTTCTTAAATATATATGCAGGGTGCATGCTATGACGTTGAAGAAAGGTATTTCTGTAACATCTTTTTCTAAAAACTCTTGTATTAACGTGTACTCATGACCCTCTCTACGTAGACATCCAGATATTCTATTCTGGTCTCAGAAAAATTGGAAATAAATTTTAGATATGTAGTCATACTATTCATATTAGCTATGTATTTTGCCAACTCTTCAGAGTTGCCCTCCCAAATCAGGAAGACATCAACCACAAAACGCTGGTAAAAGTGGACCCTTTGTTGGTACCATAGATTTGTAAATAATGCCTCTTCCTCCCACAAAGCTAAAAATGTGTTGGCGTAGCTAATGGCACAAGATGTGCCCATAGCTACGCCATCACGCTGGATATATATATTGTGATCATATACAAACACCTTATTCTCCAGGATGATTTCAAGGAACAAACAAACTAAATCAATTTGTTTGTCTGTATATTCACTATGCTTGGTCAAGTAATTTTTGATGGTTATAACTCTCAATTCATTGGGTATAATGGTAAATAAGGATTGTACATCTGTTACAAATATCATATTGGGTTTCATTTCAACTTGGTTGAAGAATTTATATAAATCCAATAGGAACTGTTTTGTGTCCTTAAGTATATATTGGTTCCTATCACCGGCCACAGGTGTTTTTCCACATACAGGGAGAAAGGTTCGGTGCACCAACCCCTACCAGAAACAATAGGTCTCATGGGGAGGGGATTAACTCTGTCTTTGTGTACCTTAGGTATACCTTGTATATGAGGTATAGTTGGCTAGTCAACTTCCAAAAATTTGGCTAATTCTGTATTAATAGTGAAACTATTGACCAGTTTGGTTATAGTATTGTGTATATGAAGTATATGAAGTTTAATTTCATAAGGCCACTTTTGAATTTACTAATTGTCTTTCCAAATTTGCAAAGTTCTCTAGAAATGCATTAGAGCTTTCTTATACCTACACCATACTTTTAATTATCACATTGTCTCTGTATAAACATGACTTGTTCCTCTTGATAAAATTCAGGTTAACTCACCAAATTTTCTTCAACTTTTCCTTGCTGGCATACACTGTAATGAGCATGGAAAAAGTTCTGATAAAGGAATGGGATATGTAGGCAAATTCTCAATGCTTCTTACTTACCATAACTATGTCCATTGAACATATTTATAACTGCACAAGAAACATACACGCATCTCTAGAAAGCCTTAATGCCTCAGGAAGATCTATAATTCACATTACTGTTGCATATTTTTTATACATAAGCTGCCCTAATACAGGTACCCAGTGAGTTACAAGAACAGTGTGTACACATCACCTGTGGAGAAAAAATGTGTTCTAATTCGCTGCTGTGAACACCTTTCCTTAACATGCTGTAACCTACTCTGACATTCTAGCTATAGTTTACTTAACCTCTGCTGCAAGATACAGATTTACAATCATGCGTAATATTCCATTTAGCTTCATTCTTATTACTAGAGATCTCCCTTCATCACCTTGTTTCACTTCCAGCAGCTCAAATGCCATATTAATTTGCAATAGCTTACAACCCTATTGGCCTTCTGATGAATGTGGTGAAACAAATAGAAAAATAAGACTTAGTGTGCCAATAAACTACAGCCCATAAGGTAAACCAATGTATGCAACACACTAGTCATAGGTGACTCTATAATCAGGTACACTGATGTCCCACTCACCAGGCTAAGCAAGGAGAAGGTAGCCGTCAGCTGCCTGTTGGGTGCCGGGATCTGCCTCAGGTCACTACACAACAACTACAAATATGACTCTGTCATTGTCCAAGTTGGTGTGAGTGACCTGAGATGCAACTCCCTGGACTATATGAAAAGAGACATGGAAGAGCAGTCCGATCTTGTAGACCAGGCAGGTGTGACGCTAGCCCTGAGTAGCATCCTGCCATCGCAAAGAATGATACTGCAGTACAAGGACAAAATGATAGACTTCAACAATTGGCTAAGCTTCTGGTGTCATTCTAAGGGGATCCAGTATCTGTCTGCCTGGGATGACATGGTTGACAGACCATGATGCTTTGCCAGAGATGGTCTGCACCTGTTGCCCCTGGGATTCTGGACACTGGCCAAGGCTCTTGCTGCCCCATAGTGCCTTTTTTAGACAAGGTTCAAATGACAAATTCACCAGCATAACAGGAACAGGTAAAAACGGAGGGTAATGCTACTCGATGCTAGAAGTCTAAATCTCAAAATGCACTCACTTGAGGCACTCCTTAAAATGGAGAACATAGATATCTGTGTAGTAACTGAGACCTGGCTCATGGCTCTAGAGACCATCCTTGCATTACCAGGCTGTAACTCATACCACATTTTTCAGCCATCTAACCTGGACCAGAACACCAAAGGCAGAGGTGTGTCCATATTCATTAAGGATATCCACACCTCCAGGCTAGTTGTGCAGCATAATGCATCCAAGGTTATCCGAGTGCAACTAACTCTGGGCAAAACTGAAATCCAAATTGTAGCATGTTACAGATCCCCCACCATGCTCCAGGATTCACACTCCTCTTTTCTTGATATACTGGAAAATATTAGGGTTCAACCAAACACCCTAATAATGGGCAATTTCAACTACCACACCATTAACTGGGAAAACTACTCATGTACCAACTCCTTTGCTCAACGCTTTGTGGGATTCATAAATTCCAATGCCCTGGATCAATTTATCTACACCTCCACCAGGGGCAGCAATATCCTAGACCTAGTCATTGCCAACATGAGTGACCGGTGTTCCACACCTGAAGTCAACTCCTCGTTAATCAGATCAGACCATAAGCTAATCACCCTAGATATCCGCATCCCTCCCCCACCCACCAGTAAGGAAACCACAGTAAAAAGTTTCTCCAAAGCCAGCTGCATGCTTCTTAAGACAGCAGTGATGAACTTCATGACACCCATGCAGATGGACAATACAGTTACAACTGCTGAATCCTACACAAATGCACTCTATAAGCACTTACACCAGTGCATGGATTGTGCTATCCCAAAAAGAACCAAGACACTACCCTCCCAAAAAAGGAAGCCAATCTGGTGGCCCATACCATAAACAAACTCTACAACAGAAGGAAGAAGCTGTTGCAAAAGAGAGCAAAATCTCATGAGTGGAGGAGCTCCCTGGTCAGCTTTAGTAAGAAGCTGAGATCCCTTATAAGATCCTCCAAAGCTAGCTGCGAAAACAAAATAGCCACTGATTCTAAGGGCAGCCACAAAGCATTCTATAGCTATGTCAAGAATCTAGATGGCAACACCCAGATCTGCTCTGAGTTACAGCACAATGGAACGAAAATTACAGAACCAACTGATATTGCCAACATCCTGGCAGATAGGTTCAGTGCTAACTTTACCTCTCACCCCCTAAAGGGCTCATATTTATACAGGAAGAATGCAGACTCCCTGTAATCACATCTATGCAGGTAAAAGCTGCACTCTCTAAAACCAAAAACACAGCATCCATGAGACCGGACTACATCCCAGGCTGCGTTTTACACGAACTTCAGAACGAACTGGCTCCCCACCTAAGCACCATGCTCAATCATAGTCTCACGTCAGGCTTTGTGCCACTGAATGGTGCACAGCAACAATTATCCCACTCCACAAAGGGGGAGCCACCACTGATCCCGAGAACTATCGCCCTATTAGCTTAATGAGCCTGGTCTACAAGGCCATCGAACGTATCATGGAACTCAAAGACATTAGTAACCTCCAAACTCTGGACCCCACCCAGTTTGGGTTTGTGAAAGGCAGATCATGCCTTCTGAACCTTATCAACTTATTTGAGGCAGTCACCAAAGCCGTAGACGAGGATAAGGTGGTTTTATACAGCCTATCTTGACCTCGCCAAGGCTTTTGAAGCCACCCTCCATTCTGGAGTTATAGCTAAACTCACTAAACTAGGTATACATCCCTACATCACAAGATGGGTTGCCAACTGGCTCACTGATAGAACCCACACTGTGAGAAGTTGCATACTCCAAATCTGAATTCAAACCAGTTGCAAGTGTAGTACTACAGGGTTCAGTCCTGGGACCTCTCCGGTTTAGTATCTACTTCTCTGAAGTACAGGCTAACACAGAAGGCCTCTGGCTAACAAAGTTTGCAGATGACTGCAAACTAGGAGCCATAGTTGAGTCCACAAATGATGTGGACATCTTACAGAAGGGCCTCACTGAGACAGATGCTGACCTCAAGCTCATTGCCAAAAAGTGCATGGTCATCCCCTTTGGTAAAAACTCTGTACCCATGAACTACCACAAACTGCAATCTACTTAATGCCGAATGTGTGGTAAGAGACCTTGGGACCCAGGTGGACAGTAGTCTCTCCTTTGATAATCACATCGCCACAGTAGTCAGGAAATCCTTCTGTGTGGCACACCTCATCACAAAAGGTTTCTCATCTAGGAAAAAAAAAGAGGTCATTGTTCCCCTCTACCCGGCACTCAGACCCATTATAGAGTACAACGCCTCTTTTGGAATGTACCTCACAAGACATCTTCAGCAGCTGGAAAGGCCACAGAAGTACCTCACAAATGGGATTACTGGCCTCAAACAGATGCCCTACACTGACTGTCTCAAAAAACTCCAGCTTTACTCTGTAGCATATTGCCTACTCCGAGGAGATTTCTACCCAACATATAAAGCTATGTTAAACCCAGAGTTGATGGACATGCTACACCTAAAGAAATCCCAATCTCTCTGAGCTACATGTTCTAGGGACCTAAACCTTGTTGCCACAATAAACAGGACATGCTGGAGGGACAGATTCCTGTCCCAGAGACTTCCTATACTCTGGTACAAGCTACCCATCTAGGTCAAGCAAAGTTGCTCATTAGAACTCTAAAAGAAAAATCTTGATGAGTGGATGGGAAATGGGAAATACACCC